>NC_137335.1:11080740-11435740 GCF_965287045.1 Carcharhinus amblyrhynchos | reverse complement strand
ATGGAGTTCGGTTACGAGTGGTGTGCCTCAGGGATCTGTTTTGGGGCCACTGCTGTTCGTAATCTTTATTAATGATCTGGATGAGGGTATAGTTGGGTGGATTAGTAAGTTTGCTGATGACACCAAAGTCGGAGGTGTGGTAGATTGTGAGGAAGGGTGTCGAAGTTTGCAGGGTGACTTGGACAGGTTGCAGAGCTGGGCCGCGAGGTGGCGGATGGAGTTTAATGCGGAGAAGTGTGAGATAATCCATTTCGGTAGGAATAACAGATGTGTTGAGTATAGGGCTAACGGGAGGACTTTGAATAGAGTGGAGGAGCAGAGGGATCTAGGTGTATGTGTACATAGATCTCTGAAAGTTGGGAATCAAGTAGATAAGGTTGTTAAGAAGGCATACGGTGTCTTGGCGTTTATTGGTAGGGGGATTGAATTTAGGAGTCGCAGCGTCATGTTGCAACTGTACACAACTCTGGTGCGGCCGCACTTGGAGTACTGTGTGCAGTTCTGGTCCCCACATTACAGGAAGGATGTGGAGGCTTTGGAGAGGGTGCAGAGGAGGTTTACCAGGATGTTGCCTGGTATGCAGGGGAGGTCCTATGAGGAGAGACTGAGGGATTTGGGGTTGTTTTCACTGGAAAGAAGGCGGCTAAGAGGGGATCTTATAGAAACATATAAGATGATTAGAGGTTTAGATAGGGTGGATGGTGATAGCCTGTTTCCTCGGATGGAGAAATCTAGCACGAGGGGGCATGGCTTTAAATTAAGGGGGGGTAGTTATAGGACGGATGTCAGGGGCAGGTTCTTTACCCAGAGGGTGGTGAGGGACTGGAATGCCCTGCCTGCTGCAGTTGTAAATGTGCCTAGTTTGGGGGCGTTTAAGAGATTGGTGGATAGGTTTATGGACGAAAAGGGAGTGGTTTAGATTAGTGGGTCAATGTTTTTTTTTAAAAATAAGACTGGTCGGCGCAACATTGTGGGCCGAAGGGCCTGTTCCGCGCTGTAATGTTCTATGTTCTATGTTCTATGTTCTATGTTCATAGACAGGGGAATTAAGGGTTATGGGGAGAAAGCGGGAAAGTGGAACTGATCCACTTCAGATCAGCCATGATCTTATTGAATGGCGGGGCAGGCTCAAAGGGCTAGATGGTCTACTCCTGCTCCTATTCCTTATGTTCTTATGTTCTTATGTGTGAGAGAGAGTGTGTGTGAGTGAGACTGTGTGTGAGAGAGAGAGTGTGTGAAAGAGGGAGAGTGTGTTAGAGAGAGTGCGTGTGAGAGGGAGTGTGAGAGAGTGTGTGTGTGAGTGAGTGTGTGTGTGACTGTGAGTGACAGTGTATGTATGAGAGAGAGAGTGTGTGAGAGAGAGAGCGTGTGTCTTAGAAAGTGTGTGTGAGAAAGAGTGTGAGTGAGAGTGCGTGTTTAAGTGTGTGTGTGTGTAAGTGTATGAGAGAGTGTGTGTGTGAGTGTGTGTGTGTGTGTGCGTGTGAGTGAGAGAGTGTGTGTGAGAGAGTGTGTGTGTATGTGAGTGAGAGAGTGTGTGTGTGTGTGAGTGTGTATGAGACAGTGTGTGTGTATGAGAGTGAGTGAGAATGTGTGTGAGTGTGTGTGAGTGAGTGTGTGTGAGACAGTGTGTGTGTGTGAGAAAGAGTGTGAGTGAGAACGTGTGTGAGAGAGTGTGTGTGAGTGAGAATGTATGTGTGTGAGTGAGAGCGTGTGTGAGACAATGTGTGTGTGAGAAAGAGTAAGTGAGAATGTGTGTGAGTGTATGTGTATGTGTGTGAGTGTGTGTGTGAGTGTGTGTGTACGTGTGTGAGTGAGTGTGTGTGAGGGGGTGTGTGTGAGTGAGAGTGTGTGTGTGAGTGAGAGTGTGTATGAGTGAGAGTGTCTGTGTGTGTGTGTGAGTGTGTGTGAGACAGTGTGTGTGTGTGAGAAAGAGTGAGTGAGAACGTGTGTGACTGTGTGTGTGTGAGTGAGTGTGTATGTGTGTGAGTGAGTGTGTGTAAGGGTGTGTGTGTGTGTGTGAGTGAGAGTGTGTGTGTGTGTCTGTCTGTGTGTGAGTGCATTGAGGCTTAGAACTGAGCGTGTGTGAAGGTTGCTGATCTGCCACATCCCGTATTGATGGATGTCAATGAGGCAACGCAATGATGAAACCCTTAATTTTATAGTCAACGGGCCGCATCGGGCAACAGATCGAGATTGTCCTGTGCAACGCTAGGCTTTTTTTTTGTTCGCTTCCTCAGGAGAGAATGTGGCTGCTCAGACCAGAAGGCAGACAAACATACCATTATCAAACAAGGTTAAATGCTAGCTAAAATGCCAAATAGGCTTTGAAACACTCTGAAATCTTTGATGCATGACAAATGGAATACACCCTGATTGCTCTGTGTAAGCATTGCTGATATTTCTTCAGTTGGTAGAAATTAGGGAAGCAAATAAACAAGGCAATAGTTCCCCAGTCTTGTATCAACAGTATACAGAGGTCAACCTACTTGGCAATTTCTTTTAATTCCAATTATCATTAACATTAGGGGCAGCTACAGGAAATGATACTGCAGAATGACTGGTACTAGTCTGATGTAGATATCCAAACTGTTTGATCCTGAAACAAAGGTCAATTATAATTTTTTTTTCCCTCTAAACTTGTTGCAGCAAACCAAATACCACAAAAGGCTTTAATCCTCGCTGTGATTCCCATTAATCCGTTAACCCATTCCTGTTCCTTGTGACATGCATTGTTCGGTCCACCCACCTGAGGAAGGAGCAGTGCCCCGACAGCTCGTGATTCCAAATAAACCTGTTGGTCTTTAACCCGGTGTTGTGAGACTTCTTACTGTGCCCGCCCCAGTCCAACGCCGGCATCTCCACCTCGTGGCTTCCATCGACACCACAAACCGGTGTCGACTCAAAGTGGAGAGAATCTCCAAGAAGATTGGGCATTTCGACAGAGACTCCACTCACCTGGTGAAGGGACAGCGCTCCAAAAACTTGTGATTCCAAATAAATCTGTTGGACTTTAACCTGGTGTTGTGAGACTTCTTACTTGTTTGACAAGAAATTGTGTGGGGCATAGTCTTAGATGGATGCAACGCTGCTGGACACTATTGCTTTGTGTGTGATGCCATTGTTCATCTGGGAGGCAATGGCCTAGTGCTATTATCGCTGGACTATTAATCCAGAAACTCAGCTACTATTTTGGGGATCTGGGTTCGAATCCCGCTACAGCAGATAGTAAAATTTGAATTCAATAGAAAATATCTTGAATTAAGAATCTACTGATGACCGTGAAACCATTGTCAATTGTCAGAAAAACCCATCTGGTTCACTAATGTCCTTTAGGGTAGGGAATCTGCCGTTCTTACTTAGTCTGGCCCACATGTGACTCCAGAGTCACAGCAATGTGGTTGACTCTTAACTGCCCTCGGAATGGGCAATAAATGCTGGCCAGCCAGCAACGACCATATCCCATGAATGAATAAGGAATAAGTAAGTTATTTAGCAATTGAGTTCATACAGTGCACAATGGGATTTTACACATCCATGTGTTAAGCAGGGGATGACTGAAGAATATTCACAGAATCATAGAATCTACAGAGCTGAATGAGGCCATTTGGCCCATCAAGCCTGCACCGACTACAACCCAGGTCCTGTCCTATCCCACAGCCCACATATTTACTGTCTTAATCCTACTTACATTAAGAGATAATTTAGCATGGCTAATCAACTAACCTAAACATATTTGGACTATGAGAGGAAACCGGAGCACCCGGAGGAAACCCACACCGACACGGAGAGAACGTGCAGACTCCACGCAGACAGTGACCTAAGCCATGAATTGTACCCAGGTACCTGGCGCTATGAGGCAGCAGTACTAACCATTGTGCCATCGTGCCGCCCCTCTATTAGCAAAGTATTAAATGTCTTTACTGGAATGGAGAAAGGATAGTCTCATTGCCGCTTTGAAAAGACTTTAAAATATTATTTCCTCATCTGCATTGACAAATGAACAACTCCACTGATTCAATGGCCTGGGTTCAGGAATGTGGCATGTAGACTGAGAATTAGACAGGGTCTGACAGGATTAGACAGGGTAGATTCAGAAATAATGGGTGGGATTCTTCAGCTGCGCTCACGCCAAAACCCCGCCCAAGGTTAATGGACTTTTGCAAGATCCGCCTCACCCTCCTGCTACGATTCCCATGCCAGGCGAGATGGCAAAATTCACCCCCGATGTTTCTGATGGTGGGGGAGTCTGGAACTAGGGGGCATAGTTTGAGGATAAGAGATCAACCCTTTAGAATTGAAGGGAGAAGAAATTTCTTCATCCAGAGAATGTGTGGAATTCACTACCACAGAATGTAGTTGAGGTCAAAAAGTTGTGTGATTTCAAGAAGAAATTAGGTATAGCTCTTGGGGCTAAAGAGATCAAGGGATATGGGGGGGGAAGCGGGGAGGGGATCAGGATATTGAATTTGATGATCAGCCATGATCATAATGAATGGTGGAGCAGACTCAAAGGGCCGAATGGCCTACCCCTGCTTCTAGCTTCTACGTTTCTATATTTCTATGTTAGGATTATCTCGTTGTTAGTGTGATGGGGAAGATGTTCGAATCAATCATTAAGAAGGGAATAACTGGGCATGTAGAGAAACTCATGTCAATCGGGAGGAGTTTAGTGAAAGAGAAATCATGTTGAACTAGTTTGTTCGAGTTCTTTAAAGGGGTAATATGTGCTGTGGATAAAGGGAAGCCTATATATGCACTAGTCTTGGATTTCCAGAAGGCATTTGATATAGTGCCACATCAAAAGTTATTGTAGAAACTAAAAGCTCATGGCATAGAGGGTAACATACTAACATAGGTAGAAGATTGGCTGGCTGGCAGAAAACAGAGAGTATGCATAAATGGGTCTTTTTCTGGCTGGCAGGAAGTGGCTGGTGGAGTCCTACAGGGGTCCACTCAGGGTAATCAACTTTTAGAATTTATGTCAATGACTTAGATAGAGGGGAGTGAAGGCATGGTAGCTAAATTTGCAGATAAGTATGAAAGTATATTGTGAAGTAGTTTTAAAGAGGTTGCAGACGGATATTGATTGGTTGAATGAGCAGGCAAAAATCCAGCAGATTGAGTATTACATGGGAAAATGTGAAATTGTCCACTTTGGCAGGAAGAATAAAAAGGCAGAATGCTACTTCAATGGGGAACAGCTGCTGAATTCCAAGGCGCAAAGGCATCCAGATGTTCTTGTGCATGAGTCACAAAAAGTTAGCGTGAAGATACAGCAAGTAGTTTTGAAGACTAATGGAATGCTACCCTTTATTACGAGAGGGATTGAACATAAAAGTAAAGATTCCGAAACACAGGATACTAGTGAGGCCACATCTTGTGCCATTTTGGTCTCCTTATTCAAGAAAGGTTATAAATGCATTGGCGATGGCTCAGAGGGAGTTTGCAAGATTGATACCTGGAATTAGTATATTGTCTTATGAAGAAAGCTTGGGATTGTTTCCACTGGAGTTTAGAAGAGTGAGGGTTGACTTGATTTAAGTTTATAAGATCTTGAATGGTATTGACAAGGTGGATATGGAAATGATGTTTCCTCTTAGGTTACAGAATCATAGAGGTTTATAGCATGGAAACAAGCCCTTTGGCCCAACTTGTACATACTGCCCAATTTTTACCAGTAAGCTAATCCCAGTTGCCTGCATTTGGCCCATATCCCTCCATACCCATCTTTCCCATGTAATATCTAAATGTGTTTTAAAAGACAAAATTATACCTCTACTACTGCCTCTGGTAACTCATTCCAGACACTCACCACCCTCTGTGTGAAAAAATTATCCCTCTGGACCCTTTTATATCTCTCCCCTCTCATCTTAAACCTATGTCCTCTAGTTTTAGGTTCCCTTACCTTTGGGAAAAGATGTTGACTAGCTACCTTATCTGTGCCCCGCATTATTTCATAGACCTCTATAAGATCATCCCTAAGCCTCCTACGCTCCTGGGAAAAAAAGCCCCAGTCTATCCAGCCTCTCCTTATAACTCAAACTTGTGGGTGAGTCCAGAACTACAGGGCACTGTTTTAAAATCAGTGTCATCCTTATTGGAGAGAAGTGAGGAGAAAGTTTTTCTTTCAGAGGTTTATAAGGCAACTTTGGAATTCTCTTCCTCAGTAGGTGGTGGAGGAAGGGATCACTAAATATTTTGGAGGCAGAGATAGATAGTTCTTGTTAGGCAAGTGAATCAAAGGTTAGATTGGAATTTAGAGTTTGAAGCACAAATAGATCAACTGTGATCTTATCAAATGCAGGCTAAAAATGTATAGGTAATGTGTAGGTAGATTGTCCATGTGAAATTGTCCCCTAGTGTCCCAAGATGTGTAGGTTATGTGGATTGGCCATGCAAAACTCTGCCTTGGTGTCCCAAGGTTATGTGGATTAGCCATGGGAAATGCACAGGGCTAGGGCAGGGGGAGTGGGCCTGGGTAAGATGCTCTTTTGATGAGTCTGTACAGACTCGACTGGCTGAATGGCCTCTTTCTACACTGCAGAGATCCTATGGTTCTATGGTTAACTAGGGCCTTGTACAGTTTTAGCTTCCCCATTTTTATATTCCATTCCCTTTGAAATAAAGGTCAACATTCCATTTGCTTTCCCAATTATCTGAACTTGCAAGCTAGCTTTTTATGATTTATGCACAAGGACCCCCAAATTCCTCTGTGGCATAATTTTGTGCAGTTATTCTCCATTTGAATAATATTCACCTCCTTTATTCTTCCTGCTTTTGCCCGCATTATATTCCATCTGCCAAGTTTTTGTCCACTCTCTTACATCCCTCTGCAGACTCTTTGCATCTTCCTTGACGCTTACCTTCTCATCTATTTTTGTCATAGATCACTTGAAAGCACTAGCTAAGTCAGGGAGTTGGGATTCAGTTCCCACCTCAGAGGCACAAGCTCATACATAAGTCTCCAGCACACCCACGAGGGAGTGCTACACGGTTGGAGGTGTTGCCTTTCGGATGAGATGTTAAACTGTGGCCCTGTCTACATCCAGGTGGATGTAAGAGATCCCACAAAGCAACATCAAAGGGTGTTCTGCCTGATATATCCCCAGTGAAAAACACAGATCTCTGACCAACATCACATAAGTGTTGGTGTGGTTTTATTGTTCATGTATTGGCTATCCCATTCCCCACATTATAACAACGCTTTTACTTTAAATTTCACCTGAATGGAAAGCACTTCACGAAGGCGATGGCCCAGTGGTATCAACGCTACACTATTAGTCCAATAGCTCAGTTAATGTTCTGGGGACCCAGGTTCAAATCCCACAATGGCAGATGGTGAAATTTGAATTCAATTAAAAAAAAATCTGGAATTAAGAATCTACTGATGACCATGAAACCATTGTCGGAAAAACCCATCTGGTTCACTAATGTCCTTTAGGGAAGGAAATCTGCCATCTTTACCTGGTCTGGCTGACATGTGATTCCAGAGCCACAGCAATGTGGTTGACTCTCAACTGCCCTTGGGCAACTAGGAATGGGCAATAAACACTGAACAGCAGCGTCACTGAAGGCCCACGAATGAATAAAAACAAGATTTGGATGTCTTGATGGTGTGGAAGTCAGCCATGTAAGGAGAATTTCTGGTTTGGTTCTATTCATAGAATGCCTTCAGTGCAGAAGAGGTCATTCAGCCCACTGAATCCACACTGACTTACTGACAAAGCATCTTACCAAGCCCTCTACCCTGCCCCATCCCTGTAACCCCACACATTTTGCATGGCTAATCCATCTAACCTACATATCTTGGGACAATAAAGGACAATTTAGCATGGCCAATTCCTGAAACCCACACACCATTGGACTGTGGTAGGAAACTGGAGCACCCGGAGGAAATCCACACAGACAGTGACTCTATCGACACTTCCCACTGCCTCAGAAAAACAGCCAGCAGAATTAAGAACCCCATGCACCCCAAACATATTCTCTTCCACCTTCTTCTGTTGGGAAAAAGATACAAAGGTCTGAGGTCATGTACCAGCCAACTCAAGAAGAACTTCCTCCCGCTGCCATCAGACTGTTGAACAGACCTAGCTTATATTAAGCTTATCTTTCTCTACACCCTGTAATACTATATACTTCTCCCTCCTTCTCCCCTCTGAACTATGAATGTATACATTGTCAGTATAGCAAGCAAGAAACAATACTTTACACTGTATTCCAATAAAGTTTTAAAGTTTTTAACACAATCCGGTGCCAGTTCGGGTACACCGAGTGAGAATTTAACATAGCCAGTGTACCCAACCAGCACATCTCTGGATTGTGGGAGAAAACCAGGGCGCCCGGAGGAAACCCACGCAGAGAACGTACAGACGGTGACCCAAGCTCGGGAATCGAACCCAGGTCTCTGGCACTGTGAGATAGCAGTGTTAACCACTGTGCCACCGTGTGATAATAACAAATCAAATCAAATCAAATCAAAGCATAAAGGAGGAAAGCGCAGAAAGACTACTGTAGCATTAACGCCACGCAGAAATCTATTCACTTGACCATTACACGATGAATGAAATGATTTGTTTGGACAAATCAAATATCATCACCAGCTTTGATGATATAGTGTGTGTTACAGAAAAGATATTCTCCGTGCCATTGCACCCGGAGATCAAATAGAATAAGCAGTGCTTACTGCAGGCAGCAGTGGCATTTCATTTGTTTACACGTTCTCTTTGGGGCCTGCAGTTTATAATTTAGTGACTTTAAAAGCATTGTTTATTTTTATTGAAATCCTATCAAATGCTTCAAGAATGTCCATGATTGGATTTACAGGCCATTACACTTTTTAAAGGATTATATCCTAATTACACTGAAATCGCACAGTGTGTCCCAGATGCCGTTTCATAGATGCGGCCATCACAAAGTCGGTTTCAGACAGCGTGATAATTAGCACACAGGCTCAGTAGATCTGACTCCACAATCCTGGGCAAACAGGCCCAAAGAAGGATTGCGCTGCGCTGCCCTGGCAGCGATGGAACCAAGTCAGATTCAAAAGTTTAGCTAAGCTGTAATGTGCTCCCCAGTCGCAGGAACATTTCCATCGAGTGTACTCCGACCACCCAGGCCCTATTCCCGTAACCCTGCACATATACCCTGCTAACCCCTTATAAATAGATAAGGGAATTAAGGGTTATGGGGAGCAGGGGGGAAAATAGAACTGATCCACTTTAGATCAGCCATGATCTTATTGAATGGCAGGGCAGGCTCGAAGGGCTAGACGGCCTATTTCTTATGTTCTTATATAACCCCCTGACACTATGGGGCAATTTAGCACGGCCAATCCACCTAACCCGCGCACCTTTGGAGTGCGGAAGGAAACCGGAGTACCCGGAGGAAACCCATGCAGACACAGGGAGAATGTGCCAACGCCACGCAGACAGTCACCCGAGGCCAGAATTGAACCAGGGTCTCTGGCGCTATGAGGCAGCAATACTAATCGCTGTGCCACCCTTGGAGTACTGTGTACGATTCTGGTCGCCCTGCTACAGGAAAGATGTTACTAAACTGGAAAGGGAGCAAAAAAGGATTTACAAGAATGTGATCGGATCTGGAAGGTTTGAATTACAAGGAGAGGCTGGATAGGCTGGGACTTTTTTCCTTGGAGCGTAGGAGGATGTGGGGTGACCTTATTCAGGTTTATAAAGTCATGAGGGATATGGATAAGGCGAACAGGCAAGGCCTTTCCCCCAGGGGCAGGGGGCTCAAAACTAGAGGGCATTGGTTTAAGGTGAGAGGCGAAAGATTTAAAAGGGACCTGAGCGGCAACTTTTTTACACAGAGGGTGGTGTTAATATGGAATGAGCTGCCAGAGGAGGTAGTTGAAGTGGGTACAATTACAACATTTGGACAGGTACATGGATAAAATTGGTTCAGAGGGATATGGGCCAAATGCAGGCAAATGGGACTAGTTCAGTTTAGGGAACATTGTCAGCATGGAAGAGTTGGGCTGAAGGGCCTGTTTCTGTGCTGTAGATCTCTCTGACTCTATAACCTCTCCAGCCCTCACCCTCGCTTCTTTGAAGTGGAGATGCCAGTGTTGGGCTGGCGTGGGCAAAGTAAGAAGTCTCACAACACCAGGTTAGAGTCCAACAGGTTTATTTGGAATCAGGAACTTTCTCAGCACTGAGTCACTCACCTGATGGTGAAAAATCAGCGCTTCGAAAGCTCGTGATACCAAATAAACTTGTTAGACTTTAACCTGGGTGTTGTGAGACTTCTTACTTTGCCCTCTTCTTTAAGATATTCCTTAAAAGGTACCACTTTGACCAAGCTTTTGGCAACCTGCCCTCATGTGGCTCTGAGTTAAATTGATTTATAATATTCCCAGGATGTGCCTTGAACCATATTTATGTTAAATATCCGATATAATAAGGTACTGTGGTTGCTGTTCTTTTTAATTTAACCTTAACTTATTTTAATGACTCAGGCAGCAATTTGAAGCACGAACCAAATCATTTAGTTTCTGTTTAAATGTGCTGCCAACTTCAACAACAACTTGTCTGAAACTGAATTGAGTTTATTTCCCAGGGATGGACCAGAAGAAGATTCCTGGTGGGTTTTTACAGGGAACTCTATTCGATATTTCCTACTTAAACAGGCAACCACAGAAACTACTCAAAAACACCTCTACTTTCTCAGGAAGCTAAGGAAAATTCAATGGCGGCGATTCTCTCATCCCTCTGCACAGGTTTTTTTAGCACAGCGGGCCAGGAAAGTCTCATGGGGGACGATGCGCAGGGATCCCGTGAGTGTTTGCACACCGCTAGCGTCTCCTAGCGTGATCTCATCCATGCCACAAGTTGGTGGGGACGCAGGGTTAGCATTTAAATTATACTTTAATTATCATTTAAATACCATTAACGGGCCTGGGACTGAATTCTCTGGGCCTGCTAGCCTCTCCTACTCCCACTAGAGCATTTCATTCGGGAGGGTTTTGGAGTAACTCCCCACTTTCGGGGAACTAGCAGCCTGACCCCGCTGGAGTGAAGGGAGAGCAATCGGGGCCCCCAAAGGGTTTGGGCAGTGGGGTGGTGCCCCCGGGCATGACGGCCTTGACAGTGTCAGTCTGTGCCCCCTGGCATTACCCAAAGGGCAAAGTGTCCATGCCCAGGGGGCACATTGGCACTGCCCATTGGACATGCGGCAGTGTCAAGGGGGCATTTGGGGCAGGGCCTAGAGGGTGGGGGTAGGGAGTTCCCACTCTGCCATTGGAATGGATGGGGGCAGGAGGGAGACCAGCGATCGGGGCGGACTGGGAAGATGTCTGCCAACAGGGGTGTCTGGACTGCAGAAGGGACGGGGGATTGGCACTACGGAGTGTATTGGAGATTGGGAAGGTCCGGGATGAGGGGGTGGTGGGGTCAAAGCTGGCCCAGGAATGGTCAGGGGGGCCATGATCGGACCATGGGGACAGATGAGGGGCAGCACTGTGGTCCTGGGTTGATCAGCGATCGAGATAGCCAGCAATTGGGAGGTTGACAGTTCGGACAGACTGTGCATGTACAGAGTCCCGCTGGTTTCAACCCCCTGGGTGGAAATAGGGCTTGACCCCAGAAATTTAAAGATATTCTCGCTGGTGGTCGCTGCATTGCACAGAGTGTGGGAGATTCTAGTGTGAACACCAGCTGAAAAAAACAGTTTTCCTATGAATTCAACACTCAGAATCATTTTGGGAGAATTCTGCCAACGTGTCAGCTATGACTCCTCCCAATGTTTACAAATACACCATAGAAAGCATCCTTTCTGGTTGTATCATAGCTTGGTATGGCTCCTGCTCTGCCCAAGGCTGCAAGAAACTACAAAGTGTTGTGAAGGTAGACCAATCCATCACGCAAACCAGCCTCCCATCCATTGACTCTCTCTACACTTCCCGTTGCCTCAGAAAAGCAGCCAGCATCATCAAGGACTCCACGCACCCCAGGCATTCTCTCTTCCACCTTCTTCCATTGGGAAAAAGATACAGATGTCTGAGGTCACGTACCAACCAACTACAGAACAGCTTCTTCCCTGCTGCCATAGTAAGTGAGTGAGGCGCGAATGGACTTGCGAGCCGAGTGAATCATGGGTCAAGCTTTTGGCAATGAGGGGAAGTAAACAAAGAGGATAAAGGAAAGTTCTAGATCATGTCCAGTTTGACAATTAGGTATAATGGAAATAACTTGTCCATTCAGCCATCTGGATTTTCACACTAGGTTCTCAGAGCGGAGAATAGACAAGTGAGTTTATCCTGATCTCCTGTTATTACCTTAGCGGAAGGTCAGGGTGCAATAATTCATGCACTGTTTCTCCAAAGGTTTGCACCCAGCTTCCACTGAAGTTACTGCAGTAGGTCAGAGGAGACCTGCAGAAATTCTATGCCCTTCTCTATCACCACCTCCAGTCAGTAGCATTGCGGAACCACGTGTCAGTAAATGCTCCAGAATGACCAGTTGCGGAAGGGAATTCTGAGCTAGCTAATAGATCCACAGGCAGATTTGTAATTTTTAGTAATAGCTGGGGAGGGAGGGGTTAGGATGATTTTTACTTAACAAGATAATGTTAATAATGTGCTCAAATGTGGATATGATAAAATAAATGAGGTATGATTTTTAATGTTAAGTATCTATATTTGCAACTTAAATAATTTTATTTAAAATAAAATAAATATTTTAACCTATCAAGTATGTTTCTAATATATTTGTCACTTCATTCAAAATGCAAGAACTGCAGAGATGATGTTCAAGAGTTCAATAGCTAAATCCATTAGTCAGCAGAATATACAATATAGTTTTGAGTCCTGGGACAGTTATTGAAACATTAAGGCTGGAATTTTATTGCCTTGCAGTAGGGTCACAGAACAGCATCCTTCGTTGGCCTCAGCTGGGATCTTATGAGCCTTGGGTGAGAGATGAGGTAAAATTCCAGCTTAAGTGACCAAATCGTAATGCATCTATTGTCCAAGACAGAGAAAGTGACATTTCTTGGGTCCAGAAAGGACACTATCAGCTTGTTTTGGCAGTGTGCCTATGTGAATGGTATTTGGGTAGAAGTGTCCTTAGTTATATAGAAACAAGGGAGACCCTTGCCAGAGAAAGAAAATCTAGTTTTTGGATGGATAAATAAAATATCATCATGTCAAATAGCGCATCACAATTTTGCTGAGGTAATATGTCATGTTTTGGACTGACATGTTAATATGAAATGAAATTGAATCAAAGCTAATTAGAGGGTACATCGTAGGTAGCAAAAGGTATAATTGTACTAAACTTTGGCTCATTGCCTCAGATCTTTGGAGAGGCCTTGTAGCACTGACCTAGAGCTTTTCGACTATCCGAAGGCCTCCCACATCTGTAGGTTAATGCTTTGTCTGCCTTGTATGATTTTTCATATTTTAAAGTAAATTTCAGCTGCTTCATAAGCAGAGAGCCTTTGCCAGTTTAATTAAGCTTTCTTAAGGTTTTAAGAGAATCAGATCACCATCGAAGAATTCCTCCACTACACCAGGGAAGACTTTTCATTCTGATTATGCCTTCCTCCTTGTGAAGAGATGTCTGCCCTTGACTCCACACCTGTCCATGATAGCCCAGGCAAGAAAATTGGTCACTATGTGGGCACTCATTGGCATGAACCAACCCTGTGCTGATGTTGATCCTTTATTTGCCATGAGTTACTTGGCCATATTTATCACTGTGTTTTTATTCATTCATGGGATGTGGATATCGCAGGTTGGGCCTGCATATATTGCCCAAACCTAATTGCCCTCGAATTGAATGATTTGTGAGGTCATTTAAGAGTAACCACGTTGCTGTGGCTTGGAATTACACGTAGGCCGGAACAGATAAAGACAGCAGATTGTCTTCCCCGAAGGGCATTAGTGAAACAGATAAGTTTCTACAACAATGGTTTCGTGGTCACCAGTAGACTTTTAATTCCAGATTTTTGTAATGAATTCCTAAATCACCATCTGCCATGGTGGGATTCAAACTTTGGTCCCCATAGCATTACCCTGGGTCCCTGGATTACTCATCATGTCGCAATACCACTATGTCACCTCTTCCCCAAATGAAGTGTTGAAACTTGACTTGTGGGATTATTGAAAAGTCAACCACATTGGATCTGGAGTCACAAGTAAGCCAGGCAAGGATGGCAGATTTCCTTCCTTTTAGTAAGCCAGATGGCTTTTTATGACAATCACTTAATTCCAGATTTTTATTGAATTCAAATTTCACCATCTGCTGTGGTGGGATTCGATCCTGGGTCCCCAGAACAAACTCTGGATCCTTTGGATTACTAGTCCAGTGCCAGTGCCACTACGCAATCGCTTTCCCTGGATACTTTCTTGTTAATAACTGGGGACTTAGTCCTCTACACCTTTGAATGTTTTACCCTGTGGCTCAATTGGACATCCTTCCTCCATGTATTACAGATCAGTCACAATCGAGCTGAACAGGTTTGAGGGTCTCAGTGAGCTGTTCCTATGATGTTATACAAATGAGGATGATTATAAGTCATAAACCACATTGTGTACTTCAGCCAATCAATAGGGTACATCTGTTGATGCAGAGAGATTCCTTATTTGGAAAGAAAAGCTAGAATCCTTCTGGGTAAAAGTTTGTTGTTACTCAATGAACTATAGCCATCCAAGTTAACTTGCGAGAATGGTCATGTTTACATAAATCATACTGAAACTCATTAAAGGCCATATTTGCCTCTGTTCTGTGAAAGATGGAATAATACCGTTCCCCATTGTTATTTTCCAACCGCTAATGAAATGAGAGGAATGTGTGGCTTCGAATTGCGTGCTTCCTAAGGTTTGTGATTTGTCTAAAGAAGGGGAATAGCAGTTCATTCCAGGGCCTTTCCAAACCAGACATGTTTCATTAATCAGGGCACTGAGCAGTTGGGACATTATGGCTGGAATTCTTCGGCCTCCCACTGGTCGCACATTGCTTGTTAGTGGGGGATCCTCCAGTCCTACTGCTGTCCATGGGAATTTCCATTAATGACACCCCCCCATGCCAGCGGGAAACCCGTGGGTGGGGATGCGCTGCCAACAGGACCGGAGGATCCCACCGGCATGAATGGCCAGGGAATTTCAGCCCATGTTCCAGTTGTATAAGTCATTGATGAGGCTGCACTTGGAGTATTGTGGACAGTTTTGGTCACCCTGTTATAAGGAGGTCATTGATAATCTAGGAAGAGGGCAAAGAAGGTTTTTGAGGATGTTGCCCAGGACTGATGGGCCTGAGTTACAGGGAAAGGTTGGACAGGCTAGGACTTTATTCCTTGGAATGTAGGAGAATGAGGGGTGACCTTATTGAGGTGTACAAAATCATGGGGGACATAGATAGGATAAATGCATGTAGTCTTTTCCCCAGGGAAGGGGAATTGAAAACTAGATGGCATAGGTTTAAGATGAGAAGGGAAAGATTTGAAAGGGATCTGAGGGGCAACTTCACACAGAGGATGGTGCGTATATGGAATGAGCTGCCAAGGATAGTGGTTGAGGCAGGTTCAATAGCAACATTTAAGAAGCATTTGGATAAGTACATGGATGGAAAAGGATTAGAGGGATATGAGCCGATCGCTGGTAATTGGGGCAAGCTGGGAGAGCACCATGGTCAGCATAGTCCGGTTGGGCTGAAGGGCCTGTTTCTGAACTGTATTGCTCTATGACTCTATGAGATAGCGAGCAGATAATCCAAAACCCGTAGAAATCTCCCAGAAGTTTCTCATCCAGCCATTGAACTCTTTACACTGATACTTCTCAAGAAATATTCCAATGCAAAATGAATCAGACATGAACTTTATAGTTTCTTCAAGATTTCAACACAGTTTTGCATTTCCATCTCCCTCCTCACCTCCACCCCATTTAGTTTCCTACCTGCTTCCAGGCACAAACTCAATGATTGCCGATCAGTTAGCTTCAGAGCCAGAGTGCTACCCATTTCCCAACACATTCTGCAGCTGTATTGTCTACTTTTTCGGTATTTGATTACATCAGCCTGATGAGCGATCTATGCTCGCTGTGTTTGATTGGTTAAGCCTGGGTGTGGATTCAGCACAAAGTTGACAGGCACCACTGAAGCAGTCAGAAGCTGAGTTGTAAGTTTAAGTCCAAACACGTAAGCTGGAATTTTACCACCTGCCCACCACGGGAATCGGAGTGGGCGAGGGGCGGACAATGGAATGGTCCATTGACCTTGGACAGAACTTTACTGTTTAAGGATGAGCAAAGTCAAAAAATCCTGCTCGTTTTAATTGTGAAGAACAGGGATTCAAAAAGGCAGCTCACCACCAGCTTCTCAAGGGCAACTAGGGATGGGCAATAAATGCTGGCCAGCCAGCAATGCCCATGTCCCATGGATGAATAAAAATAGTAGGTTTTCTTTTTATATTGAATTTAAATTGCTCCACCTGCTGTGGCAGGATTCGGACCCAGGTCCCCAGATCATTAGTATGTGTTGTAGTGTGTATAACTAGCGTGTCAAAATGTAGTACACACAGTTAGAATACTGTGCACCGTTCTGGTCACTCTATTATTCAAAAGATATTATTAAATCAGAAAGACTGCCGAAAAGATTTACTAGGATGTTGCCAGGGCTTGATGGTTTGATTGTAAGGGGAGGCTGGATAGATAGGGACTTTTTTCCCTGGGGTGTAGGAGGCTGAGGGGTGATCTTATAGAGGCCTATAAAATAATGAGGGACATAGATCAGCTAGTTAGTCAACATCTTTTCCCAAAGGTAGGGAAGCCTAAAACGCATGTGTTGAAGATGAGAGGGGACAGATACACAGGGGCCCAGAGGGGCAATTTTTTCACTCAGAGAGTGGTGAGTGTCTGGAACAAGTTACCAGAGGTCATAGTAGGGGCGGATACAATTTTGTCTTTTAAAAAGCATTTAGACAGTTACATGGGTAAGATGGGTATAGAGGGATATGGGCCAAATGTGGAGAATTGGGACTAGCTTCATGGTAATAAAAAGGGTGGCATGAACAAATTGGGCCAAAGGGTCTATTTCCATGCTGTAAATCTCTATGACTCTATTAGCTGAGTTTCTGGATTAATAGCTTAAGCAATAATAACACTCAGCCATCGCCTCCCCTAACTGATAGAGTTAAAACCATCCATTCAGATCCATCACCCCTTCTCTCTGCAGCCTTTATCCAAAAGGCTTAACTATTCAACCAAGAGTCCCTCAGAAACCAAAACCACTTCAAAATTTTCATGTTATTAGTGCAGTTCACAGGTAATACCAAAAGTACGCTTTTCTTTAGAGGCTCCTGGGTCATTTTGTTGGCTCAGAATACGCTTCACACGGTTATAAAATGTTTAATTTATCATCAGGAAAACTGCAAGCACAAGAAAAGTTCTTCTGTGTACTTTCTCGTTGCACTATTGCCTCCCAACCCTGGAATTTCTCAGTAAGTCATTTTGTTGAAAAAAAGTTATGAAAGCATATACTATTCAAGCTGTCTAGGAAGTTGGAGAGGCATTTATTTTAGCTTTCAAGTCATCTAAGTCATCTCTTAAGCATGAAACAAAAGTTAAATAAAGGACTATTCTATACTGTTAAGGGGTATTATCTCATTCATTTGTCAATACAGTGGTTAGCGCTGCTGGCCCACCGCGCCAGGGACCCAGGTTCAATTCCAGCCTTGGGTGACAGTCTGTGTGGAGTTTGTCTGTTTTCCCTGTGTCTGCGTGGGTGTCCTCCAACAGTCCGAAAGATGTGCAGGTTAGATGGATTGGCCATGCTGAATTACCCCTTAGAACTTAGAACACAGAACACTACAGCACAAACAGGCCCTTTGGCCCACAGGTTACACCGATTACATCAATACCTACCAATCCATAGACCTATCTATAACCCCCAATCCCATTAAATCCCATATACTCATCCAGAAGCCTTTTAAAAGACCCCAGCGAGTTCGCCTCCACCACCACTGACGGCAGCCGATTCCATTCACTCACCACCCTCTGAGAGAAAAACTTACCCTTAACATCACTTCTGTACTTGCCTCCCCGCACCTTAAATCTGTGTCCTCTCGTAGCGACCATTTCAACCCAGGGAAATAGTCTCTGAGAATCCACCCTATCTATTCGTCTCAACATTTTATAAACCTCTATCAGATCGCCTCTCAACCTTCGTCTCTCCAGGGAGAAGAGTCCCAGCTCCTTCAACCTATCACACCTTAGTGTCCCAAGGTGTGTATGTTAAGTAGATTGGCCATACTAAATTGTCCCTTAGTGTCCCAAGATGGTATGTTAAGTAGATTGGCCATGCTAAATTGTCCCTTAGTGTCCCAAGGTGTGTATGTTAAGTAGATTGGCCATGCTAAATTGTCCCTTAGTGTCCAAAGATGTGCAGGTTAGGTGGATTGGCCATGCTAAATTGCCCCTTAGTGTCCAAAGATGAGCAGGTTAGGTAGATTGGCCATGATAAGTTGCCTATTTGTGTCCCAAGTTGTGCAGGTTAAGGGGATTAGTGGGTAAATGCAATAGGCTATGGGGATAGGGCTGGGTGTGGGCCTGGGTAAGATACTCTTCGAGAGTCGGTGTGGACTCAATGGAGCGATTGGCCTCCTCCTGAACTGTAGTGTTTAAAGTTAATTTATTAGTGTCACAATGAGAATTGCAGTAACACTGCAATGAAATTACTGTGACATTCAGGCCACTCTGGCACTTGTTCGGGTACACTGAGGGAGAATTTAGCCTGGCCAATGGCACATCTTTGGGACTGCGGGAGGAAACCAGAACACCTGGTGGAAATCCAAGCAAACACAGGGAGAACGTGTAGTCTCCACACCAACAATAACCCAAACTGGGAATCGAACCTGGATCTCTGGCGCTGTGAAGCAGCAGTGCTAACCACTATGCCACTGATTCTACGTTTGAACTCAGCATTATTTGCTGCATAGTTTTAGAAAGCTTTTTATTGTTATGACAAGTGTGCTGAGGCACTGAGTAAGTGTGATTAAATGTAGTTTATTATTTTAATGTTCCTTCCAAATCAGTTCATGCACATACTTGATTATCTGTTCTCGATATTTTCTCCTCTTAAGGGAATGATGAATATACTCTTTTGCTCTCACGTGTTGTGTCTTTTTTTTCCCCCATAGGATACCTGCATGCATTCCACAGCTGAACTGATTTTTAAGATAAGCTGTAAATAATAAGCTATAACCGCAGAACACGCAACGTATTTGGCCAAGATTTTCTTGAGGGATCAGGTTTCCCCTCAGCAGTCGCACGTACACATTCAGAAAACTCAGGTAGGCCCACCTACATCCTAAGGTGTGCAGAAACGCTTTCCCCATTCAATATTTAAAATGGCATTGTCTAAGTGTCACACCCCATTGTAAAGGCAATAATAATCATCCAAAACCTTATGATTGTAGCCACAGGTTCTTGTTGGAGTTCTGGTCAAACCAGTCTTTAACATTGTCCACCTCCTTCCTCCACTCCTCTTCCATTATTATCTTCAAGCTGGTGACACTTCTGCATGGATAATTTGTCCGAGGGTGGCACAGTGGTTAGCAGTGTTGCCTCGCAGCGCCAGGGACCCAGGTTCAATTCCAGCCTCGGGTCTGTATGGATTCTGCACGTTCTCCCCGTGTCTGCATGGGTTTTCTCCGGGTGCTCCGGTTTCCTCTCACAGTCCGAAGATGTGCGGGTTAGGTTGACTGGCCATGCTGAATTGACCCTAGTGTCAGGGGAGTAGCAAGATAAATATACAGGGTTACAGGAATAGAACCTGTGGCTACAATCACAAGGTTTTGGATGATTTGGGGATTGTGGTCGGTGCAGATTTGATAGGCCGAATGCCCTCCTTCTGCACTGTAGGGATTCTATTTTGAATTTCCACTTGTCTTCTTTTGATATTACTTTAGGTACTAACAACACTTAAATATGAAGTGTGACACAACCTCTGTTAGACTGAGGTCACATAGATTAAGAATATCCCAAGTCCTGTAGATTTTGGTCAACATATGATTAGTTAATGGGTTTTCCATACACTTCTGCGACTCCTCTGGACCCATCTTTAGATTTGATTTGATTTATTATTGTCATATATATTAACATACAATAAAAATTATTGTTTCTTGTGTGCTATACAAACAAAGCATACTGTTCATAGAGAAGGAAAAGAGAGAGTGCAGAATGTAGTGTTACAGATCAACTTAATGCGAGGTAGGTCCATTCAAAAGTCTGATGGCAACAGGGAAGGAGCTGCTCTTGAGTCGGTTGGTATGTGACTTCAGGCTTTTGTATCTTTTTCCCAACGGAAGCAGTTGGAAGAGAGACTGTCTGGGGTGGGTGGGGCCCTTAATTATGCTGGCTGCTTTTCCGAGGCAGCGGGAAGTGTAGGCAGAGTCAATGGATAGAATTTAAGAACATAAGAAATAGGAGCAGGAGTAGGCCATCTAGCCCTTCGAGCCTGCCCCTCCATTCAATACGATCATGGCTGATCTGAAGTGGCTCAGTTCCACTTTCCTGCTTTCTCCCCATAACACCTTAATTCCCTTGTCTGACAAAAACCTATTTACCCGTGACTTAAATATATTTAGCGAAGTAACCTCCACCGCTTCAACGGGCAGAGAATTCCAGAGATTCACCACCCTTTGAGTGAAGAAGTTCCTCCTCAACTCTGTTCCAAACTGCGCCACCTCCCCCCCCGCCCCACCCCCTTATCTTGAGGCTGTGCCATCTA
Source organism: Carcharhinus amblyrhynchos (assembly GCF_965287045.1). Taxonomy (NCBI): domain Eukaryota; kingdom Metazoa; phylum Chordata; class Chondrichthyes; order Carcharhiniformes; family Carcharhinidae; genus Carcharhinus; species Carcharhinus amblyrhynchos. The sequence continues at coordinate 11,414,993 of NC_137335.1, read as the reverse complement.
GTCCTGCTGTCCTTTCTGAGCGGGAAGAATCTTTCTACCTCTACCCTATCCATCCCTTTCATTATCTTATACGTCTCTATAAGACCCCCCTCATCCTTCTAAACTCCAACGAGTACAGACCCAGTCTATTTAGTCTCTCTTCATTGTCTACATAGATAGGAGATTTCTTTGCATGATGGATTGGGCTACATTCACAACCTTTTGTAGCTCCTTGCAGTCTTGGGCAGAGCAGGAGCCATACCAAGCTGTGAGATAACCAGAAAGAATGTTTTCTATGGGGCATCTGTAAAAGTGAGAGTCTTTACTAATATGCCAAATTTTTTTCTAAGTCATCCCCTGTGATGACATCCTTTTTCTCCTCACCGTCATCTGTTTTTCAATTTCATCCTGCTCTCTATCTTATTCATCTATTTATTAATATCACAGTAGGTTTACATTAACACTGAAAAGCCCTGAGTTACCACACTCCATCGCCTGCTCGGGTACACTGAGGGAGAATTTAGCATGGCCAATGCACCTAACCAGCACATCTTTCAGACTATGGGAGGAAACTGGAGCACCCGGAGGAAACCCATAGAGAATGTGCAAAATCCAGAATTGAAAGGCCAGAATTGAACGTGTATCGTTGGTGCTGTGGGGCAGCATTCTAACCATTGTGCCACCGTGCCATAGGTCCTTTCATGAACTATGTTTGTGTAGATCCCTTCAAGAGATATGCCTGACCTGGAATGTATATGGGTGTATGGTAAATTGGTCTAAACCTTTAAGATCCTGAGTGGTGTTGACAGGATCGATATGGAGAGGATGTTCCCTCTTGTCAGAAAATCCAGAACTAGGGGTCATTTTCTTAAAATAAAAGGTTATTCATTTCATAGAGTCATAGAGGTTTACAGAATGGAAACAGACACTTCCTCCCATCTTGTCCATGCCACCCCTTTTTTTAAACAACTAAGCTAGTCCCAGTTGCCCACGTTTGGCCCATATCACTCTATATGCATCTTGTACCCATACCTTATCCATGCCTCTCAGTATTTTATGGACCTCTATAAGATCACCCCCAAGTCTCCTACACTTCAGGGGAAAAAGTCCCAGTCTATCCAGCCTCTCCTTATAACTCAAAGCATCAAGTCTAACACAGAGGTAAGGAGAATTGTTTTGTCTCAGAGGGCAGTGAATCTCTGAATCTTTCACTGTCAGTATAGGCAGTGGAACCAGAGCTTTTGATTGTTTCTAAGGTGGTTTGAGATAGCTTCTTGAGTAACAAAGGGGTTAAAGGTTATCTAGGGTCGGTGGAATGATGAGTTGAGGTTACGGTTAGATCAGCCACGATCTTACTGAACGGTGAGGGGGGTAGAGTGACCTACTTCTAATTCATATTTTCATTTGTAAGTGTGTTGAAATTATATTGAGGCAATGTAGAGTTGAGCATATTGAACAGAGAAGAGTTGAATTTGATACGCTTCAATTTGATATGTTGTTATAATCCAGGTCAGAAACTCCAAGATGTTTTATGGAGTCAGCTGAGACCACAAGTTTTACGCTTTGAATTTGGTACGGGGAGCATTACGTGTTTCACTCCAGGTTTGATTCAAGTGACCCACGCGGGAGCTTTTATCAAACAAAGTTTATTTCAGAACATAGTCAACATATAATAAGAAAATTAGCATAACTTTCACCAATTTCAAAAGAGGAACAATCATGATATTGTGTAAACCTCAACAGCTAAGTATGCTGTTCCAAATCCAACAACCCCCACAAACATACATCCTGTTACAGGCTTGGCACAGAAAACAAGTATGCTCACATGATGCTGGATTTTGCAACTTTGTAACACCTGCTGTGAAATAGTCCTTTGAAATGGTGGATTACAACTGAGACTTCCCAGGCCTGCAACATTCAGTACACCTTGAGATACTGTATGCCCCTAGCTTCTAGCTGCATCTCACAGACAGCAGAATTTAGTCTCCAGAGAGAGACAGAGGAAACTGCTTTCAGTCTGCAGTCCAAAGAGCATCTAACCAAACTGAAACTAAAGAACATAAGAACATAAGAAATAGGAGCAGGAGTAGGCCATCTAGTCCTTCGAGCCTGCTCCACTATTCAATAAAATCATGGCTGATCTGAAGTGGATCAGTTCCACTTTCCTGCTTTCTCCCCATAACCCTTAATTCCCTTGTCTATCAGAAACCTATCTACCCGTGACTTAAATATATTTAGCGAGGTAGCCTCCACCACTTCAACGGGCAGAGAATTCCAGAGATTCACTACCCTTTGAGTGAAGAAGTTCCTCCTCGACTCTGATCTAAACTGCCCCCGCCTTATCTTGAGGCTGTGCCCTCTAGTCCTGCTATCCTTTCTAAGCGGGAAGAATCTCTCTACCTCTACCCTATCTATCCCCTTCATTATCTTAGACGTTTCTATAAGATCCCCACTCATCCAACGAGTATAGACCTTGTCCATTTAGTCTCTCTTCATAGACCAACCCCCTCATCTCCAGTCTCAGCCTAGTGAACCTCCTCTGCACTCCCTCCAAGGCCAATATATCCTTCCGCAAGTGTGGCGACCAAAACTGCACACAGTACTCCAGCTGCGGAGTAGCCTTGTATTTGAGCGGCATGGCGGCACAGTGGTTAGCACTGCTGCCTCCCTGCATCAGGGACCCCGGTTCAATTCCAACCTCCAGTGACTTTCTGTGTGGAGTTTGCACATTCTCTCTGTGTCTGCATGGATTTCCTCTGGGTGCTCCGGTTTCCTGCTACAGTCCAAAGATGTGCGGGTTAGGTTGATTGGCCATGCTCAATTGCCCCCTTGCTGTCCCAAGATATGTAAGTTGGATGATTAACAGGTGGGGTTATGGGGAGAGGGCTGGAATTGTTGTCGCTACAGGCTCAATGGGCTGAATGGCCTCCTGCTGTACTGTAGGGATTCTATAATGATTTTATTTCCCTGTTGAAATAGTCCAAAGACACCTGACCTATCAATCATGCTTCACCCAACAATTCCAAAAGGCTCATAAAACTCCAGGTCACTGCATTATGCCCAGACTAAAAATAAATAAGATGCTAATTATATTGCTTCAGTAACAATTAGAGGAAACTGGTGAACAATAAAATGGTGCCAAAATATGAAAAGGCCACAACTGCTTAAAAAAAAACTGCAGAGAACATAATTAAAACACATTCCTTAAAGGCACAGTTTTGTCACAATATGTTTCAGAATGTACTTTGACAAAGGTTATGAATAAATTTGGAGCTAATAGAGAAGTGAATGGGAACATAAGGAAATTGATTTGGCAGGAACACAAAGAGTTCTGGGGTGATCTGAAAACAAGAATAATCAAGTGAGGTGTACAAGAATCCTGCAGCATTGCTTATTTGAACGTATTGCTCCGTTTTTCAGTGTTGTACTCTACGTGAACCATCACAATATTTTGCATGTGAAAAAAAGCAATCTCAGATCAGTCTTAAACCACCTGTCCTCACTGGGATTCGCTTTGAGTCATTTTTACTTGAGAAACAGGCGCACATTGCTTTGCCTGCCTCAGGTGACAAGTCTACAATTTCCCAAACACATTAAAATTCCCCAGAACACTTCAGCAGCTATGGTCAATCATTGCTTCTGGGACTGAAACCATAGCAGAATTATTTTTTAAAAAACAAGCTAATTGAAGATAAAAATATGTTCTCAAACTCACACTTGCCTTCGAAACAGGATTCGCTTCACTCCTGACATTGGGGAAGTCTTAAACCGGTTGTCAGTTAAGCACACTCGTAACTTTGACATTCTCATTCCTGCTTTTCTTCAATCTCTTCAATCTCCTACAGCCCCGCAACCATCAAGATTCTCGCATCCCTCTGATTCTTGGCTGTTTGGGCATTACCATTTGTAGAGGCTTGCATCAAAACTTCCACAGCAGAGATTTAAACTCACTTTCTGCTTCCAGTTCATTCAGCACAGCACCAAGCCCATCTCTCAACTCAACCTTTTTGCACTCATTATAGTTTCCAAAATGTGTACCTGATCCTGAGCTTTTTTTATTCACTTGTGGGACTTGTGTGTTGCTGGCTGGCCAGCATTTATTGCCCATCCCTAGTTGCCCTTGGAGGGCAGTTGAGAGTCAACCACATTTCTGTGGCTCTGGAGTCACATGTAGGCCAGACCAGGTAAGGACAGCAGATTTCCTTCCCTAAAGGACTTAGCGAACCAGATGGGGTTTTCCAACAATCGACAATGGTTTCATGGTCATCAGCAGATTCTTAATTCCAGATATAATATATTGAGTTCAAATTTCACCATCTGCTGTGGTGGGATTCGAACTCGGGTCCCCCAGAACCTTATCTGAGTTTCTGGATTAATAGCCTTGCAATAATACCACTTGGCTATCGCTTCATAAATGAACAATGGCATCACACAGAAAACAATTCTATCTAGCGGTGTTGATTAGTGTGCTGCCATTTAAGATTATGCCCCGTGCACTTTTTGTGAACCAGATGTGTTTTTCTGACAATTGACAATGGTTTAAAATTTATTTGTTTGTCACAAGTAGATTACATTAACACTGCAATTAAGTTAGTGTGAAAATCCCCTACTCGCCACATTCTGGAGCCTGTTCGGGTACACCTGAGGGAGGATTTAGCGTGGGCAACACAGCTAGAAAGCCCATCTTTCTGACTGTGGGAGGAAACTGGAGCACCCAGAGGGAACCCACACGGACAAAGGGAGAATGTGCAGACTCCACACAGACAGTGACCCAAGGCCAAGAACCGAATCGGGGCCCCTGGCACTGTGAGGCAGCAATTCCGCTGTATAAAAGCAAATTACTGTTGATGCTGGAATCTGAAACCAAAAGAGGAAACACTGGAAAGTCTCAGCAGGTCTGGCAGCACCTGTAAGGAGAGAAAAGAGCTGATGTTTCGAGTCCTAGTGACCCTTTGTCAAACCTCTTTCCTCTCTTTACAGTTGCTGCCAAACCTGCTGAGATTTTCCAGCGTTTTCTCTTTGGGCACTAGGCCACCATGTATGGTCATCAGTAAATTCTTAATCTTTTATTGAATTTAAATTCCACCATGTGCCATGGCAGGATTCGAACCCGGGTCCCCAGAACATTAGTTAAGTTTCTGGATTAATGGTCTAGTGATAATACCACTAGGCTATCACCTCCCGCTTAAGATGAATTTCCAACCTTATTTTCGTGCCAAGGATCCATCTGTTTCCACCTCCGTGATATCGTCCATCTTTGCCCCTGTCTCAACTCAGCTGTTGAAGTCCTCATCCATGCCTTGACTATTCCAATGCTTTCCTGGCTTGTCTCCCACATTCCCTCTCCCTGTCTCTCTCTCTCTTGAGGTGCATTACTACAAGAGGGCTTTGGTGGACATAGGCTTTCAAGTGTTGGTCCCTGGTTATGATTGACAGGGTACTGCAGTTCCATATTCCACTCTCCGATAACGTGAGGCCATCCAAAACTCAGCTGCCTGTGTTCCTTGTACCTCCCCTCTGTTCTCTCTGTCTTACCCTGGTTGGTCATGCAGACTCATGACTTTGACATTTTTATCCTTGTTTTCAAATCCTTCCGTGGCCTTTTCTCTTCAATCGTCTCCAGTTCCGCAACCCATCAAGATACCCGCACCCCTCTAATTCTGGCTGTTTGTGCAAGAACAACTATATATGTTCCACCATTGGTAGCTGTGTCTCGAGTTGCCTAGGTCCCATGCTCGGGAATACTCTCTGTATGACTGAGGGATCCAGTGTAGGCTGAGCTCCGTTTGATGCAATCTATGCAAAGGCTTTATTTTAAGATATTTCTGCCCATGCAACTAACTCTGCTAAGCTTAAAAAAATTGACTATATTTTTAACCTCAGAAGGCATGCTAGCTTAGCTGAAAATTGATTGCATTTCTGAAAAGTACACAGCAAGAAAAACATGCTTTGATAACACAGTAGCTGTTTTCTTTAGACAGAGATAGCTTGCAGAAAACATTTCCAGTAACTAGATAAGAACTAAGATATATTTTGGTTTTCGTGTATGTTCAGAGTTCAGTTTGTTTTCAAGTTCAGTGTGATCGGTACAGGGTCTGGCTTAGCAGCCAGCCTCTTTTTGTTTCTGTGATGACTTAATTTTCTTCAAGTTCTGTTCGATAAAAGAAGTTCTTTTTAAACTTCATACCAGTGCTGCTCTCGTCTATTCAAAGGAATGAATGGACCCTACACTGACGCTCCAACTCACTATCTCTGTTCCAGCACTCTTTTGATCAAGCTTTTCGGCAGCTGAAGACCAAATATCTCAGTGTGGCTCAGTATCATGCTTCTACAGTTTAATTTAAATTTAATCTTTCATGGGATAAGGGTATCGTTGGCTGGGCCACCATTGTTGCCCATCCCTAATTGCCCCTTGAGCTGAGTGGCTTGCTGACCCAATTCAGAGGGCAGGTAAGAGTCAGTTACATTGCTATGTGGGTCTGGTGTCACATGTAGGCGAGATCAAATAAGTATGGCAGATTTTATTAATGACCCAGAAAGGTTTATATAATACTCAGTGATAATACAAAGTAGCATTGCTCACTTTATAATTCCACATTTCTTAACTGAATTTAAATTCCACCAGCTTCCATGGTCCCTTCATCACCTGAAAGCTTGTGATTCCAAATAAACCCGTTGGACTTTAATTTGGTGTTGTGAGACTTCTTACTGTGCAAAGAAGTTACTATGATAATCACCTCGTCGCCATACTCCGATGCCTGTTTGAGTATACTGGGGAAGAATTTAGCATAGCCAATGCTCCTAACATCACGTCTTTTAGACCGTGGCAGGAAACTGGAGCACCCGGAGGAAACCCATGCAGACATGGGGAGAATGTACAGACTCTCCACAAACAGTGGCCCGAGCCAGGAATCGAACCCAGGCCCCTGGTTCTGTGAGGTAGTAGTGCTAACCACTGTGCCACCCCTAAGTCCCATTATTTTCTCCAGTTACATTGAATCTACTAACATTAGCTCCTGACAATTCATTTATTTAAGTCCCATTATTTTCTTTTGCTACTTACATTGAATCTACTCACGTTCTCTCCTTGAGTTATTTTCAGCTTTGCCTTCTTCCTTGATTCTGAAAACAAAGACAGTGGCATTCACTTAATAACTCTACCATTTGCTGTTGTCTATGTTTAACAGGCCCACATTTCCTTCACTCACTGTCTTTAACCTTAACATATTTATAAAAACATATACTGTTTGCCTTTATATTACATGCTGGCGTATGTTCATATTCCCTTTGGCAGCTCATAATACTTTCTTTGTATCCATTAGTTGCTTTTCATATTTCCCACCACCCCCGTAGCTCACTAGATCACCACTTTCCTTGTTATGTCTGTAAGCCATTTCCTTTAGTTTTATTCTAATTACTTCATATATTGACCGCAGTTGCTTGACTGTACAAGTGGGATGTTTGCACTTAGCTGGTATATATTGGTCTACATGTAATATACCCAATTCTTCGATGATTATCCGTCCTCATTTCTGTAGGTTTATCTTGCCTAGCCTGACTTGACAGAGTCAGTTTACATCTCCTCCCTGCTAAATCTGCCTTATTTAAGATTATAACCTCAGTTTGTAAGTGACTTCTCTCCTTTGCAATTTAAATGTAGGCCGGAATTTTACCAGGCGGGCGAGGATCACAGAAAGGAAACCTCTGTCAGTCTTGGGTGGGATTTTACGATCTCACCCCAACAAAGTCGTAAAATCCCACCCGTAGTTTTTTTTTGCTGAAGGAATAGGATTTAATAATAGGGGAGTGTTGCTGAAACTGTGCAAGGCATCAGTGAGACCACACTTGCAGTTTTGTGGATAGTTTTGGCCCCCTTATGTGAGGAGGGGTGTAGTTGCACTGGAGGCAGTTCAGAGGAGGTTCACTACATTGATTCAAGAGTTGAGGGGTTTCTCTTGTGAGCAGTTGGAGCGGTTTAGGCTTATGTTCTCCAGAGTTTAGAAGAATGAGGGGAGACCTAATTGAGGCCTACAAGAGGCCTGACAGGTTGACAGGATGAATACAGAGAAAATGTTTCCCCTTGTTGGGCAATCTGGAACGGGAGATCATCGTTTTAGAATAATGGGTGGCAGAATTAAAACAGATAAGGCAAAATTACTTCTGTCAAAGGGTGGTGAATCTGTGGAATTCACTACCCCAAAGTGCAGGGGGATGCCGGGATACTGAGTGAGTTTAAGGAGCAGATAGATAGATTGTTAGTTAGTAATAGGTTTGAAATGTTATGGAGGGAAATGGACTTGAGGCTGAGACAAGATCAGCCATGATTGTATTGAATGGCGGAGCAGGTCAAGGGGCTGAATTGGGCTTCAATTTCCACACGCTTTTCAACGTGTTTTTATACCAGTCGAGGTTCTATGTTGAACTGCAAAATAAAACAGAAGCAATTTCTATTGGCCTTTCAGCCCAGGATTGTTCTCTGCATTGAGTGTGATAGGGACCCTCCTGCTGGTGCATGGAATCATAGAATCCTTACAGTGCAGAAGGAGGCCATTCGGCCCATCGAGTCTGTACCAATCACAATCCCACCCTCTTTCCATAATCCCATGCATTCACTCTGATAATCCCCTGAGACTAAAGGCAATTTAGCTAATCCAGCTAACCTGCACATCTTTTGGATGTTCTGGGAGGAACACCTGGAGGAAACCCAGGCAGACACAAGGAGAACGTGCAGACTCCACACAGACAGTGACCCGAGGCTGGAATTGAACTCAGGCCTCTGCTGCTGTGAGGCAGCAGCGCTAACCACTGTGCCACCCCATGAAGTGAGTTATCTAGTCATGCAAATTGTGGGGTCAAAGGGGCAAGGGACGTGGGACGATGTTGTAAGGCCTGGATATTCAGTTTGACCCTGGCATCCTCCTCTGCTTCACCATCTTTCCTTTCACCTCCTATCATTCTCCTCCCACCTTTACCTTTCTTCCTTCTCATGATCCTCATTCCCCTCTTCTTCCTCCCAGCTGCCCATTTCTTCCCCACCCCTATTGATTGGAAGGGTCCACAAGAGGCAAATAAGATGTGAATGTTTCATAGAGATGCCACACTGATTGTGCCATTGTTTAGTTATGAACAACATGGTGGCATCATGACCCCAACCATACCATCTCCCTTGGCAATGTAGAGTGCTTTGCCATTTCATTCACAAAGGCTAAAATCCGTAATATCATGGATATCTTCTCCAGGAGTCTCTTATTGAAAAGAATAATTGAGTCAAGTGGTGACCTGTGTGCTAAGTGGCAATGTAAGAGAGGTTAGAGCGGCACAGTGGCACAGTGGTTAGCACTGCTGCCTCACAGCATCAGGGATCTGGGTTTGCTTCCCGGCTTGGGTCACTGTCTGTGTGGAATCTGCACATTCTCCCTGTGTCTGTGTGGATTTCCTCTGGTTGCTCTGGTTTCATTCTACAGTCCGAAAGATGTGCCGATTAGGTGCTAAATTCTCCCTCAGTGTACCTGAACAGGCACCGGTGTGGCGACTCGGGGATTTTCATAGCAACTTCATTGCAGTGTTAATGTAAATCTACTTGCGACAGTAATAAATAAACTTCATTGAAATTGAGAGCCATTTTAGCCAATCCGGCCAGCATTAGTATTTCTCAACAGTCAGGTTCCAGCTTGCCAGCTCCATACTTTTAAATATTCCTTCTTTTCAAACAGGTCTCTGTTTCCCTTTACAAGGATTGTGGAATTCTGCTCCGACATGTTGTTTTATTCTGTGGCAGCAGTTGTCACTTTCTACACTCTCTGCAGTACAAGGAATGCTTACTTCCGACCCTCCCCTTGAATTATTTCTGTGATTGACTTAAATCTGAGTCTGATTGTGCCAATAATCTATCACGGGGATCATTTTAGATCATGGAGATTCCCCTTAATTCACCTTTGTCACTGTTTCAGCTCAGACAGAGAGAGCTTGAACTACTCAAACAGTTTCATTTTACTGTAACCCCGCAATCCTGGAAACTCCAGAATCTACATTGCCCCTTTGCAATTACTCTTATTGCTTTCATTAAAATGAAAAAGGATCAATGCTGTTTCTTTGATCAAATATGTGAATTTATCAACGCTCAACTTAATCACCACAATTTACGACACCAACAATTTACTAAGTTCTTAAAGTTTATTTATTAGTGTCACAAGTAGGCTTACGTTAACACTGCAATGAAGCTACTGTGAAACCCCCCCCCCCCCCAGTCGCCATACTCCGGCGCCTGTTGGGTACACTGAGGGAGCATTTAACATGGCTGATGCACCTAACCAGTCCTCCTTTCGGACTATGGGAGGAAACAGGAGCACGCAGTAGAAACCCATACAGGCACAGGGGGAATGTGTAAACTCCACATGGTCAGTTACCCAAGCCGGGAATCGAACCTGGGTCCCTGGTTCTGTGAGGCAGCAGTGCTAAACACTGTGCCGCCATGCTGCCCACTAGATTAGATGAGTATGTCAACACCAACTCCAAATATAAAAGTACTCAAGCCCTTATTCCTTACTTACATATCAGAAAGCACTGCTACCTCACAGCGTCAGGGACCCGGGTTCATAGAATCATAGATCCCTACAGTGCAGAGAGAGGCCCTTTGGCCCATCGAGTCTGCACCGAACACAATCCCACCCAGGCCCTATGCCCATATCCCTACATATTATACCCACTAATCCCTCTAACCTCCACTACCCTGGACACTAAGGGGCAATTTCTTAGCATGGTCAATCAACCTAACCCACACATCTTTGGACTATTCTACCCTTGGGTCGCTATCTGTGTGGAGTTTACACGTTCCCCCCATGTCTGTGTGGGTTTCCTCTGGTCTCCACCCACAGTCCAAAGATTTACACATTACATGGATTGGCCATGCTAAAATGCCCCTTAGGTGTGTAGTGTAGGAGATTAGCTGGGTAAATACATGGAGTTACAGGGTTAGGACCTGGGTGAGATGTCCTGCTAGAGAGTTGGTGCAGACATATGGGCCAAGTGGCCTCCTTCTGCACTGTAGGGATTCTATGATTCTAAATGTTCCCCCAGTAACCTAAGAAAACATATTGTGGTATTATTGCCAAAGAAATGTAGGCTGTGTATGTTTTATAATATCTTGGAGCTGTTATAGAATTGCTGTCAGTAATGCTCACATCAGGGGGGCAGGGAGGGTAATACAAGATGTTACTGATGACAGAAGATGATATTACTTCATAAAGCACAAGCTTTAATAGATTACCCAATAACTCCCTGAAGCAGTCGTCCTTTGTGAATACAACAGTCGTCAAGTAGCCAATATCTGAAAGTGCATAACGCAAATAGGTTAGTTTATGGATCTTGCCAGTCTTGCTTGCAAAGCCGCCCCTCCTTGACGTTGCTTCTTGGCCGTCGTAATGGAGAATAAAGCAGTTGATGCATATTTTTTTCCAGCGCAGTTTGATTTTGTCCCTTTCCCTACTGGCTGAAGCCGTCCAGATCTCTCGGTTACGGGTCCAGTCCATATCTCTTTTTATGTTCCCATTCTTGGCTCCTGTAATGGATAACGTTTCAAGTGCTGGGTGTCCCTGGAGGTTAGGTTGCCGCCAAGGAGAAAAAGAAACAAGTGAAATAAAAGCAATATTTAACCTGGATTTAAAGGCGATCTGAGTAACGCTCACAATGTATGACTGTACTCGCAGACTGTGACATAGTTCCACGATCACCTACTGTAAAACTGCCATAAGAGAAAGGGCTGACATCCAAAACTGCAGGCTACATAATAGATAAATAAGAGGGAATTACAAAATTGTAACATAATGGATGGCGAGGCTGTAACCCATTCAGAGTAAAGCTCAAATGATTTATACTTTACTTGCAGGAGGCAGAGAGAAGTGTATATATTAGCTCCAATGTGGCACAATGGTTAGCACTGCTGCCTCACAGTGCCATGGATCCAGGTTTGATTCCCAACTTGGCTCACTGTCTGTGCATGTTCTCTTCGTGTCTGCATGGGTTTCCACCCACGATCTGAAAGATTAGTGCTGGTTAGGTGCAGTGGCTATGCTAACTTCTCCCTCAGTGTAAAAGTAAAGTTTAAAAGTTTATTCACTGGTGTCACAAGCAAGCTTACATTAACACTGCGACAAAGTTAATGTGAAAATCCCCCATTCACCACACACTGGCGCCTGCTTGGGTACACTGAGGGAGCATTTAGCACGGCCAATGCACCTAACTGGCATGTCTTTTAGACTGTGGGAGGAAATCGGAGCTCCCGGAGGAAACCCACGCAGACATGGATAGAATGTGCAAACTCTACACAGACAGTGACCAGAGACTGGAATCGAACCCAAGTCCCTGGCACTGTGAGGTGGCAGCGCTAACCCCTGTGCCTCACCAAAAATAGACTTTTAATTCCAGATATTTATTGAATACAAATTTCACCAGCTGCCATAGTGGGATCTGAACCCTGGTCCCCTAGACTTACCGTGGATCTTTGGATTAATGGCCCAGTGAAAATACCACTAAGCCACTGTCTCTCCGACCTCTCTTGGTGTACCCGAATAGGTGCTGGAGTGTGGCGACGAGGAGATTTTCACAGTAACTTCATTGCTGTGTTAATGTAAGTCTATTTGTGACAATTATAAATAAACCTAAACAATCGGAATCTTTTAAGGTTTCCACGGGACATAATTCATAGGGTTAATTCCACATTTTCTACTTACGTGTATTTGATGACAAACAGGACAGTGGAACATATTTTCTCTGCAAAGTCTGTTATTAAATCGAACGTTGCATTGTTTCCAAGCCCGCAGATAAATGGCGATGAGATCTGGTTGTAGGGAATCACAAATCGAGCTGACTCTTAGCTAGCCAGTCTCCATCTGAATATAAGTATTCCCATGCTCCATTGCAGATATACAGTGGGCTATTCCATTTTAGAAATGGGGGTTTCTGGCTGGAATTTACTGCTCCTGTGTACGGTTCCAAAGTGCAAGTGGGAAATATCACGAGAAGGCTCAGATGGGTTTCCCGGCAGTGTAAGCGCAGAACGTAATGGTCCCTTCCCCCGTTAATGGCATTTCCTGCCATCCAACCCAAGGCTAACTTGCAGGTTGACTTGGTAGTTGGAAAGGCAAATGCAACACAAATGAATTCATCGGGAAAGCAAATGAACTCATCTGATGAAAGAGCAGCGCTCCAAAAGCTCGTGCTACCAGATAAACTTGTTGGACTTTAACTTGGTGTTGTGAGACTTCTTATTCTAGCCTTGTATCATCTGTGGTACCCACACACCAAAATCGTTCCCCTACGTCAAATTTAAATTCCACATCGGCCTTCTTTCAGAAAGGCACGATGTACCACTGCCATTGAACGCCGTGGACTTGATGGCTTGATCTTTGAGAGGAATTCGGAGGTGACCATACAGAAATTAGTGTGGTGCCAGGAGGGTTCCATTGTGAGGAGGAGGCACCGCGGACAATCTTGGGACATGGGCGTTGCTGGCTGGCCAGCATCTATTGCTCATCCCTAGTTGTCCTTAGAGAGCATTTGAGAGTCAATCAGATTGCTGGAGTCACATATAGGCCTGACCACAGGGGTGGCAGATTTCCTTCTCTGAAGGACATTGGTGAACCAGATGGGTTTTTCCGACCATGGTTTCATGGCCACCAGTAGATTCTTAATTCCAGATTTTTTTTTTATTGAATTCAAATTCCACCATCTGTTGCGGCGGGATTCGAACCGGGGTCCCCAGAATATCAGCCGAGTTTCTGGATTAATAGCCTGGCGATAATACCACTAGGTCATTGTCTGCATCATCACATCAGGAATGTGTTAATTTGTATTGTGTACAGATATTACTAACATCTCTTGAATAGCTCCAGCAGATAAGAACTTCTTTTCAGAATATATTTGGCAAGCGATGCTGGGAGATTTGCAGTTACTCATGAACTGTGAAATTCAGGAAATGTGATCTGGCTTCAGAGAGCTTGCTGGATCCTGAATTCTAAGTCTTAAAATAGAAACTGGCCTCGCAAATGTCCACGTATTGTTCGTAAAACTTCAGTGAAATATAGATTGTTGCCTTACGTGAAAGCAAATGGCAAAGTTCCTGCTGGTGCCCCGATTCCTCATTCTAATTCTTTCTCTGACAATCTGGAGTCAGCTTTGATATGCCCGATCTGTCTTTTGAATGTCTCCCACACATCTCGAAAGTATGAACTTACCTTTCCGTTTCAGGCACTGTCAATATGCTATCCCTTCCAGCGGGTTTTATTCTTATCTCTGTGTGAACGCCACGCTGGGGATGCTGGCTTGATTTACTGTTTTAGCTCATCATAACTTTCCAGTTGTCTCTCTCCGATACTGGTGTCAACACTTTGCTGATCTCCTGTTAATGTTGCATCGCTCACTACAGGGCAATCGCAGAGTTGATGCTGGTTTGCACTGCTTTATAACACAAACCCAGTGGTTAACACTGCTGCCTCACAGTGTCAAGGACCCAGATTAGATTCCAGCCTTGGGTAACTGCCGGTGTGGAGTTTGCATGCTCTCCCTGTGTCTCCGTGGGTTTCTCTGGATGCTTCGGTTTCCTCCTACAGTCCAAAGGTGTGCAGGTTAGGTAGACTGGCCATGGCAAATTGCCCCTTAGTGTCCCAAGATGTGTGGGTTAGCTGGATTGGTCATACTAAGTTGCCCTTTACTGGCCAAGAATGTGCAGGTTAGGTGGATTGGGCATGCTAAATTACACCTTAATGGCCAAAGATGTGCAGGTTACCTCTTAGGAGGGAGATTGCCTCTTAGTCCCAAGATGTGTAGGTTAGGGGGATTAGCCGTGGCAAATTGTCCCTTTAGTGTCCTAAAATGTGTAGGTTAGGGGATTATCAGAGGAAATGCATGAGCTTACAGGTATTGGGCCTGGCTGGGATGCTCTGTCAGAGAATTGGTGTAGACTACGAGGGCCTAATGATTCTATAATGTGCAGCAAGCGACGGTGCAGAGGGACCTTGGGGTCCTTGTGCATGAGTCACAAAAACCCAGCTTGCAGGTGCAGCAGGTGGTCAGGAAAGCGAATGGGATGCTGGCCTTCATAGCGAGGGGGATTGAATATAAAAGTAGGGAGGTCTTGCTGCAGCTGTATAGGGCATTGGTGAGGCCGCAGCTGGAGTACTGTGTGCAGTTTTGGGCGCCGTACTTACGCAAGGATATTTTGGCCTTGGAGGGAGTGCAGAGGAGGTTTACTAGGCTGATACCGGAGTTGAGGGGGTTGAGCTATGAGGAGAGGCTGAATAAACTGGGCTTGTACTCGTTAGAGTTTAGAAGAATGAGGGGAGATCTCATTGAGATATATAAGATGATGAATGGGATGGATAGGATAGAGGTGGAGAGACTCTTCCCGCTCAGAAAGGACAGTAGGACTAGGGGGCACAGCCTCAAGATAAAGGGGGGGCAGTTTAGAACGGAGTTGAGGAGGAACTTCTTCACTCAAAGGGTGGTGAATCTCTGGAATTCTCTGTCCGTTGAAGTGGTGGAGGCTGCCTCGCTAAATATTTTTAAGACGCGGGTTGATGGGTTTTTGATAAGAGAGGGGATTAAGGGTTATGGGGAGAGGGCGGGAATGTGGAACTGAGCCACGACAGATCAGCCATGATCTTATTGAATGGCGGGGCAGGCTCGAAGAGCTAGATAGCCTACTCCTGCTCCTATTTCTTATGTTCTTATGTTCTTATATAGCATTGTATAATCTGAAGTGTAGTATTGTTATGCTTCCTGCAAGTAAAAAGAAGTCAAGGTTCAGGGATAGTAACACTATGCTATCATCTCCCTCAGGCAATTGAGTCTGCTCTGATTACAATCAGCCCAAGTCCTATCCCCATAACCTCATTTATTTACCCTGCTAATCCCCCTAACAGTAAGGTACAATTTAGTATGGCCAATCAACCTAATCTGCACGTCTTTTGGACCATGGGAGGAAACCAAAGCACCAACACAAACACGGGGAGAATGTACAGACTTCCACACACAGTGACCCAAGCTGGGAATCAAACATGGGTCCCTGGTGCTGTGAGGCAGCAGGGCTAACAACTGTGCCACCATTCCACCCCAACATGATGGAGGGTTGTGAATCTGTGTAATTCCCTGCCCAGTGAAGCAGTTGAGGCAACCTTATTAAATGTTTTTAGGGGAAGGATTGATCAATTTTGAACAGTGAAGGAGTCAAGGGTCATGGTGAGTGGGTGGGTAGGTGGAGTTGAGTCCATGAAAAGATCAACCATGATCTTACTGAATGGTGGAGCAGGATTAGGGCCAGTTGGTCTACTCCTGCTCCTAGTTGTTATGTTTTTATGACCTCCCTGCTGTCCTGGCTATTGGGCAGGGTGGGCCGATTGGCCAGATGGCCCTTGACCTTTTAGCTGCAGCCTCGATCCAGGGTCGAATGAAAGGTCCAGGCTAGAACAAAAGGGACAAAATGTGTCAGGAGACAGAGGCCAGTGTATGAATGTCCTGCCCAGTGACTCCTGGAGTCATTCTAACATCCATATTGGTTGTTGTGGGTCAGCTGCCTCCCGAGAGAACTTCACAGAGGCCTCTCTCCTGGAGGGCACACGTTACAAGCATCAGCCCACACCCTCCTTGCTCTTGAGCCCTGCCTTTCCCGCCTTTCCTGGTAGCCTTTCACAGGGCATGTTTCACACCGCTTGGCCACCCAGCATGAGTTGCGTTCTGGGGCTGACTTGAGGCTGGGAGTGGGCTTCATTCTCACTTTTAGACCCACTAAGCGTGTGGGCCGACAGGTGGCAAATTCAAGCCCATGTTTATTTGTTCTGCTTGTTGCAAAGTTGAGTTTATGAAGTGTGGTCCCTTTAAAAGCTGGCTTTGTGTTCATTGCCTGAATGTTTAAAATGTGGGTGCACACAGGGTACACAGAGTGCGACATTTGTAGCAAAGACCAAGCATCAGGGTTGCCTTGGTAACAGGCTTTACAAGCTTTTGAATTTTGAATTCAGCCTATCAGTTTTAAGAAGGCACTCAGCTAACAGGAATCTTTCAAATTTTAATTTGTTGTTGTTGACAACATCAGACCAATCTTGTTGTGGGAAAATTGACAGATCAGCACAGTTATAAAGAGGAACTCAACTGCCTGCCTACAGTTCAACTGAAGAGCTACCACCTCTCAACACCTAGAGAATGAAATCAGCATGACTGATTACTGCGAGAACATCTCTGTCCAGGTCCAAGACAAGAGAAAGGCCCTTGAGGAAACAAAAGCATATACTAAAAAATATCTCTTAAGAAAACTCACCATCTATCTAACAAGGGGTGCTAAATGATAAAAAGCTTACTGACACCAAAATCAACAGAAGAACTCCAAAGGTTTTCCAAAGCCACGAAACCTGATTGTATATTTTTTGAAAGTGACAAAACTGTAATGAATGGTCCTCGTATTTATGTGAACAGCATTACAGTAGAACCTTCCTTTAATCAGTATGTTACTTGTTTAGTTAAAGTTCCCGGTTGGTTAAATAAATAATTTGTGAACTATTCACTTAAAATAAGAATCACGTCTTTCTGTTAATGAACACTAAATGTTAATATAGATAACAGTTAACACCTTTGCTAATACTTCTAACAGGTTATGAAGAGAGATATTCCTATTTTGGGGGACTCAGTGTGGCTTCTCCAAAGGGGATCAACCTTTGCTTCGTAACAAGGTGGACAAAGAAGCTGCTCCTAATCAGGAATTAATGATCAAGTTCAGATCTTGCAAAGTCCATTGTAATTATCTTTCTACTTTCTGTAGAAACATTCCCTCACCTCAACACTTTAATACCCTATTTGCATTATTTATTTATTGTCACAAGTAAGCTGCAATGAAGTTATTGTGAAAATCCCCTAGTTGCCACACTCTAGGGCCTGTTCGTATACACCGAGAGAGAATTTAGCTCGGCCAATGCACCTAACTGGCATGTCTTTTAGACTGTGGGAGGAAATAGGAGCTCCTGGAGGAAACCCACGCAGACATGGATAGAATGTGCAAACTCTACACAGACAGTGACCAGAGACTGGAATCGAACCCAGATCCCTGGCACTGTGGGGTGGCACTGCTAACCACTGTTCGCCCCAAAAATAGACTTTTAATTCTAGATATTTATTGAATACAAGTTTCATCAGCTGCCATAGTGGGATCTGAACCCTGGTCCCCCGGACTTACCGTGGATCTTTGGATTAATGGCCCACTGAAAATACCACTAAGCCACTGTCTCTCCAACCTCTCTTGGTGTACCCGAATAGGTGCTGGAGTGTGGCGACGAGGAGATTTTCACAGTAACTTCATTGCTGTGTTAATGTAAGTCTATTTGTGGCAATTATAAATAAACCTAAACAGAAAAGGAAATCTGAGCACGTGGAGGAAATTTCATGCGGACTTTGCGCAGACAGTGACCCGAGCCAGGAATAGAACCTGTGTCCTTGGCGCTGTGAGGCTGCAGTGCTAACCACTGTGCCACCGTGCCGCCCAGGGCACAGGAGTTCAGGAGTGCTCTCAGAGGAGCAATCTCAACGTGACCAATGGTGTAGAGGAGCAGATATTTCGTACATGATAAGAAACAGATATTTTTTAAAAATAATAATGAAATGTAAGGATGTATAATTTTGTATTATTTTAAAAGACCAAAATCGGGTGCGTTCGAAATCATTGAAATGGAAGTTTATTTGAAACATTATTTAAGGGGATTTGTCACAACCTTGTTGGATCTGTGCAACAAATATGAGGAGAGTTCTAACCTGGCATATATTAGTGTGAAATGTTGGCATAATTTGGGAGAGTTTGAGTCAGTTACCCTTCTTTTCCTCAACTGCTTAAAGCTGTGCTCAGTGTCTGAGTTCCCTGAGACAACACAGCTCAAACACCCCTGACTGTGACTCAGAGTTATGGCCGGATTCTGGCTCTCTATTATCTCTTCCATTAGCTCTTTCCAAGGCAGCAGTACCATGCTGTGTGTTTATATTCAGTCTGAGCTTTGAATTATGGCTAGAACTTTGCAAGGCCCAGTTAAATTTAACGTCTCAAGGTCTCTGAGTTGAGCAAGTAGGGCATAAGGCCATAAGACATAGGATCAAAGTTGGGCCCCTCGGCCCATTGAGTCTGCTCCACCATTTAATCATGGCTGATACTTTTCTCATCCCTATTCTCCTGTCTTCTCCCCATAATCTCTTATCCCCTTATTAATCAAGAACTTATCTCTTTCTATTTTAAAGATTCAATGACCTGGCCTCCACAGCCTTCTGCGGCAAAGAGTTCAACAGATTCACCACTCTGGCTGAAGAAATTCCTCCTCATCTCTGTTTTAGAGGATTGTCCCTTTATCCTGAGGTTGTGACCTCTGGTTCTAGTTTTTCTGACTCTATATCCATTCTATCCAGGCCTCACAGTATCCTGTAAGTTTCAATAAGAAACCCCCTTCATCCTTCTAAACTTCAATGAGTACAGACCCAGAATCCTCAACCGTTCCTCATATGACAAACTCTTAATTCCAGGGATCACTCTTGTGAACGTCCTGTGGACCCTTTCCAAGGCCAGCACATCCTTCCTTAGATATGGGGCTCAAAACTGCTCACAATACTCCAAATGGGGTGTGACCAGAGCCTTATACAGCCTCAGAAGTACATCCCTGCTCTTGTATTCTAGCCCTTTCGGCATGACATTGCTTTTGCCTTCCTAACTGCTGACCGAACTTATACGTTAACCTTAAAAGAATCTTGAACAAGGACTCCCCAAGTCTCTTTGTGCTTCTGATGTCCAAAGCATTTCCCCATTTAGAAAATAGCCTATGCCTCCATTCCTCCTTCCAAAGCCCATAACCTCACACTTTTCCACATTATCGGCATCTTAATTCCGAATGACTCACAGCTGGAGCTGGCACCTGAGGAGGCTCTCATCCAGTGCAGCCAGGTGAGTAATGGGTAATGCTGCTGTTCGCAGGTTAGGTGGTTCAAATCACTGGGGAGCTCTCTAAACAATGTCTATTCAGAGAAGTGGAAAAGCTATGATGTACAAAAGCCATAAGAGCATAAGAAATAGGAGCAGGAGTAGGCCAACTAGCCCTTCGAGCCTGCCCCGCCATTCAATAAGATCATGGCTGATCTGTCGTGGCTCAGTTCCACATTCCCGCCCTCTCCCCATAACCCTTAATCCCCTCTCTTATCAAAAACAATAAACATATTGAAACATATATGCTATAAAAACATATTTTTTATTCATTTTTGGGACATGGGTGTCACTGGCTGGCCAGCATTTATTGCCCATCCCTAGTTGCCCAAGGTTGCTGTGGTTCTGGAGTCACATGTAGGCCAGACCAGGTAAGGATGGCAGATTTCCTTCCCTAAAGGGCTTTAATGAAGCAGATGGTTTTTTCTGACAATCGACAATGGTTTCATGGTCATCAGTAGATTCTTAATTCCAGATTTTTTTTATTGGATTCAAATTCCACTATCTGCTGTGGTGGATTTGAACCTAGGGTCAACAGAACATTAGCTAAATTTCTGGATTAATAATCTAGCAATAATATCTCTTGACCATCACCTCCTGAATTAGTACCCAGATGAGGTTCAGTCTATTGTTTCATTTGTCCGCTTCTTAACAATCTTGCTTTGGGAATAAGGATATTTTGCTGCAATCGTACAGGGCATTGGTGAGGCCATGTCTGAATAATGGTGCGCAGTTTTGGTGTCCTTATCTGAGGAAGGGTGTCCTTGCTATAGACGGAGTACGGCGAAGGTTTACCAGACTGATTCCTAGGGTGGCAGGTCTGTCGAATGAGGAGGGTATAAGTCAGTCAGGATTATATTGACTGGAGTTCTGAAGAGTGAGAGGGGATCACATAGAAATTTATAAAACAGGGTTAGACAGGGTGGATTCAGAAAAAATGTTCCCAATGGTGGGGAAGTCCAGAACTAGGAGTCATTGCTTGAGGATAAGGGGTAAACCTTTTAGGACTGAGGTGAGGAGAAATTTCTTCACCCAGAGGGTGGTGAATGTGTGGAATTCACTCCCACAGAATGTAATTGAGGCCAAAACGTTGTGTGATTTCAAGAAGGAATTAGATATCGTGCTTGGGGCTAAAGGGATCAAAGGATATTGGGGGAAAGGTGGATCAGGATTGAATTTGATGATCAGCCATGATCATAATGAATGGCAGAGCAAGAAACAATACTTTTCACTGTATACTAATACATGTGACAATAATAAATCAAATCAAATCAGAATACTACTCCTTCCAGTTTCTAATACATTACTATGTTACAGGAATGAACCTTAAAAGATGTAATGCACTGACCTTCAAAGCCTTTTTATTGCCTTCCCATTTGTCGGTGCTTCAAAGGCCTTGATTTGCTGAACCCCCCCAAACCTCTTCTGCATATGTTCACTGTGCTTTAATCTGCTTCCAGGAGGAGCTTCAGAGGCAGAGACCAGGCTTGACCCAGCCTTAACTTTTAACCTGATCTTTGACAGATTTATGTACCGCTACACTTCCTTGTTAGTGTGGCTAGTACCCCACCTATTATACGGGAGACTGGAGTTCAATTCTTCGATGGGGAGCTACAAAGTTTGTGGGTGGCATAGTGGTTAGCACTGCTGCCTCACAGCTCTGGGGACCCAGGTTCAATTCCTGGCTTGGGTCACTGTCTGTGTAGAGTTTGCACGTTCCCCCAGTGTCTGCGTGTCTTTCGTCCTGGTGTTCTGGTTTCCTGCCACAGTCCAAAGATGTATGGGTTAGGTTGATTGGCCATGCTAAATTGTCCCTTGGTGTTAAAAGTGAGTAGATTAGGGGACAAATAAGTGGGGTTACAGGAGATAGGACCTGGATGGGATTGTGTCAGAGAGTTGGCGCAGGCTCGATGGGCTAAATGGCCTCTTTCTGCACTCTTGAGATTCAATTCTATCCCACAGAAAAAAAAGATGAGAATCCCATCCCATAATTTGATTTTGATTTAATTCTATTCATTATTGTTACAAGTATTAGTTTACAGTGAAAAGTATTGTTTGTTGCACACTATACAGAAAAAGCATACCATTCATAGAGAAGGAAACAAGAGAATACAGAATGTAGTGCTGAAGTCATAGCCAGGGTGTAGCAAAAGATCAACTTAATGTGAGGTAGTTCCATTCAAAAATCTAATGACAGCAGGGAAGAAGCAGTTCTCGAGTCAGTTGGTATGTTACCTCAGACTTCAATATCTTTTCTCTGATGGAAGAAGGTCGAAAAGAGAATGTCCAGGGTGTATGGGGTCCTTAATTATGCTGGCTGCTTTGCCCAGACAACCAGAAGTGTAGACAGAGTCAATGGATGGGAGGCTGGTTTGCGTGATGGATTGGGCTACATTCACGACCTTCAGTAGTTTCTCACGGCCTTGGGCAGGGCAGGAGCCCATACCAAGCTGTGATACAACCAGAAAGAATGCTTTCTATGGTGCATCTGTGAAAGTTGGTGAGAGTCATAGCAGACATGCCAAATTTCCTTAGTCTTCTGAGAAAGTAGAGGCAATGGTGGGCTTTCTTAAATATAGTGTTGACATGGGGGGAACCAGGGTGGGTTGTTGGTGTTGAGAGTGCATGAGGTCCTTAATTGTGCTGGCTGCTTTTTCAAGGCAGTCAATGGATGGGAGGCTGATTTGAGTGATGGATTGGGCTACATTCATAATTCTTTGTAGTCTCTCGCTTATACTACTGATTCTACTCATGAGTGTTTTTTTTTAAGAGTTGAATTATGTAAGTAGTGTCTGCGTTGATGGAACTGGTGGCATGCTCCACCATAAAGAGTGGGCTCAGTGAGATAGAAATTGGCAGGCATTGTGCCCCTTGTTTGGCTGCAAAATGCGAGAAGACGTGCCAGTTTAGCAGCGTGTGCTGTTGGCAAGGCAATTGCTTTTCTCCATTCAGCAAGCTGCCTGTGGAGGTGGAGGCTTAACCCATCATTCTGGGAACCAACTTCAGTCTAACCTCGAGCCAGGCGTAGACTTATTACTACCCCCAATGAGTTCAATAACATCTTTCCGACAATTCTTCAAATACTTGGATAAAAATTAAAGTACCTCAACTGCAGCCATAGTTGAGTAGCTCAGTTGGCTGGATGGCTGGTTTGTGATGCTGGGTGGCTCCAACAGCGTGGGTTCAATTCCTGCCCCGGCTGACGTTATTCATGACCTTCTCAAACCTTATTCCTCACCTGAGCTGCGGTGATCCTCAGGTTCAGATCACCTCAGCTCCCTCTCAAAGGGGAGAGCAACCCATGGCCTTCTGTGACTATGACAATGTTATGTTACTTAATTGAGAGCCTAGGATGTCTCACCTGGTCCTGTTGTCTCTTTAAATGTAAGGCATTTGAAGAGTTGATATTTCTTGACAAAATCCTCTCTCCAGAAAGTTTGCCAAAAGTGTCATAAACAATGAGAATCAGGCCTTCTCTCAATATGGGCTGCTCAGTGGTTAGCACTGTTGCCTCAGAGCCCCAGGGACTCGGGTTCAATTCTGACCTCGGATCTGTGTGGAGTTTGCATGTTCTCCCCATGTCTGCGTGGGTTTCCTCCAGTTTCCTCCCACAGTCTGAAAGACGTGCTGGTTAGGTGCTTTGGCCGTTCCAAATTCTCCCTCACTGTACCCAAACAGGTGTCTGAGTATAGCAACTCAGGGATTATCACTGTAACTTCATTGCGGTGTTAATGTAAGCCTACCTGTGACAATATAAGTGAATTTTAAAACAGGGAAGCCAGACAATGATGGCGGGAGATTCGACATCATGCTTGCCCTACCTCGGATTATGGCACAAAACCCTCAAGTGCGTAATTAATGACCGGGAGATAGGGCATGACTTCCCCTCAGCCTCTATAATGGGGAACAATCCCTATTCCTGCCCTCACCACAGGACTTAGTCCCAGATGGGAGAACTCTGCCCCACTTAATGGCATCATTTTAACTATGGCGTTCTTATTAATATTATCATTCATAAAATCCATGTTTATCTTGCAGTATGGTTTAAGAAACACAGATTATTTATTGCATTAATTATTCATCTTTAAGATCACAGTATCATAGAATCCTGCAGTGCAGAAAAAGGCCATTTGGCCCATCGAGTCTGCACCAACAACAATCCCGCCCAGGCCCCATCCCCATGACCCCATGGATTTACCCAGCTAGTCCCCTGACACTAGGGGACAATTTAGTGCGGCCAATCCATCTAGCCTGCACATCTTTGGACTGTGGGAGGAAACCGGAACACCCAAAGGAAACCCACGCAGACACGGGGAGAACGTGCAGACAGTGACCCGAAGCCGGAATTGAACCCAGGTCCCTGGTGCCGTGAGATAGCAGTGCTAACCACTGTGCCAATGTGCCGTGCATTTATTATTTAATTGCCCAGATTAATTATGTAACTTTTTTCAAACAATGATCTCAAACAATGACGAGAAGGCTACAGGAAAGAGATAGAGAATCTGGTGAACTGGTACGGCAACAATAATCTCTCCCTCAATGTCAGCAAAACAAAAGAGATTGTCATCAGCTTCAGGAAGCGTAAAGGAGAACATTCCCCTGTCTACATCAAAGGGGACAATGTAGAAATGGTCGGCAGCTTCATGTTTTTAGGTATCCAGATTCCCCCATGCCGACATGATAGTTAAGAAAGCCCACCAATGCCTCTACTTTCTCAGAAGATGAGGAAATTTGGCATGTCAGCTACGACTCTCACCAACTTTTACAAATGCACCATAGAAAGCATTCTTTCTGGTTATACCACAGCTTGGTATGGCTCCTGCTTTGTCCAAGACTGTAAGAAACTACAAAGAGTGGTGAACAAAGCCCAGTCCATAACTCAAAACCAGCCTCCCATCCACTGACTCTGTCTACACTTCCTGGTGCCTTGCAAAAGCAGCCTGCATTATTAAGGATCCCACACACCCTGGACATACTTTCTTCTACCCTTTTCTATTGAGAAAAAGTCTGAGGACATGTACCAGCCAATTCAAGAACAGCTTTTTCCCTCAGACCTTTGAATGGACCTACATCGCATTAAGTTTCCCTCCACACCCTAACTATGACTGTTATACTACATTCTGCATCATTTCCTTCTCTATAAACGTCTGTATAGTGAGCAAGAAATAATACCTCTCGCAATATACTAATACATGTGACAATAATAAATCAAATCAAATCAAGTTCATAATTTAACAAATTATTTTTCATTAATAACAGTTTGCTCTTGACACAGCTCACATTATTCTATTGTCAGGTAGGAGTCTTCTTAGTTTTTTGGTTTATTTATTACTGTCATCAGTAGGCTTGCACTAACACTGCAATGAAGTTACTATGAAAATCCCCTAGTCGCCACACTCTAGCGCTTGTTCGAGTGTACCGTGGGAGAATTTAGCATGGCCAATGCATCAAACATCTTTCAAACTGTGGGGGGAAACCAGAGCACCTGGAGGAAACCCACAGAGACATGAGGAGAAAGTGTAGAATCCACACAGACAGTGACCCAAGCCAGGAATGGAACTTGGGTCCCTGGCGCTGTGAGGTCATGGTGTGGAGTTGTCGGCGTTGGACTGGGGTAGGGACAGTAAGAAGTCTCACAACACCAGGTTAAAGTCCAGCAGGTTTATTTGGTAGCACGAGCTTTCGGAGCACCGCTCCTTCATCAGGTTAGCACTCACGTGAGGGAACAGTGCTAACTACTGTGCAACTGTGCTGCCTTGCATGCCTTTCAACCAGAGCACCCAAAGGAAACCCATGCACTCCAACCTTGATTGGTATTTCATAGAATATCTACAGTGCAAAAGGAGGCCATTCGAGCTATCAAGTCTGTACTGACTGTCCCCTGCCTGAAAGCCGAGCAATGCATTGGTAGATTCCTGAAGCCTGATGCGTGTTACCAGCGTGCTGCTGAGCAGATTCAGACCCTCAGAGTGGTCCAGCTCAAACCAGCACAGTAGGAGATTGAATCCAAGGTCCCTTCAATCCCATGGTGTCTTCCTCTCACTTGTGTGTTGCAGATGTATGTCACCCGAGCCACCATTCTGTACGAATTACTGACCCATCGAATCATGCTTTGGGTCAGCGATGGTAAATTGTCAGATCATTTCACTTTATCATCACACCAACATGATACTGCTACATTTTATTCTACAATGTTGTATTTAATTACAGCAGGATTATTTACAGGAGTTTTGGATTGAGATACATTTGGCATTAGCAATATATCAATAATAAAAATATCCGGTTTGCGTACTTTCACAGGTAAGATACAATTTAAAGTAAAAGTTTATTTATTAGCGTCACAAATAGGCTTACTGCAATTAAGTTACTGTTTAAATCCCCTAGTCGTCACACTGCGGCGCCTGCTCAGGTACACAGAGGGAGAATTTCAGACAGCCAATGCACCTAACCCGCGCATCTTTCGGACTGTGGGAGGAAACCGGACCATCCGGGGGAATCCCACACAGAACATGCAAACTCCACACAGACAGTGACCGTAGCCAGGAATTGAACCTGGGCCCCTGCCGTTGTGAGACGGCAGCGCCAACCACAGTGCCACCATGCCACCCAGCACGCCTTTTGGACTGTGGGATGAAATTTGGCATTTTTACTAATTTGGCAATTTAGTAATTTGCAATGAACAATTTAGAAATTTGGGCAATTTACTAAAACCAAAATTTTTGATCCACAACCCTTCAATCTTTTTAATTTTTTGAAAAGTTTTTTTTCTTAAGGTGTGGGTTCCACTAGAATCTAGAATGTTCTCTGTTTACAGGAATTCACCAGAGATTTTCCATTGTCAAACTTTAGATGGTACATTTTTTTTTGTCCAGGATTTTTACGTTAGAAAGGTTCCTACTATATCTTGGAGAACTAAACACCATAAAACGTAATCTCTTCCCAATTACATGTCGTTAAAACTTCAAGATGTTATATAACCTTGCACTCCTTGACATGTACCTTGGCCCCACGAAATCCACTTTTTAAAAAATATCTTACTCCTTTAAGCAACAAAATATTCTGGGATTTCCCCCTCGTGCAAACGGAACTCTTAAAAAAAAAGCCTCCTGCCTTTCGGCAAGTTGCCAAGTTCTCATGGTTTTATGGTGGAAATCTTATGATGGCTCTGAGGGGAAAAAAAATCTTTTTTTTTGCTTTCTCTTTCAGCAGTGCATCTTTTTTGGAATGCTTAACCTCTTGTGTGGCTTTCACTAACTCGGTTTCTCTGCCTTATTAAGAACATTTTTCATGCGATCGAAAGAAAGGCATAGCTCTGCAGCCCACAAACAAAGCCATGGTGTTCCTGGGAGGAGTTTATTTACGACCATTTTAAGGGAACCCTGATGGGTATCTTTTAAGCGATCAAGAAAAGTGAAAGAAGCCCTCTCAGTGACATGATACATTATTTTTCAGCTACTGTGGAATTACTTTGGTACTTAATTGATTGGTCATTTATTCTGTCGGAATAGGAGAAATTTGAGCTGAGGAGGCGTATCATGTTACAGCTATCCGTTGCATGAGAATAACATTTGCAGGGCGAAATTGCATTCACTCTTGTTGCAACACAGACAGAGGAACCATCATCCAGTTTAAACTCCTTCCCCCTCGCCAAAGATGTATTTGAACATTTGGATATCATAATTGGGTTCTGTTCCTGATTTGAGAAAGATTCGGAACATGATATTAGTTTTCCACCTGGATCTCATTTGACGAGCCGCATGTTGGTCAGAAGCTGTTTTTATTAGCGTCTTGTTCATATATTTTCAGCCTTATGCATTTTGACCTCGCTAAACTCCCTTGATGCTAAGATATCATTGGCAGCGCAACTAGGCCTGGCCTGGTTGCAGTTCCCTGCTGGATATAGTTTGGACACAGTATGCAGTGGCTGCGGCTAATCTTCACAAATGGCTCGCTTGCATATCATTACCAGCCTCCCCCTCCCCCCCACTTCATCTGCAGTGACATAACCAGTGCCTTTCAGCTAAGATGCAAGGGCTGGTTTTACTGGCCACACTCACCCTAAAACTGGAAATTCCCGCCCAGTGGACCTTCCCGTGGTCCGCCCCTCGCCTGCTCCGATTCCCGTTGGTGGGCGGAATGGGAAAATTAACCCCCAAGCATCAGAGCGAATCCAAGGAGTGCAATGCTTCATCTCATCAGCTTGGATCTTCTTAGTCTCTCTGGTAGGGGCCTAGTTGCCACTGGGGCAACACGGTGACACAGTGCTTAGCACTGCTGCCTCACAGCGCCGGGTTCGATTCCTGGCTTGGATCGCTGTCTGTGCAGAGTTTGCACATTCTCCCTGTGTCCGCATGGGTTCTGCACGTTCTCCCTGTGTCTGCAAGGGTTCTGCGCGTTCACCATGTGTCTGCGTAGGTTTCCTCCTGGTGCTCCGGTTTCCTCCCACAGTCCGAAAGACGTGCTGGTTAGGTGCATTGGCCGTGCTAAATTCTCCCTCAGTGTACCCGAACAGGCGCCGGAGTGTGGCAACCAGGGGATTTTCACAGTAACTTCATTGCGGTGTTGATGTTCACCTACTTGTGACACTAATAAATAAACTTTAAACGATTGTCAGAAAAACCCATCTGGTTCACGAGTATCCTTTTGGGAAGGAAATCTGCTGTCTTTATCTGGTCTACTGCGGAGTCTGCATGTTCTCCCTGTGTCTGCGTGGGTTTTCTCCGGGTGCTCCGGTTTCCTCCCACAGTCCGAAAGACGTGCTGGTTAGGTGCATTGGCCGTGCTAAGTTCTCCCTCAGTGAACCCAAACAGGCGCTGGAATGCGGCAACTGGGGGATTTTTACAGTAACTTCAATGTAGCATTACTGTAAGCTGAATTGTGACGCTAATAAATAAACTTTAAACACTACCAGAGGGATGTGGAGGCTTTGGACCTTCAAGCCATAAGAAGAGGCATGGAAAAAAGACATCACTCCGAAATAGTGACAAGCTCCAATGATTTGTGATTTTCTTCGTAAAACTTTACACATTTTTTTTGGCTGGTGCGCAGTACCAAAAGATTAATTTTTGTGTTGTGTCTAAAAATAAATGGTGTTGGTTGGGGGGGGGGGGGGGGGGTGGGGTTGTGGGGGGGGTGGGGGGTGCGGAGGAGGGGTGGTTGCTGGAACTGGGTCATTGAGTGAAGAAGGACAAGAATTAAACATGGCTATTTTTAAAAGGTTACTGACCCATTACTAGCTGAATGGTGCCTCTCACAGAATGATTACATTCCCATGCTGAATGTAGTCCAATAATCTATTATTAGTCTTAAGAAAAAGTGGTGGGAAAATGTGTGTATGTGGGTGTGATTACCTTTAGATGGTATCTCCTGTGGACACTGACAGGCCAGGCGCCTTCAGACAAAGAGGCATTATTATACTTCAAGCCGCTCAATGCTGATCCTCTCCTTGTGTTTGTTACTTGGCCACTAAACTCTTTCTAAACTTTACCTATGTTGATTTGATTGAGAGATCAGTGTTCTATTCCTGATTCAGAAGGTTGTGTGACTCAAAGGTCCACTCCAGGACTTTACCTGGCATTCCAGAGCAGTACTGAGGGAGAGCAACATCTTTCTGACACAGCATTAAACCCAGGCTCCATCTGCTCCCTCTCAGATGCTTACAATCTAGAATCATACCGGGCAGGAAAAACCCCTCGGCCCATTGAGGAACAGCTCAGCATGTTGGCACAGAGGGCAGCATGGTGGTACAATGGTAAGCACAGCTGCTCACAGCGCCAAGGACCCGGGTTCAATTCCGGCTTGGGTCACCGTCTTTCCAGAGTCTGTATGTTCTCCCCATGTCTGTGTGGGTTTCCTCTGGGTGCTCTGGTTTCTTTTCACAATCCAAAAGGTGTGCTGGTTAGGTGCGCTGGCCATGCTAAGTGGCTGGCACTGCTGCCTCACAGCGTCAGGGACCCGGATTCAATTCTGACCTTGGGTCACTGTCTGCGTGGAGTTTGCACATTCTCCCCGTGTCTGCGTGGGTTTCCTCCAGGTTCTCCAGAGTGTGGCAACTAATAGATTTTCACAGTAACTTCATTGCAGTGTTAATGTAAGCCTACTTGTGACACTAATAAATATACTTAAACTTAAATCTGATGCCCCACTTAATCCCATTTACCAGCACTTATCCCATAGCCCTGAATGTTATGATATGCCAAGTGTTCATCCAGATACCTCTTAAATGAGGTAACCCACATCTACCACCGTCCCAGGCAGTGCATTCCAGACTGTTACCACCCTCTGAGTAAAAACATCTTTCCTTACATTCTACCCCCCCCTCCAATCCTCCTGTCTCTCACCTTGAACCAATGTGACTGACCCTTCAACTAAGGGGAACTGCTGCTCCTTATCCATGACCATGACCCTCAGGATCTTGTACATCCCTCGGTCATCTCTGCTCCAACATAAACAACCCAAACCTACCAACCTCTCTACATAACTTAGATGTTCCCTCCAAGGCAGCATCTTGGTAAATCTCCTCTGCACCCCCTCCAGTGCAATCACATAATCCTATAACGTGGTGACCAGAACTGCACACAGTGCCCCAGCTGTAGCCTCACCAAAGTTCTATACAACTCCAACATGACCCCCCGGCTTTTGTAATCTATGTCTCAGTTAATAAAGTTAAGCGTCCCATATGCCTTTTGTCACCACCCTACTAACATACCCTTCTGTCTTCAGAGATCTATGGACAAACATGCCAAGGGCCCTTTGCTCCACAGGACTTCCTAGTGTCATACCATTGAGTACTTTCTTGTCAAGGTACTCCTTCCAAAATGCATCACCTCACGCTTTTTAGGGTTAAATGTGAGGTGATAAACTTTGGAAAGAGTAAAGGGTCCCATGTGTTCAGCCTCTCAGTTGCAGTCCAGTAATAAAATACGATGCAAGTCCAGCTTCTTCACAAACTCACTTTTACAACTCCACACACACATCCAACACCCAGTGCCACCAGTAACATCTTTATGTACCCCAGTGAGTACGATTAAAGAATTAATATACAAATTAGGTCGAAAGCGGAAAGTCGCAGTTAACCCATTCCTCACACTGTGATTGATCAATGAGTTAGGTTTTGAGGAGCATTTTAAGGGGAAAATGAGAGAAATTGGGAGGTGGAGAGGTACAGGGGAAGAATTTCGGAGCTTTGGGAGCTACAACATGGCTGCCAATTTGAAAGAAATCATGGATGAACAGCAAGTGGAAGAGAAGGGATGCAGAATTCCTAGAGGGTTGTCAGGCTGGAGGAGATTCCAGAGTTAAAGGCCATTTTCTTTGTCAAGATCCTCCTTAAGAATGTGTTGGATGACCTTTTTGCCTCAACATCGCAAAATAACAAAGGAAAATTTCTCAACTTCGTACCAGAACACGTGGACCTGGATTTTATGGATAGTGTGCTCTGGGCACCCACCATCCTGAGAGTCAGCGGGCAACTCATCCGCACCAACTCTGGCATCTGATTTCTCCATGAAATTCCTGCTTTCCACCGTGCTTTGTGGCACTCCTGCTGAAGGAGACTCATTGGGAGCCTTTGGGAGAGACCTTTCCAAAAATAAGGCAATAGGTCCAGAAGGAAACCAGTAACCAAAAAATTGTTGCCCTTGAATGTTGACGTCACTCAGCGTAAAATTTCAGTTAATGTGTTAGAAATATAAGTATTTTGCACTCTTCAGTAAAGTCAGAAAGTCATAGCGATTTACAGCATGGAAATGGGCCCTTTGGCCCAACTTGTCCACGCCACCCTTTTTTTAACCACTAAGCTAGTTCCATTTGCCCACTTTTGGCCCATAGCCCTCTATACCCATTTTACTCACGTAACTGTCTAAACGCTTTTTAAAGGACAAAATTGTACCCGCCTCTACTACTACCTCTGGTAGCCTGTTCCAGTCAGTCACCACCCTCTGTGTGAAACAATTGCCCCGCTGGACCCTTTTGTATCTCTCCCTTACCTACCTTATTTTAAGCTGACCTTTCTCTACGCTCTAGCACTGCAAAAGTCTGATCACCGAGAATAACAGAATGTTACCACTTCCTTGGCAAAACGTGCTTTCGTGGATACCCTTCTTTGATTTAATTTGATTTATTATTGCCATATGTATTGGGATACAGTGAAAAGTATTGTTTCTTGTGTACTAGGCAGACAAAGCATACCATTCACAGAGAAAGAAAAGAGAGGTTGCAGAATACAGTGTTACAGTCACAGCTAGAGGGTAGAGAAAGATCAACTTAACGTAAGATAGGACCATTCAAAAGCCTGATGGCAGCAAGGAAAAAACTGTTCTTGAGTTGGCTGGCAAGTGACCTCAGACTTTTGTATCTTTTTCCCAAAGGGCGAAGATGGAAGTGAGTGTGTCCGGAGTGCGTGGGGTCCTTGACTATTCTGGCTGCTTTTTGGAGGCAGCAGGAAGTGTAGACAGAGTCAATGGATGGGAGGCTAGTTTGTGTGATGGACTGGGCTTTGTTCATGATCCTTTGTAGTTTCTTGTGGTCTTGGACAGAGCAGGAGTCATACCAAGCTGTGATACATCTGGAAAGGATACTTCCTATGGTGCATCTGTCAAAGTTGGTGAGAGTCGTAGCGGACATGCCAAATTTCCTTAACCTCCCTTCTGGGGAAGGGAAGTTGCCACTTCACCTGGTTTAGTCCACACGTAACACCAGCTCCACACTATGTGGTTTACACTTAACATGTTCCGAGCATTACCAAACTAGTAAAAGCAGATATTATAAAGCTAGAAGTCTCAATACCATCTTTGCATGGCAATCAGAGATGGGCAATAAATAAGGCTTGACAATGGCATGGACAAGATGAGCTGAATGACCTCCCTCTGTGCTGTTTCTATTATTCAATGGATGCCTGTGTCCCAAAGGCCAAATTATTTGAGAAATTACAAGCGGTAAAGACCAAGATAACTTGTTGAGTATCATTCGCGCATTAATCCTGATGCAATCAGGTACAAAGTGTTGGTGGGAAGGGAGAGATAGGGTGAATTTCAGATATCACTCTGATCTGAACAGCCTCCAACACTTGAGTGTTCCTATATTTGCATCCTCTGCACACTTTGCTCTGCCACTCATCATCTACGAATTTTGACATGCTACACTTGGCCCCCAACTCCAAATCATCTATGTAAATCATAAACAATTGCAGTTCCAACACTGATTCCTGAGGCACACCACTAGTCACTGCTCACCAACCAGAAAAACACCTTTTACGCCTACCCTTTGCTTTCTGTTAGTTAGCCAATCCTCTATCCCTGTTAATACATTACCTGTAACACCATGCACATATTCTTATGTAGCAGCCTTTGGTGCAGCACCTTGTCAAATGCCTTCTGGAAATTCAGATACACCACATCCACAGGTTCCCCATTGTCCACTGCACATATAATGTTCTCAAAGAATTCCACCAAATTAGTCAAACATGAACTTCCCTTCATGAACCTATGCTTTTCAATGGGACAATTTATATCCATATTATCTATATTAATGACATATATTTTATTCTATTAATCTTCAGGAAATACAGGAGAGCACTGATTGATTAGGCATCTTGAACACAGATAGAACATAGAACACTACAGCACAAACAGGCCCTTCAGCCCACAAGTTGCGCTGATCACATCCATACCCACCAAGCCATAGAACTATCTGTAACTCCCAATCCCATTAAATCCCATGTACTCATCCAGAAGTCTTTTAAAAGACCCCAGTGAGTTTGCCTCTACCACCACCGACAGCAGCCGATTCCACTCACTCACCACCCTCTGAGTGAAAAACTTACCCCTAACATCTCCTCTGTACCTGCTCCCCAGCACCTTAAACCTGTGTCTTCTCATAGTGACCATTTCAGCCCTGGAAAATAACGTCAGAGAATCCACCCTATCTATACCTCTCAACATTTTATAAACCTCTATCAGGTCGCCTCTCATCCTTTGTCTCTCCAGGGAGAAGAGACCAAGACCCCTCAGCCTATCTTCATAAGGCATGTCTCCCAATCCAGGCAACATCCTTGTAAATCTCTTCTGCATCCTCTCAATAGCTTCCACATCCTTCCTGTAGTGAGGCGACCAGAACTGCGCACATTACTCCAAGTGGGGTCTGACAAGATGAAGAGGAATATTTGAGACACTGGGTGAAGGTGAGGGAGGAAGTAAAAAACTAATCACTAATAAGGCATATGATTCAGGCCATGAACACGGTGGCATCATGGGCAGGAAACACTCCGTCTTTCTCGCTGGACCAACACTCTGCCATTTTTTGGCCAATGGCTTCAGTCTGTCCAAGTATTTTCACTGGTTCAGTGCTCAAAATGACATGGCCACCCAAGCATCTTTAAGAATCTTTTCCTATGAAATTGTCTCATGGGGTTAGAAGAGGTGGTGGTACAGTAACATTGTCCCTGGACTAGGAATCCAGGGTAAATCTCTGGTAGTCTGAGTTCAAATCCCATCACAGCAGATGACGAAATCTAAATGCAATAAAAAATATGGAATTTAAAGTCTACTGATGTCCATGAAACGATTGCCATAAAAACCTAGCTGGCTTACTAACGTCCTCTAGACCACAGGTTCAAGGTGAGGGGGGCAAAGTTTAACACAGATGTCAGAGGGACGGATTTTACACAGAGGGTGGTGAGGGCCTGGAATGCACTGCCAAGCAAGGTGGATGAGGCGGACACACTGGGATCGTTTAAGACTTATCTGGATAGCCACATGAACAGGCTGGGAATGGAGGGATACAGATGAATAGTCTAGTTGGAAGCATGAGTGGTGCAGGCTTGGAGGGCCTAAGGGCCTGTTTTCTGTGCTGTATTGTTCTTTGATCTTTGATCTTTGATCTCTAGAGAAGACATTCACCCCTGTTCAGAGGGCAGTTGAGAGCTAACCACACTGCTGTGTCTCAGGAGCCACAAGTAGGCCAGACCAGGTAAGGACGGCAGATTTCCTTCCCTAAAGGACATTCCCGAACCAGATGGCTTTTTCTGGTCCCCAGAACATTAGCAGAGTTTCTGGATAATTCCATAAGGCCATCGCCTGCCCACCTATAAACCAGGTAATATAGGATTCACCTTCTCACAAAAAGACTCCATTTTTGATTGCTTCACATTGTCATTCTTACCTGATCTGGCATATATGTGGATCCAGACCCACAGCGACGTGGGTGACTCTTAAAAGCCCTCAGGGAGGGGTTAATGCTGACCCAGCCAGCGACGCCCACATCCCATGAATGACTAAAAGAAAACCTAGCCCATTCCAGAGACTGACAGGATCAGAGGGCGTGTTAATGCGACTGATATCTTTTCCTTAAACAGTGTAATTTTCCTTTAAAGGTCGAATACTCCCAGATTCACTGCGGTTGGCTGTTGGGAACTAAAAACACTCCGTGGCATTCATCACATGCTTTGTGACCAGATAAGACACAACAAGCTCACAGCATACGTCTAGAAAAGGACACTGGGGTACCCAAAATAACTATTTTTATGGAAAGGTATTTTATGGGTTGCTGTAAGTTATGATGCAAAGTTGCAACAGACATGTGCGCATTCTGTTTCAATATAAAATTGGCAGGAATTATACAGATGTCACTGGGAAGCACAAAAAAATATTTCAGGAGAGCAACAAAGCAACTCTGCTCTTTCTGAAGCTACTGGTTAATCTTTAGCTTAATAAATTTAAGGTGAACTTGGCAGTTTAAACTCGTTTTGCTTTGCTCATTGCAAAAATTCTCTTTCTATAGTACTACTTCAGAGGGTTGCAATGGCCTTGTGTTATTATCGTTAGACTATTAACCCAAAAACTCAGCTAATATCCTGGGGACCCAGGTTCAAACCCCGCTACGGCAGATGGTGGAATTTGAATTCAATAAAAAAAATCTGGAATTAAGAACCTACTGATGACCATGAAACCATTGTCAATTGTCAGGAAAAGCCCATCTGGTTCATGAGTGCCCTTTAGGGAAGGAAATCTGCCATCCTTACCTGGTCTGGCCTACATGTGACTCCAGATACACAGCAATGCGGTTGACTCTCAACTGCCCTCAGGCAACTAGGGATGGACAATAAATTCTGGCTAGCTGGCGATGCCCATGTCCCACAAATGAATAAAAAAACATCTAATTTTGATCCAAATGTAATTATCTTCCCACTTGTCAATCTGTTGGGGCATGGGCGTCGCTGGCTGGCCAGCATTTATGGCCCATCCCTAGCTGTATTTGCTCAGAGGGCAGTTGAGAGTCAACCACATTGCCATCAGTCTGGAGTCACATGTAGGCCAGACCGGGTAAGGACAGCAGATTTCCTCCCCTAAAGGACATTAGTGAGCTAGATGAGTTTTTCCGACAATCGACGATGGTTTCACCGTCATCAGTAGATCGTTAATTGCAGATATCTTTTATTGAATTAAAATTCCACCATCTGCAGGTTAGGTGGGTTGGCCATTATGGATTGCCCCTTAGTGCCCAAAGATGTGTAGGTTGGATGGATTGGCCATGCAAAATTACCTCTTTGCGTCAGGCGGATTAGCAGGATAAATATGTAACGTTATGGGGATTTGGCCTGGGTGGGATTGTTTTTGGTGCAGGTTCGATGGGCCAAATGGCCTCCTTCTGCACTATAGGATTCTATGATTCTAATGTTTGGAGGTTGCCATCCCTGGTATAATCTTGATCAATCTGCAATGTTGACTTTTTTGATTTTGAACTTTCTCTTAAGGCAGCCTCCCATCCATTGACCCTGTCTACACTTCCCACTGCCTCAGAAAAGTAGGCAACATAATCAAGGACCCCATGTGCCTTGGATATTCTCTCTTTCACCTTCTTCCATTGGGAAATGATGCAAAAGTCTGAGATCACATGCCAACTGACTCACTAGCAGCTTCTTACCTGCTGCCATCAGACTTTTGAATGAACCTATCTTGCAATAAGATGGTTTTTCTTTAACATTATGACTTTAACACTACATTCTGCACTCTCTCCTTTCCTTCTCCCCTATGTACGCTATGAATGGTATGTTTTGCCTGTATAGCGCCCAGGAAACAATACTTTTCACTGTTTGCTTTGATTTGATTTTGATTTGATTGGATTTATTATTGTCACATGTAATTATAAATCTAATCCAATCAAATCACACGTACTCTAATTGTGGCCTAATAGATATCTGAGAACTTGAGTTTAAATTGCCTTTTCGAATTGTTAATATAGGCTGATACTATTGCACATATCCATTGAGCTGTGTGAGTGGATGTGTTCAATAGTATGGTGAGTGCATTAACTGTGAGAAGTGTTCAGCATTATTTGTTCAATGTGTGTGACAGTCTGTAACATCTGGCATATCTGCTTATACAGTAAGAAGCCTCACAACACCAGGTTAAAGTCCAACAGGTTTATTTGGTAGCAAAAGCCATCAGCTTTTGGAGCACTTGCTGCCCCTTTGTCAGGTGAGTGGGAGTTCTGTTCACAAACGGGATTCCTGTTCACAAATTCCCATTCATCTGACGAAGGAGAAGCAAGTGTTCCGAAAGCTAGTGGCTCTTGCTACCACATAAACTTGTTGGACTTCAACCTGGCCTTGTGACACTTCTTGCTGTGTTTACCCCAGTCAAACGCTGGCATCTCTACTTCATATCTGCTTACTTCAGTTTGACCTGTTCTATTCCTTTTGTTTCTGTCCTTCGTTAAAAAGAATTTTTTTTATCATGCGATGGATATTAAATGTGATGATAGCTCCCATTCTTACTATGGTTGAAGTACTTGAAAAGACTATTTTTTTCCCCTATCCTTTCATTGGCAAATTGACTCATCTGTTAAATGAGCAAAATTCTGTGGAGAAAATCGAATTAGTGCGGATGCTGGAAACTGAAACCAAAAGAGAAAATGCTGGAAAATCTCAGCAGGTCTGGCAGTACCTGTAAGGATAGAAAGGGTCATCTGAACTCAAGTCTTTTCTCTCCTTACAGATGCTGCCAGACCTGCTGAGATTTTCCAGCATTTTCTCTCTCAAAATACTGAGGATGCCAGAATCTGACACAAGAACAGAGAACGTTGGAAAAACTCAGCAGATCTGGCAACATCTATTGGGGAAAGATAGAGTTAATGTTTTGAGTCCTTTGACTCTATGCCAGAATTGAAGGGAGGGAGATTATATTCATGGGATCCCTACATAAAAGAAGCAGGACAATTGGCTTCTTGACTCAACAACAACTCTCCAACAGAGTATCTTACCCAAGGTCTATCCCTGTAACTACACATATTTACCCCGCTAATTCCCCTAACCTATACACCTTGTAATACTGAGGAGCAATTTAGCATGGCCAATCCACCTAACCTGCACATCTTTGGAGTGTAAGAGGAAACTGGAGCACCCAAAAGAAACCCATGCAGGCACGGGGAGAATGTGCAGACTCCACACAAACAGTCGCCCAAGGTGGAGAATTGAACCCAGGTCCTTAGCACTGTGAGGTAGCAGTGCTGACCACTGTGCCACTGCTAAAGCTGTAGGAATGGCAACAAAAAGTAGCAACTTTAAGAACAAATGACAGATGACCCGTCTTCTTTCTCAAGTGAACATGAAAGAACCCATGGCACTGTTTCAAGTATAGGGAGTCTCCCAACTGACCAAGTCAATATTTACCCCAGACTTGACATCACGGTAAAGACTGATTACAGATAACTGGCCATTATCAGGCTTCTGCTGATGGTTACACTTTGCGGTAATGAAAATTGGGATGAGGCCGTAAAAGATGCTATATAAATGCAAGTCTGTCCATCACACTTCAAAAGAATGGAGAAGACGGTGACCCGGTGGTATTGTCACTGGACAAGTAATCCAGAGACCTTCTGGGGAGCTGGGTTCAAATCCCACCATAGGCAGGTGGTGAAATTTGAATTCAATAAAAGTTTAGAATTAAGAGTCTGTTGATGACTGGGAAACGATTGTCATAAAAGCCTATTGGGTTCACTAATGTCCTTTAGGGAAGGAAATCTGCCATCCTTATCCTATCTGGCCTACATGAGACTCCAGAGCCACAGCAATGTGGTGGACTCTGAAATGCCCTTTGAAATGGAGGGCAGTTAGGGATGGGCAATAAATGCTGGCCCAGCCAGCGATACCCCCATCCCATAAATGAATAAAAAGAAAGAATGTTTGAAATAAATACTGCTGCAAATGGCAGATATTTGATTTTAAGGGGCAATGATCTCTTGGCAAGTTGTTGCCTCCATGAATTTGAACAAGAACAAAGAAAAATGCAGCACACAGGAGCAGGCCATTCGGCCCTCCAAGCCTATGCTGATAATGATGCTCTAACTAAACTGAAAAAAGCCTTCTGCCTTTACTCAGTCTGTATCCCTTTATCCCCTTTTACTTTGATCCCTCTATTCCCTCCCTATTTATGTCCCCATCCAGATGCGTCTTAAATGTTGCCATTGTCCACCACCTCCTCTGGCAGCACGTCCCAGGTACCCACCACTCTCTGCATGGTGGAGGTACTATTGCGCACATCCATTGAGCTGTGTATTTTTTAAATATAGATTTACCTAAATGGTGAGCGCATTAACTGTGGGAAGTGTACAGCATTATTTGCTGGATGTGTGTGACAGGCTGTAAGATCTGGCATATCTGCTTACTCCAGATTGACCTGTTTTATTCCTCTTGTTTCTGTCCTTCATTACAAACAGAATTTTTTTTTATCATGCAATGGATATTAAATGTGATGATAGCTCCCATTTTTACTATGTTTGAAATACTTGAAAGGACTATTTTTATCCCCTATCCTTTCATTGGCAAATTTGACTCATCTGTTCAATAAGCAAAATACTGTGGAGAAAAGCAATTTTTTCCTGCATATCTCCCTTGAATTTCTCCCTTTCTGGCTTGAACCTGTGCCCCCTTATAATTGACACTTCTACCCTGGGAAAAAGCCTCTGTCTGTGCCTCTCATAATTTTTTGATCTGATTTGATTTGATTTATTATTGTCACATGCCTTAGTATACTGTGAAAAAGTGTTGCTTCTTGCGTGCTATACAGACAAAACATACCGTTCATAGAGAAGGAAATCAGATTGCAGAATGTAGTGTTACAGTCGTAGCTAGGGTGCGGGGAAAGATCAACTTAACGCAAGGTCGGTCCATTCAAAAGTCTGATGGCAACAGGAAAGAAGCTGTTCTTGAGTCGGTTGGTACGTGATCTCAGACTTTTGTATCTTTTTCCGTACGGAAGAAGACGGAGCAGAGAATGTCCGGGGTGCCTGGGGTCCTTGATTATGCTGGCTGCTTTGCCGAGGCAATGGGAAGTGTAGGCAGAGTCAATGGATGGGAGGCTGGTTTGCGTGCATTGTCAGTTTTGTAGATCTCTATCAGGCTTATCTATCTACCTTCCACTGCGCAGATCCCTTAAACATCCCCCCTCTCACCTCGAACCTGTAGTTGACACTTCCACCCTGGGAAAAAGCTTCTGATCCCAGGTCAGGAATGACAAACATAGGGGGTCACAAGTTCAAGGGAAGGGGCAAAGTTCAATACAGAAATGCGGGGGACGTATTTTACACAGAGGGTGATTGGGGCTTGGAATGCATTACAACAGTCCAAAGATGCGTGGGTTAGGTTGATTGGCCATGCTAAGAAATTACTCCTTAGTGTCTAGGGATGTATAAATTCGTGAGATTAATGGCATAATATGTAGGGACATAGGGGTAGGGCCTGGGTGGGATTTGGTGCAGGCTCGATGGGCCGAAGGGCCTCTTTCTGCACTGTAGGGTTCTTTGATCTATGATCTATAATGATCAAGCAAGATGGTTGAGGTAGACACACTAGGATCATTTAAGACTTATTTAGATAGCAACATGAACAGATTGGGAATAGAGGGATACAAACGGATGGTCTAGTTAGGAATATATGATCAGTGCAGGCTTGGAGGGCTGAAGGGCCTGTTCCTGTGCTGTATTGTTCTTTGTTCTTTGACTGTCTGTCCTGTCAATGCCTCTCATCATTTTGTAGACCTCCATCAGGTTGCCCTTCAGCTTCTGTCTTTCCAGTGAAAATAATCCTGGTTGATTCAAACTCTCCTCATAGCCAACACCTTTGAGACCAGACAACACCCCGGCGAACCTTCTTTGCGCTGGCTTTCCACAGCTTCCATGTCCCTCCGGTAGTGCGGTGACCGAGTAAACCGGGGGGGGACGGGACTGGCGGCGCGATAATCGTTCCGCCGGTCGCCGAACTTTATACACGGCTGGATATCAGCGGCAAATTCTCACCTCACCGTGAGTCAGGCTGCCACAGGTACGAGGAGCCTTTTGCATGACAGACTCTTGCCCTCCCCACCCATTCTGCGACGGGCTTGCGACTTAACAGGTCCAAGATATGCTGCAGCTTGAAATGTTTAACAAGAGTTTGCAGTGTAAACATGCTGATAGGACAGATTAAAAATAAAAAAGCTCCTGTCAAAGCCTCTTTCAGGCGCTGTAGGTGCATTGTCAATGGGCAGAGATCAGCTGGGAGGATTAAACTCTCGTTTCTTTCAAAGCAGTCATCTTCAGAAAATGTTGGCAGCGTATTAGCGATAAGTATTTATCATCTGTGTAACCCAATCCCCGAACAGCAGCGGGAGAAAATCATTTGGAATGGCTGCAGGCTATCGGTAGGTCTTTATTTCATTTATTTATTCTTGTCACAAGTACCTTAACACTGCAATGAAGTTACTGTGAAAATCCCCTAGCCGCCACACTCCGGCGCCTGTTCGGGGACACTGAGGGGGAATCTAGCACGGCCAATGCACCCTAACCAGCGTGTCTTTCAGACTGTGGGAGGAAACTAAAGCACGGTGGCGCTGCTGCCTCACAACGCCAGGAACCTGTGTTTAACTCTCGGCTTGGTTTACTGTCTGTGTGGAGCTTGCACATTCTCCACATGTCTGCATGGGTTTCCTCCCGGCGCTCCAATTTTCTCCCACACTCCGAAGATATGTGGGTTAGGTGGATTGGCCATGCTAAATTGCCCATGAGAAGGACTAGCTAGGGTAAATGCAGGGGGTTATAGGGATAGGGGCTGGGTGAGGTTGTGTTCGGTGCAGACCTGATGGGCCAAATGGCCTCCTTCAGCACTGTAGGGATTCTATATCTTTCCAGAAGGGCCGGGGGTTTGAGTTCAGTCGGGCAGCATGGTCGGTTCGGGCTTGGAGGGCCAAAGGGCCTGTTCCTGTGCTGTAATTTTCTTTGTTCTTTACGATTCACCCGGAGGAAACCCACGCAGGCATGGGGAGAATGTGCAGACTCCACACAGACAGTGACCCAAGCCGGGAATCGAACCCGGTTCCCTGGTGGGTGTGAGGGTAGCCGTGCTGCCCGTAAGATCAGATCTTCATTAAGGACTTAGGTGTCATTCAATCCCTGGGATTCTCCGACCTCACTCGCGGCTGGGATTCTCCAAACCCGCTGCTGTGATTGGAGATTTGGCTGAGCGTCAAATTTTTCATTCTCGCTGGCAGCAGCGGTGAGGTGTGCGTGACGAGAATTCCATCAATATTTTCGCAGGAAAAGCTGATCATAGCAAATATAACATTATATTTCTAGTATAAAGTACAAATACGTACATCATACATAAAGAGAACTTTGATAACAGTTGTATTCAAAGAATCATAGAATCACTGCAGAGCAGAAGGAGGCCATTCAGCCCATTGAGTCTCTGCTGACTCTGTAACAGAGCATCCCATCCAGACCCCAATCCTGTAATCGCCTGTATTTACCCTACTAATCCCCCTAACCTACACATCTTTAGACATTGAGGGTGGGATTTTCCAGCCCTGTTCACCCTGAAACCGGAAAAGGCCAACAGACCTTTCCACAGACCGCCCCTCGCCCTCTATGATTCCCGCGGGATGGGAAAACTCTCCCCAAGGGACAATTTATCATGAACAATTCGCCTAACCTGCAAATCCTTGAACTGTGGAAGGAAGTCACAGCAGCTGGAGGAAACCCACGCAGATATGGGGAAGGAGTGCCGGGACTTGGGTTCGATTCCAGGTTTGTATGACTGTCTGCATGTTCTCTCTGTGTCCGCAGGGGATTCCTCCAGGTGCTCCGGTTTCTTTCTATAGTCCAAAGATGTGCTGGTTGGGTGAGTGAGCCACACTAAGTTGCTCCTTAGTGTCTAAAGATGTGTAGGTTAGAGGGATTAAAGGGTAAAATATGTGTGGTTACAAGGATAGGATTACAAGGAAAGGGCCTGGGACAAATGGCCTCCTTGTGTACTGTGCTCCAGTTTCCTCCCACAGTCCAAAGATGTGTAGGATGTGTGGATTGGCCATGCTCAATTGCCCCTTAGTCCAAAGATGTGCCAGTTAAGTGGATTGGTCATGCTAACTTGCCTTTTAGTGTCCAATGATGCATAGGTTAAATGGATTGACCATGCTAAATTGCCCCTTAGTGTCTGAAAATATGAAGGTTAGGTGGATTGGCCATGCTCAATTGCCCCTTAGTGTCCAAAGATGTGCTGGTTAGATGGATTGGCCAGGCTAAATTGCCCCTTACTGTCTGAAAATATGCAGATTAGGTGGATTGGCTATGGTAAATTGCCCCCTAGTGTCCAAAGATGTGCAGGTTAGGGGGATTAGTGGGATAAATGGCAGGCTGGGGGATTAGTGGGGTAAATGGTGGGTTTATAGGGATAAGGCATGGGGTAGATCTTGTTAAGATGTCAGAGGTTTGATGTAAACTTAATGGGCCAAATGGCTTCCGTCTGCACTGTAGAGATTCTATGATAAGCGACAAAAATGGAAGACTTCACACTGCTATAAAATTGGAACTGTGATAGACTCACTAGCTCCAAGTAAAACTCTCAGAAAACTACCACGGGAATTATCAGTCTATCACTTGTAAGGCAACGTTGGATGTTAAATGAAAGGAAAGGTTTAGCCTGGACATGAATTGAGCGCCATCCCCTCCCTATTTTAAATGCCGTCCTACCAACTCCGGTCAGTCATTTCCGTTTATCTTCCCGGAGTATCAGGAGATGGCAGACAATGGTTGAGAATCGAATGGTCT
The DNA here is from genome assembly GCF_965287045.1 of Carcharhinus amblyrhynchos. Lineage (NCBI taxonomy): Eukaryota > Metazoa > Chordata > Chondrichthyes > Carcharhiniformes > Carcharhinidae > Carcharhinus > Carcharhinus amblyrhynchos. Next base: position 11,370,946 of record NC_137335.1, on the reverse strand, counting down.
TCTGGGCAGGGTTAAGAAGCAAGTGATTGGCTGAAACTGCCTGTTGACGGGTGTGTTGATCAAGTGAGCTTTTCCAGGCTGTTTTAATGCATGTCTGTGATGGTTTGTGTATGCACTTGTGACGCAAATAGTCTTGGAACATCAGTCTGGTAGGCCATTTGAATACTTATCTTGGTGCAAAAACTTGTGCCTTTTTGTAAAAATGAACCAATGTCGGTGTTTCACATCAGATAAATATTTTACCAATTTTTGAAGCACTAGACTCACTGAAGCCAACCGAAATTAAGATTCATCCCTCTTTATGTCTGACAAAAAAGGTTGGCACTTGTTAACTCCCTTTCAAAACCTCAGGAAGCCTCAGGAAGCTTTACTGCCAAGAATGGATTCGTTGGGCTGAAGGGCCTGTTTCCCGTGTCGGGTTGTTCTTTGTTTGGATAGGCAGTGACGTCATGGTATTGTAGCCACACTGACAATCAAGAGTCCCAGTTTAATGTTCTGGGGACATGGCCGCCTTGGCAATGGGTGAAATTTGAGTTCAATAAAAAATATACTAAGAACCTACTGATGATCATGAAACCATTGTTGATTGTCAGAATAAACCCATCTGGTTCATTAATGTCCTTGAGGGAAGGAAATCTGCTGCCCTTACCTGGTCTGGCTCCAGAGCCACGGCAATGTGGTTGACTCTCAATTGCCCTCAGGAATCTCCGTGATGAGGGAGATATGAGATGGGATTTTCCATCCCGACACCCAAAATTCCTGCCTGAGGTCAACGAACCTTTAAATGGCCCACCCAGTTTTCTTTCCCGCCCACTATGATTCCCGTGGGATGGGGAAATACCACCGCAATCATCCGTAGAATGTAATTGCATAATGGTTAGCACTGCAGCCTCACGGCGCCAGTTCGATTCCCGGCTTGGGCCACTGTCCGTTCAGAGTCTGCACGCTCTCCCCCTGCCTGCGTGGGTTTCCTCCGGGTGCTCCGGTTTCCTCCCACAGTCCGAGAGATGTGCTGGTTGGATGCGTTGGCCATGCTAAGTTCTTCCACAGTGCACCCATTAAACCCCCAATCCCGTTCAATCCAATGTACTCATTTAATGGGATTGAGTGTTATAGATAGGCCTGATAGGTAGGGATATGATCAGCGCAACTTGTGGGCAGAAGGGCCTGTTCGTGCTGTAGTGTTCTATGTTCTATGTACCCGAACAGGCGCCGGAATGTGGCAACTAGGGGATTTTCACAGTAACTTCACTACAGTGTTAATGTAAGCCTACTTGTGACACTAATAAATAAACATACAATGCAGAAGGAGGCCATTCGGCCCATTAGGTCTGCACCGAATCCCTGAAAGAGCAGCTTACCCAGGCCCACATAGCCTCCGTCCACTGTCCCAACCCTGCAACCCCCATGGCTAATCCACCTAACCTGCACATCATTGGACTCAGGCCAAAACAAAATCACATGACATGTAGAAGTTTATGTGTCATGGACTTTAGGTCTAAAAGCAAACGGTAGTTTCCTTTAGTTGCGACCACAAACAGAACTGAGACCCCACAAAAATTAATTGGCGTCACTATAAACAGGCTCTGTTCATGTCTCCTTCCTTTGTAAGAATCTCAGCAACCACACACTCCAATGTTTTGTTTGGCAGTTTCCGACAGAATTTTGTCCCACAGCTAAAGAGTCTAAATTACACCACGCAACTGTGTTACGCAAACCTTCTAATCCAAGCAACCCCACCAGCAGACATTGCTGTTTCTGAGGGAACTTTTTCATCCAGATTTAACTGCGGCTTTTTTTCTTCATCTTTGTCACGCAGAGATGCACTGAAGGTGTCTACACTTCCCCACTGCCTCGGCAAAGCAGCCAGCATAATTAAGGACCCCACGCGCCCAGGACATTCTCTCTCCCACCTTCTCCCATTGGGAAAAGGATACAAAATTCTGAGGCCACCTACCAACCGACTCAAGAGTAGCTTTCTCCCTGCTGCCATCAGACTTTTGAATGGGCCTACCTCGCATTTCATAGCATCATAGAAACCCTACAGTGCAGAAGGAGGCCATTTGGCCCATCGAGTCTGCACCAACCACAATCCCACCCAAGCCTTGCCCCCATATCCCGACACATTTACCCACTAATCCCTCTAACCTACGCATCTCAGGACACTAAGGGGCAATTTTTAGCACGGCCAATCAACCTAACCCGCACATCTTTGGGCTGTGGGAGGAAACCGGGGCACACGGAGGAAACCCACGCAGACACAAGGAGAATGTGCAAACTCCACACAGACAGTGACCCGAGCCGGGAATCGAACCCAGGTAACCGGAGCTGCGAAGCAGCAGTGCTAACCACTGTGCTGCCGTGCCGCATTAAGTTGACCTTTCTCTGGGCCCTAACTATGACTGTCACACCACGGGCCCGATTTTACCATTTAAGGTCGGGCGTTAGGCCATTAACGCGATCGGCGCCCGTGTCTGCGCAGCATGCCCACTTTACCAAGGCCCGAAAATGGCCAGATAGGAACCTCCCCCGAAATGGATGCATTTAAATTGAATTATTGGGCTGCCTGCTCAACTTTACCAGTATTTCCCCCTTTGACGCTGTGTTTACGCGTCCAGATTCAACGCAAAACGGACATTCTGGGTAAAGGCCAGCTTTGGGCGCTCCAGCTTCTGAAGAGGCAAGTTCAGAGCTTCCAACGACTCTCTGACTCAAATCGGTGGTGGGGAGGGGTGGGGCGGGGTGGGGGGAGAGGCGGGGGGGGGGGGGGGGCAGGGAGGGAGGCCAGGTCATTCTCTGGTGAGGTGGGAGGGTGCGGTGGAGGGAGTAGGAGGTGGGTCAGATGTATCTCTGGTTGTGATGAGGCAGGGTGGGGGGAAGGGGGGAGGTGAGGAAGGGAGGCCCGATCGTTCTCCGGTTGGGGGAGGGGTGGAGGGACACCTGGTGGACCTCTGGTGGGGAGGGTGGGGGGGGTCGGTGAAGAGGGAGGCCGGATCGTTCTCTGGGGTGGTGATGTAGACGGGTAAGATGTATCTCTGGTGGGGGGGAGGTTCGGGGGGGGGGGTGATCGGTCACTGTTGGGGGTGGGGAGGGAGACCAGACGGATCTCTGGTGCGGTTGGGGGTGGGGGTGGGTGGGCAGGAGGGGTCGGCTGCCACTCTGCGGGCAATTGGTGGGGGGAAGGAGGCAGAGAGTCGCGATCGGTCTGGGTGGAGGGGTGGAGTGGATGGATAAGAGGGACAGTTATATTGTGTGGGTGGGGTGATGTCTGTGGGGGCCATCGCTCCCGCTTTTCGTTCCCCAGCCGCTTTATCCACTTATTTGCTACCTGGGGGCGATGCGACAGGGGTGCATTTTTCAATTATTTTTTCTCACCGTGCGTGCACAGTTCAAAGCTCTGATTGGAACTGCAGCGTTTCGGGGGCAATAATTCCCTGGCCACAGCGCAATTCAGACCCGCAATTTTATTTCAGGCTGAGTGCGTACGGGGGTGCCTGAGAGCAGTTTTCCAAGTCAGATCTGAATTGCGCCCAGGTTCAGCATTTAGAATCAAAATGGTGAAATTGGGCCCTACATTCTGCACTCCCTCCTTTCCTTCTCTGTGCTTTGTCTGTATAACGCACAAGAAACAATACTTTTCATTGTATATTAACACATGTGACAATAATAAACCAGGTCAAAATCAAATCAAATCAAATGCATTGTCATTGCCTCAGTTCAGGAGTTACCGTCCCTCATAAGCCAGCCAAAAAGTTTGCAAAAGCCACTTTAAGATTCATAGAATCTTAATTCATAGAATCTTAATTCATAGAATCCATTCTGTCCTTCAGACCTGCACCAATACTTTGATGCAAAATCTTACACAAGGCTGTCTCCCCCACCTATCCTCACACATTTCTCGTGGCTAATCCATCTAATCTTTAAAGTTTTTATTATTAGTGTCACAAGAAGACCTACATTAACACTACATTGAAGTTACTGTGAAAATCCCCTAGTCACCACACTCCAAAGGAAGATATATTGACAAGAATGATTTTGTTCCTTCACTCATTGTTTAATGAACATAAATAAATGCAATTTATACGAAAATGTAACAAAACAGTCCAGGACCACTGCATGGGTGTTTTTTTAAAGTTTATTTATTAGCATCACGTATAAGCTGATATTAGCACAGCAATGAATGCTTACTGTGAAAATCCCCTAGTTGCCACACTTTGGCACCTGTTCGGGTACACAGAGGGAGAATTTAGCACCTATCCAGCTTGCCTTTTGGACTGTGGGAGGAAACCCATGCAGACACAGGGGGAATGTGCAAACTCCACACAGACAGTGACCCAAGCTGGGAATTGAACCCAGGTCCCTGGAGTTGTGGGGCAGCAGTGCTAACCACTGCGCCACCGTGCTGCCCCCACTATCAATTCGGCTTCTGCTCTGAATGTGCTTCATTCTAAATTGAGCTTTGAAAAGCTTGATGGAGAGGAAGTTGCCCGCATTAAGATGCTGGAGGGTTGAAGTGCGTGCACAGATCCAATCCTGTCCTATGTTGAGGCAATCTTGCATGCATTGATGCAACACTCCCACCTAGTGCCAAACATGTGAATGTGCATGTGATGAACAGGGTCCAAAAGCCCTCAGGATTGTATATTGGTGATTAATAATTCCATTTGTTGTTCTACCTGGAAACCAATTAAGTTCTAACAGAAAGCAACACCATCATTTTTCCTTTTTAAATAAGTAATCAAAATCATGGAATAAGGGAGGGTCATAATCTGTGGGAGAGGCACCATGTGAGATTGTTGTAGAGTTTATTTATTAGTGTCACAAGTAGGCTTACATTAACACTGCAATGAAGTTACTGTGAAAATCTCCTAGTCGTCACACTCCAGCACCTCTTCAGGTACATTAAAGAAGAATTTGGCACCTAACCAGCTCGTCTTTCGGACTGTGGGAGGAAACCGGAGCATCCAAAGGAAACCCACGCAGACATGGGGAGAACTTACAGACTCTGCACAGACAGGGACCCAAGCCGGGAATCAAACCCAAGTCCCTGGCGCTGTGAGGCAGCAGTGCTAACCCACTGCGCCGTGCCATTGGTGTTTGGGTCAGCATCAGTCACTGGGAGTCCACCAGTTTCTGCAAGTTTAGAGGATGGGAGTTGTTGCTGTGTTGGATATACCTGGAACGCCTCACGCGGGAGAGGCCAGTGATGTGGCTTAGTTTTACCAGGCTTTCCCGTTAAGCTGACCGAGTGGAGAATTCACAAAGGGCCAAACTCTGTGGGCGTATCCAGTTCAATAAGTTTCTCACCTACAACTTGCTTCGTTCCTCCTTCTCCCGTGATGATCCCCTCTCTCCCATGACAACGACCCCCCCCCCCACCCCCAAAATGACCCCCATCCCTTTTTCCGTAACAACAATCTCCCCACCCAGTCAGTAATCTACCAGGCGGTGAGCGAGGCTGAATTCCCCTTTTATCTGACTTTCAGAGGAGTAGCACTTTGTCATTGCCTCTGCCGCTTCCCAACTTCCTAAGGTTGTTCTCTTTTGCTTCAGGGAGAAGGGTGTAGGGGAAATCAACAGGGCCATCCGAAAATTCGAACTGTGCAAGGACATTGGAGCAGAGAGAAGCAAGGCAGCTGGATGGAGCTAGGGTGCAGATCAGGCGGTGACCCATGCTGGGAATCGAACCCAGGCTCCTGGGGCTGTGAGGTAGCAGTGCTAACCACTGTGGGGCTGTTTACTCTCTTGTTCTTGAACTCCTGGGTCAATATAGGCCAACACGCCATTTGCCTTCCTAATTGCTACTGCATCTGCATGTTAATTTTTCATGCTTGTTTTATGAGTCTATCTCCCTCTGAACATTGATTTTATAAGCTTCATATTCTTAAAAAGGATCTTGACTTCAACTGTCCTTTAAAAAAATCCAGAGTGACATAAACAGGGCTGCCAAATTGGTATCTGGTCAGAGGTATGATCTACATCGATATGTTAAAGGTTGGTGATTGCTGAGATGGATCTGAATTCTTTTCCCTTTCTCTTTAGGCTCATTTTTCAAAAGCAAGCCATAATTCCTGGCTAGATGTTTCTGTGCAAGTGCGCAGTGATGCGAATTACACCCACACCCAATTTAAAACCCAATCACGAGAATTGCCTGGCTTACCACTGGTTTCCCCCCCATCAGTGAGTGATTCATAGTATCATCGAATCCCGATAGTGCAGAAAGAGGCCATCCAGCCCATCGAGCCTGCACTGACTCCAAGAGCACCCCACCTTAACGCCGTAACCCCATGATTTCACCCCATTAATCCCCCAAATCTACACATCCAAGGGAGCGACATATCATGTCCAATCCACAAAACATGCATACATTTGGACACGAAGGGGCAACTTAGCACGGCCAATCCACCTCACCCTGCATATCTTTGGACTATAGAGGGAACTGGGGCACACGGAGGAAACACACACACACACACACACACACACACACACACACACACACACACACACACACACACACACACACACACACACACACACACACGGAGAGACTGTGCAAAAACCAACACAGACAGTTACCTGAGACTGGGATCGAACCCGGGTCCTTGGCGCTGTGGGGCAGCAGTGCTAGCAATTGTGCCACCCATTCACCCCGTTTGTTTGTCCAAATAAGGGCCAGTAATGATGGCATTGTGAAGCCTGTATATTGTGGCCACTTCAGACTGCTTTTGTACAGTTTGTTGCTGTCCCATTTGTAAAGTGCAGTCACCTTAGTGTTCAGCAACTGTTCCATTGCAGCTTCGAATCTGGGTAACTTGTGAATGGTTAAAGCGACTTTCGCTTCTGCTCCTGTCAGTTAGCTGAGAAATGTTGCTATCCACCTCATTTTGTTCAGTCAAAGTGGATTAAAATCGCGAGAGAAGAAAAGAGTTTCACGCTTCCATTCACTCATTAAACACTGGCAAAGGGAGATCCCACCCATGGTCATGTGGCCCCTTTAAGCGGGCGTTCCCTGAGGGTCACATGGTCAGGCCGGATCCTATGGCGTGTCCAGGTGGCGAGCTGAGCCAATGGAGTATATCTCGGGTTGGGATGGATCGGCAGTGGGAGCTGGGGAGGAGTAATGTACAGTGGCAGAGTTATTCTGTCTGACCCTATTTGTATATGTCATTACTCGTTGCATTAGTGTTCTGAAGCTCAGTGGGTCACCCTCGATTCATTACACTACCTTACTGCAAATGAAGTGTGTGTGGCAAGTGGTTTAAGGCGCAGGGTTCAGGCTCTAATTTCTACAGAGGCATGGGTTTAAATCCCACCAATGCCAGGTTTGCATTTAGGGTACGTAGCGGTTAGCACTGCTGTCTCACAGAACCAGGGGCCTGGGTTCAATTCCGGCCTTGGGTCACTGTCTGTATGTAGGCTGCACATTCTCCCAGTGTCAGTGCGGGTTTCCTCCGGGGGCTCCAGTTTCCTCCCACAGTCCAGGGGTGTGCAGGTTAAGTTGACTGAGCCTTGCTAAATTGCCCCTTAGTGTCAGGAGGACTAGCAGGGCAAATATATGGAGTTATGGGGATAGGGCCAAGCTGGGATTGTGGTCAGTGCAAGCTTGATGGGTCAAATGGCCTCCTTCTGTAGGAGATCTATGGGGTTCATCGATGTGGCAGTTATGTTTTTGGTCTGATGTTCCAGAAAACGTGGCCTACAAATTCTGCCATCGCACCTTCACAATTTTCATTCAACAGTAGAGGAAAAAAATTGATGTTAGTTAAAATGGCAGGAGGTTACGTGAGCAAAACTGCTGCCTTTAGGGAAGAGAAGTCGGAAAAACATAGAATTCCTACATTGCAGAAGGAGGCCATTCAGCCCATTGAGTCTGCACTAACCCTCTGACACAGCATCTTGTCCAGATCCTCTTCCTCACCCTATCCCTGTCACCCCCAAACATTTACCACAGTTAATCCATCTGGGACACTGAGGGTTAACTCAGCATGGCCAGTCCACCTAACCCGCACATCTTTGGACTGTGGGAGGCACCCGGAGGAAACCCACGCAGACACGGGGAGAATGTGCAAACGCCACACAGATAGTAACCCAAGACTGGAATTGAAGCCGGGTCCCTAGCACTGTGAGGCAGCCGTGCTAACCACTGTGTCACCGTCTGTTCTTGCTGTTTTGAACCAGTCTGGTTTAATTACAAGCGAGTCCTGTCCCACCCTGACACGACTGACACTTCCACCACCCTCCCGATGTGGCCCAGCGAGCTAACTCCATCGCGACGTGCGTTCAGAGGGCATGGCTGGATGAGCAACAAACGCTGAGATGTCCACATCCTGAGAGTACAGAAACGCGGATGCCTGACAACATTGAACAAGCGCAGGAAGTTCCAGTCAGTCCATTACATGGAATCAGTAGGCTGTTTACTGAGAATGCTGAAACATTTTTGCCATTAAGCACACAGCTTATGGCAAGCAGCTCCGCAGCACGATTGTTTCTTCCCTGTTAGCAGGAAGAGCACCGTCTAGCATATGTTTCAGATAGAAATAATTCATGGCACTAATTATTCTTTATCGGTTACAGAGCCGCTGACTCTTTGATGAGGTTAAATCAAGCCCCTTTGTTTCCCTTATCGGACTCGGTATTTACACTTGCCTAATGCTCCCCGACAGTCTCAGATTCTTTCTTCTCTGCATTTCATCTCCTTTTAAAAACGGCTTCACGTATGCTTCAGGTTAGTCACATTTTCTCTTGTCATCGAGAGGTTTTCTTTAACCTAATTCATTCCGGACCCAGAAGCTTCCTGCAAATCAATGGCAGCTTTGGTCTCAGAATTAAAACCTCAAGCGTCGACATCCTAATTGTGGAGACCGGTGTCATCTCAAAGATGTTGTTCACACCTCGTAACTGGGCCCACCCCCCCCAAACCCCGCCAACACCCCCTGTCTCCCCCCCCACTCTGCCCACCAACCCCCACCTTCTTAGGGCGGCACGGTGACACAGTGGTTAGCACTGCTGCCCCACAGCACCAGGGACCCATGTTCAATTCCTGGCTTGGGTTACTGTCTGTGGGCTCTGTGCGTTCTCCCCCCTGTCGGCGTGGGTTTCCTCCGGATGCTCCAGTTTCCTCCCACGGTCCAAAAGATGCGCTGGTTAGGTCGATTGGCCGTGTTAAATTCTCTCTCAGTTCGGCGCAGGCTTGGAGGGCCGAAGGGCCTGTTCCTGTTTCTTTGTACCCGAACAGGGCTGTGGTGATGCGAGGATTTTCACAGTAACTTCATTGCGGCGTTAATGTAAGCCGACTTGTGAGTCATAAATAAACTTTAACTTTTTAATTACGAAAATGCACTCACCACAAATTTCTCCCTCGTCGCTATTTTAACAGTCGACATATTCGAAGCCCGGGAGAAAGTGTCGGAAACATTTAGAAGGACGTTACCAGGATTGTGAGGGTCCCCATGAGGAATGATGAGCGGGAAGACAGAATACTCGGAAAAGACCCGATTGCCGTCCGGAAATTTGTGAAGGAGTTTGAGACGGTGGAGATAGAGGCTGGAGTTTCCTGCTCTCGCTTGCCTCAGGTGGTTTCGGTGACGGGGGGAGGACGAAAGGGGTTGCACGCTGGCACAGCGGTTAGCACGACTTCCTCACAGAGCCAGGGACCCGGGTTCGACTCAGCCACGTGTAGCTGTCCATGTGGAGTTTGCAGCTTCTCCCTGTGTCTGCAAGGGTTTCCTCCGGGTGCTCCGGTTTCCTCCCGCAGTCCAAAGATGCGTGGCTTAGGTTGATTGGCCATGCTAAATTGACCCTTAATGTCAGCAGGATTAATAGAGCAAACACGTGGGATAAAGGGGTAGGGCCTGGGTGGGATTGTGTCCATGCGATGGGCTGAATGGCCTCCTTCTGCACTGTATGATTCTATGATATCACAAGAAGTGCAAAGTCATGTGTTACATCGGTATAAACGCAATATGAAATAGCCCCCTCCTTCCCCCCATCAGTTGGGAAAAATCATTACAATAAAGTAACATATCATTACTAGTCCCCTACACTGGAACAAGTCCCTCTGCGCTGACACTATAGTTAAGAAAGCCCATCAACACCTCCACTTTCTCAGGAGACTAAGGAAAATTGGCAAGTCTGCTACGACTCGCACCAATTTTACAGATGCACCATAGAAAGCATCCTTTCCAGCTGTATCACAGCTTGGTATGGGCTCCTGCTCTGTCCAAGATCATAAGGAACTACAAAGGGTAATGAACGTAGCCCAATCCATCACACAAACCAGCCTCCCATCCATTGACTCTGTCTACACTTCCCGCTACCTCGGGAAAGCAGCTAGTATAATCAAAGACCCCCATGCACTCCAGACATTCTCTCTTCCACCTTATTCCATAGGGAAAAAGATACAAAAGCCTGAGGTTACGTACCAACTGACTCAAGAACAGCTTCTTCCCTGCTGCCATCAGACTTTTGAATGGAACCCCTACCTTATACTAAGTTGATCTTTCTCTACACCCTATCTATGGCTGTAACACTACATTCTGCATCCTCTCCTTTCCTTCTCCCCTATGTATTCTATGAATAGCCTGTTTTGTCTACCTAGCGTGCAAGAAACAATACTTTTCACTGTATACTGCTACATGTGACAATAATAAATCAAATTAAATCAAAATCTGCACACGCTGTCAAAAAATCCATCTACAGTGTGGCAGAACAGACCGTCTCCTAAGGTGTGCAATGGAGAGTAGTTCCATCCAGGGGAGCTCAGGAGAGTGCAGTGCTCAGGGAATGAGAGGGTCATGCCTTGGTCCAGCCCTGGCATTGCTCTGGCACAAGGATAGTCCTAGGGAAGTGCTCAGGCAGTGCCATGGTGTGACGAGGGAGGGTGCAGGGCTTCCACTGCGACCTGGTTTAGTCGCTGTGCGCTTCAGCGCCCGATCCTAAGCTGCTGACGGGGTGAATCAGATACCAGCGATGGGGCCCGATCCTTGATGCTTTCCTTTCAAAGTTTTGCACTCTGCACTGGAGAAAAGTGCCATTGCCGCTGATGGCTTCTCGTCCCCCGCCATCGACCTTTGCCATCTTCCGGGAAAACCCCGCTCGGAGAAATTTCCTCCCGGGGTTGCGAGACCAGTGGAAGCTGATACACAAAAACCTGACAAGGCAGATTAACAAAGCAGTTATAATGCCTAAGAGATCTATCCACGAATGGAATGTGGAGACAGCTCATGTTTAATGGCCCTTTCTGCAACTTTCAAGTTGCAAGGTTATGTAATGTACTTGTAATGTAATGTAGTGTCATTTTTTGTAATGTACTTGCACAAATCTTTATGAACTAAGTATATTTTTAGAGGGAATCGTAGAATCATAATCATAGAATCCCTACAGTGCAGAAGGAGGCCATTTGGCCCATCAAGTCAGCACTGACAACAATCCCACTCAGGCCCTATTCCCATACCGCCATGCATTTACCCTAACTAGTCCTAAGGGCCAATTTAGCACGGCCGATCTACCTAACCTGCACATCTTTGGACTGTGGGAGGAAACCGGAGCACTCGGAGGAAACCCGCGCAGACATGAGGTGAATGTGCAAACTCCACACAGACAGTGACCCATGCCGGGAATCGAACCCATGTCCCTGGCACTGTGAGGCAGCAGCGCTAACCACCCCATGGGAGAATAAAAAGACACAGGTGAGATTTTTCATCAATCGAGGCAAAAAGCAAAAGAAGTTCATTGAATCCCTATAATGTAGAAGGAGGCCATTTGGCCCATCAAGTCTGCACCAACTCTCCGACAGTGTATCTCACCCAGGCTCTAAGGCCCTATCCCTCTAATCCAGGCAATCACAAAGGACTCAAAGAACAAGTAAGGGGGAAAGGTTTACAATGGATTAAGGCTGGATAATGGAAGGTACAGACTGAAGGTGACTGACAAAAGAGCCAGAGGTGTGATGAGGAAATTTTGTTTTCACACAGTGGGCGATTAGGAGTTGGAGAGCCTTGCCTCGTAAATGCAAATTCAATAGTAGCTTTCAAAAGGGAATTGGCTCTCGGTCCTATGTGGCTTTCCCCTTATTTTTGAAATCCCCCCGGTTCTAGACTTACGGAAGTATCTTACCCGCATCTCCCCTTAATTCATTCATGGAACATGGGCGTCGCTATCTGGCCAGTATTTATTGCCCATCCCTAGTTGCCTGAGGGCAGTTAAGAGTCAACCACATTGTGTGTCTCTGGAGTCACATGTAAGCCAGACCAGGTAAGGACGGCAGATTTCTTTCCCTAAAGGACATTCGTGAACTAGATGGGTTTTTTGGGCAATCATAAAATCTCTACAGTGCAGAAGGAGGCCATTCAACCCATTGAACTTGTACTTACAACAATCCCAACTAGGCCCTCTTAACCCTACATATTTACCCTGCTAATTCCTCTGACACTAAGGGACAATTTAACATATCCAATTAACCTTACCATACATCTTTGGACTGTGAGAGGGAACTGGAAAACCTGGAGGGAATCCATACAGACATGGGGAGAACGTACAAACTCCACACAGATAGTGACCCAAGCCAGGAATTGAACCCAGGTTTCTGGCGCTGTGAGGCAGCCGTGCTAACCACTGTGCCACTGCAATCGACAATGGTTTCGTGGTCATCTGTCAATTCTTAATCCCAGATATTTTTTATTGAATTCAAATTCCACCATCTGCTGTGGCGGGATTCGAACCCAGGTCCCAGAACATTAGCTGAGTTTCTGGATTAATAGCCTAGCGACAATACCACTAGGCTATCACCTATTCCTTTAAGTATTTTGTGGGATTCAATGAGATTACCTTCCATTCTGCAAAACTCGAGAGAATACAGACCTAATTTCCCCAGTCTCTCTTGAAATACCTCCCTAAATATCTGCCGTTTTTCTGTGCCATAGATTCTGAGTAATTTAACATAATGTCCCAAGGATAAACAGCAGTGGTGAACAAAACAATAACACAGTTTAGGATTCCCAAGACAGCACAATTAGTCGATTTGGCTGCTCAACAGAATAAAACCCACGCACCCACCAAAAGCATTGACCTGAAACACACCCCTGAGAGATAGGACATGAAATGTGCACGATAGTTTCACTGCCAGCATAGGAACACAATGAAACTGAATAAACCAGCAGTCAAAACGGATACTAGAAACCCACAATGCAATGAAATTCCTCTCTCTGCTACATTGAGGGAAGGCGATGGCCTAGTGGTATTATCATTGGACTATTAATCCAGAAACTTAGCCAATAATGTGGATGGCATGATGGCGCAATGGTTAGCACTGCTGCCTCACAGCGCCAGGGACCCGGGATCACTTCCGGGCTTGGGTCGCTGCCTGTGTTGTGTTCAGTGTCCCTCCAAGTGCTCCAGTTTCTTCCCACAGTCCAAAGATGTGTGAGTTAGGTCCACTGGCTATGCTAAATTGCTCCTTAGTGTCCTGTGATTAGGGGGGTAAATATGTGGGTTTATGGGGATAGGGCCTAGGTGGGATTGTTGTCAATGCAGACTCAATGGGCCAAATGGCTTCCTTTTGCAGGGCAGGGTTTCCATAAAATTCTATGAAATTAATTAAGGTGCAAACCATTTACTAGGGAAGATGTTGGCATAATGTCACCACATTGGAAACCTAGTGCCCAAGTTACCCTGGTGGATGGCACGGCAACACAGTGGTTAGCACTACTGCCTCACGGTGCCAGGGACCTGGGTTCGATTCCCGAAACGGGTCACTGTCTGTACGGAGTCTGCACATTCTCCCTGTGTCTGTGTGGGTTTCCCCTGGGTGCTCTGGTTCTCTCCCACAGTCTGAAAGATGTGCTGGTTAGATGGATTGGCGGTGTACTTGAATAGACACTGGAATGTAGCAACCAGGAGATTTCCAGGTAACTTCATTGCAGCGTTAATGTAAGCTGACTTATACTTTAAGCTCTGGAGTCAAGGGATCAAATCTTGTCATGGCAGCTGGTGGAACTTAAACTTAATTGTTAAAGAAATCAGGAATTGAAAGCAAGTCTCAGACCAGGAACTATCATTGATTATCATAAAAACCCATTTGGTTCACTTTGTGTTCTATAGGGAAGGAAATCTGCCGTCCTTACCTAGTCTGGCCTACATGGGACTCCAGACACACAGCAATGTTCTTGGTTGTTAACTGCCCTCCGAAATGGTCTAACGAGCCTCGTAGTTCAAGGACAATTAGGGATGAGCAAAAAAGGCTGCCCTTGCCCACATCTCATGAAAGATGACACAGTGGCACAGGGGCAGCACAGTGGTTAGTACTGCTGCCTCACAGCACCGGGGACCCAGGTTCAATTCCGACCTTGGGTGACTGACTGTGTACACTTTGCACATTCTCCCAGTGTCTGCCTGGGCTTCCTCTGGGTGCTCCAGTTTCCTCCCACACTCCAAAGATGTTAGGTTGATTGGCCATGTTAAATTGCCCTTTAGTGTCAGGGGGCTAACAATGTAAATAGGTGGGGTTATGAGAAAGGGGCCTGAGTGTGATTGTTGTTGGTGCAGACTTGATGGGCCAAATGGCCTCCTTCTGCACTGTAGGACTTCTATGACTCTTTTATGAAATTATGAATGCCTCATTATAATAATGAAGGGCGATCTCTGAACCCATTTAGAAATCCAACAGTAATGTAACATAACAATTTGCAGTTAGTCTGAAGAAAGAACACAGCTCCCCGATGGTTCGATTTGTTCAGACATGGCTTGCGTGTTATATTGAGTCATCCGCACCAAGAAAGACTGATTCATTCCTTCTGGGTATTGAATTCACTGATCTCAGCCAAGGTGTAGAGGCTATTGCTCCTTTACTGAGCAGAATAAACATCTGCCAGATGTACCTGTTCAGCAGAAATGTCTTTACCCAGAGAGTTTGCCAGGAGGTGGAACACACTACCACAGTTAATGTTTGAAGTGACCAGCACAGATATATTTAAGGGAAAGCTATGCTTGATGGAGACGGAATAGAAATACCAGTTACTGGATGAACATAGGTTTAAGGCAAAAGGAGGAATGTTTAAAGGAGATGTGAGAGGTAAGTGTTTTTTTACACAGGGGGCAGTAAGTGAGTGGAATGAGCTGCTGGAGGAGGTGGTAGAAGCAGATACAATAATAACATTTAAGAGGCATTGTGACAGATACATAAATAGGCAGGGAAGAGAGAGATAGGGATCGTGTAGAGGCAAAAGGTCTTTAGTTTAGAAAGGTATTAAGTGTCAGTGCAGGCTTGGTGGGCCGAAGGGCCTGTTCCTGTGCTGTACTTTTTTTTGCTCTTTGATGGGGTAGATAAAGAATGTTGGGAGGAGGTTCTACGGAGCATGTGGAGGCGATGGCTTCGTGGTATTATTGCTATTATGTTAATCTAGAAACTCAGCTAATGCTCTGGGCACCTGGGTTCGAATCCCACCTCAGCTGATGGCAAAATTTGAATTCAATAAGAAATATCTGGAAAATATTCTCCGGGTGCTCCAGTTTCCTCCCACAGTCCAAAAATGTGCAGGTTAGGTTGATTGGCCATGCTAAAATTGCCCCTTAGTGTACTAGGATGTTTAGGTTAGAGGGATTAGCGGGTAAAATATATGGGGTAGGGCCTGAGTGGGATTGTGGTCGGTGCAGACTCGAAGGGCCTCTTTCTGCACTGTAGGGTTCTATGATTCTATGATCCTATGAATTAAGAATCCATTGATCACCCTGCAACCATTGCCAATCACGGGGAAACACCCATCTGGTTCACCAATATCCTTGAAGGAAGGAAATCTGCCATCCTTACCTGGTCTGGCCTACATATGACTCCAAAGCCTCAACAATGTGGTTGACTCTTTGATCAGGGGCAACTAGTGATGGGCAATAGATGCTGGCTAGCCAGCAATGCCCCTGTCCCATGAATGAATAAAAACCAGATTGAATTGCCTCGTCTGCATCAAGCACTATGAGATCTGAACCACTGGTGCCATTGAGGAGTATGTCAGATGAAAGCAACAAACCAGGATTGGCTCTGTAGGGATGCAGGCAACCAACATTCAAGGTCTAAAAATCCCACAGGCCTTTAATCCTGATATCTGAGCCAGGTACAGACTGCTTAGAACTTCCACTGCGGGACTAGTGGTGCTGAGAGGGAAGTACACTCCTCTGAGCATTAATCTGAAACCGCTGAAGACGCAACTTCTTGGCAGGAAAAATGACACTGAAGAGCAAAAAGAGAAAATGCTGGAAAATCTCAGGCAGCATCCGTAAGGAGAGAAAAGAGCTGATGTTTCAGGTCCAGATGACCCTTTGGCAAAGGTGTTTTGTACACTGAGGAGGCATCTTGTCATTAGCACCTCCAGACCAGAAGAAGACAAAGAAAGTCACCCCCTGCCACCCCCCCCCACTCCCCCCACTCCACAGCTCTGTGTCCCATTGTTCGAAGGATGGGGCAGAATTTTACCATCCCGCAAGCCACGGGAATCGTAACGGGTGGGACAAGATCGTGCAAAGGTCCGTTGATGTCAGGCAGGATTTATGTATGTGCTTACCTTCACGATAATCATTCTATGATTCTATAGGTCTGGCAACAATTTTAGAGACAATATGCCAGGTAATGACAGTCTCGAATAAAACAGAATCACAACATCTCTCCTTTGATATTTAATGACATTACCAACACTTGTAAACATAGCCCAGTCCTTCGCGCAAACCAACCTCCCATCCATTGACTCTGTCTACACTTCCTGCTGCCTCGGAAAAGCAACCAACATAATTAAGGATTCCACGCTCCCCAGATATTCTCTCTTCAATCTTCTTCCCTCGGGAAAAAGATACAAAACTCTGAGGTCACTTACTGTGTTACAGTTTTTTAAACTGTACTGTAAACTGTACAGTATAAAACTGTGTACAGTTTTGGTCTCCTTACTTGAGAAAGGAAGTACTGGCACTGGAGGGGGTGAAGAGGAGATTTACCAGGTTGATTCTGGAATTGAAAGTGTTGGTTTATGAATACAGACTGAGTAGACTGGGGCTATACTCATTGGAATTCAGAAGAATGAGAGGAGATCTTATAGAAATATATAAGATTATAAAGGGAATAGATAAGATAGAAGCAGGGAGTTTGTTTTCACTGGTGGGTGAAACTAGAACTAGAGGGCTTAGAGTCAAAATAAGGGGAAGCAGATTTAGGACTGAGTTGAGGAAGAACTTCTTCTCACAAAGGGTTGTGAATCTGTGAAATTCCCTGCCCAGTGAAGCAGTTGAGGCTGCCTCATTGAATGCTTTGAAGACAAGGATAGATAAATATTTGAACAGTAAAGGGATTAAGAGTTATGGTGAGTGGGCGGGTAAGTGGAGCTGAATCCACAAGAAGATCAGCTATGATCTTATTGAATGGCGGAACAGGATCGAGGGGTCAGATGGCCTACTCCTGCTCCTAGTTCTTATGTTCTTGCATTCTCACGTACAAACCGACTCAAGATCAGCTTCTTCCCTGCTGCCATCAGACTTTTGAATGGACCTACCTCACATTAATTTGATCTTTCTTTAAAACCTTAGCTATGACTGTAACACTACATTCTGCAATCTCTGCTTTCCTTCACCCCTATATACGCTATGAATGGTATGTTTTGTCTGTATAGAAACAATACTTTTCACTGTATCCCAATCAATACATGTGACAGTAAAGATAAAAAGTGATAAATTTAATCCCTTAATTTACATTCACTTACATTAACTATTATGACAATTATACGTAAAGTAGCTCACTTGAGCAAACTGACTGTTTTCCTAATAGTAAGAAAGCTCACAACACCAGGTTAAGGTCCAACAGGTTTATTTGGAACCTTTGTTGGACTTCAACCTGATGTTGTGAGACTTCTTACTGTGTCCACTCCACTCCAACGCCAGCATCTCCACATCATGTTTTAATAATGGTAGGGAGCGGGCCTGTCTGTAGTTTTATAGCATACATCACCAACCTGCTTATTGTCCCTCTCTCGCCTAATTATTGTTTGGGACGTGGGCATCGCTGGCAAGGCCAGCATTTGTTACCCATCCCTAAGTGCCCTTGAACAGAGATGAGGCAGATAAAGTGTGCAAGGTGCAACACTTTTCACTGTATCCAAATACACGTGACAATAATAAATCAAATCAAATCAAATCAAGTTAGGGTGACCATTGACGATGAACTTAACCATACATATTCTGACTATAAGAGCAAATTAGAGGCTGAACATTCAGCAGTGATTAACTCTGTTCTTGACTTCCCAGAGCATTTCACCATCAACAAAGCACAAGAAGGTAATGTTCCCAACTTGCATCTCTAACAGCATCCAAAGCAAAGTAACCATCAGCTTCAACATTCATTCATTCCACCACCATTGTGCCATGGCCACAATGTGTATCCTCCAAGAGATGCAGTACAGCAAATTATCAAGGCTTCTTCAGTGGAATCTCCCAAATCCATGATCTCCACCACCTAGGAGGACAAGGGGTGCCGATATGTGGGAACGCCACTGCCTGCATTTCATCTCCAGACATGATCCGGACCTATATCACCATTCCTTCATCATCAAAATATAGCTATGCCCTCTCTAACAGCACTGTGGGTGTACCTACATCACATGGGCTGAGAAGGTGGTTCACCATGACATTCTCATGGGCCATTAGAGATGGGTATTATGTTTAAAGTTTATTCATTAGTGTCACAAGTAGGCTTACATTAGCACTGCAATGAAGTTACTGTGAAAATCCCTAGTTGCCAAACTCCAGCACCTTTTTGGGTAGACTGAAGGAGAACTTAGCATGGCCAATGCACCTTACCAGCGTGTCTTTTGGACTGTGGGAGGAAACTGGAGCACCCAGAGGAAACCCAGCAAACACGGATCAGACACGGAGAAAACATGCAAACTCTTTACAGACAGTGACCCAAGCCGGGAATTGAACCTGTGTCCCTGACGTTGTGAGACAGCAGTGCTAACCACTGTGCCACCGTGAATGCTGGCTTACCCAGCGATGTCCATATTGCATGGGCGAATAGAAATATGGCATGGATTATCCGTCAATTGAAATTGAGATTGCAAGTGTTTCGCTACAGGACTGGCACGGTGGCACAGTGGTTAGCACTGTTGCCTCACAGCGCCAGGGAGCCAGGATCGATTCCCAGCTTGGGTGACTGTGTGGAGTCTGCACATTCTCCCCGTGTCTGCGTGGATTTCCTCGGGGTGCTCTGGTTTCTTCCTATTGTGCAAAAGATCTGCTGGTTAGGTGGATTGACCATGCTAAATTCTCCCTCAGTGTACCAGAACAGGCACTGGAGTGTAACGACTGGGGGATTTTCACAGTAATTTCATTGCAGTGTTAATGTAAGCCTACTTGTGATATTAATAAATAAACTTTAAAAAACATCAGCAATTCAAAGTATCAGGGCAGACAAGTGGAGTTTGGGAGGAGATTACCTATGCTTTGATTGAATAAGAGAATAGGCTCAATGTGCTAAATGGCCTAAACTGCTCCTTTGACCATTGCAGAATCAGGATGAAGAATGGGCGCTTGGGTGAGACATTGGATAAATACTGGAACATATGAAACCAATGACCTCAGCTGATTCACTGCCTCCATGATGATCATCAGGAGAGAAGTAGAGAAAGTAAGAGGAAATATAATTCAAATCCACTTGACAAATATTTCGTCAGTGGAAATTCAATATTTCCAATTTTTTCCACACTCTTGTAAAAATCTCGCTTTCCAGCCAAATATGTACTTTTGGCCCTCGCTAACCTGACTGTAAGTACGGAACTTCAGCGCAATCTAGCAGTTCTCGTTAACTCCTATCTTAAAGTGTGGCTCAAGGAGGGTTAAATCTGCTGTGCGGTGTTAGTAACAAAGTCTTTAATCTGCTTCAATGAGGAATGAGCAAAATTTCTCTCTAGAAGCTCCAGGACTTTAGAATCAGAAACGAGGCCATTCAGCCTTGTTCCAGCCCTAATTGCGGCGTTCCATGATTCCTTTTGCTGTTACAAATCGGGCTTATCCATATCCTGCTGTATTCTCTGACAATCTTTATCACTGTCCTCAACTCCACCAATCTTCGTATCATCCGCACGTTTGCTAATCAGACCAACTGTGTTTTCTTCCAAGTCATTTATATGTATTACAAACAACAGAGGTCCAAGTGCTTATCCCTGCGGAACACCGCTGATTACAAACCTCCATCCAGAAAAAACACCTTTCCACCGCTACCCTCTGTCTTCAAAGGCCAAGCCAGTTGTGAGCTAGTTTGCCCTTGATCTAAATTAATATTTTGCACTAGCCTGCCATGAAGGACCTTTATTAAAATCCATGTAGACAACGTCCACTGCCCTTCTCTCATCAATCATTTTTGTCACCTCCTCAGAAAACTCAATCAGATTTGTGAAACATGACCTCTCTTGTCCAAAACCATGTTGCCTTTTGCTACTCCGACCACTCAGTTTCAAATGTGTATGGATCTTATCCCTAAGAATCTTCTACAATTTCATGATCAATGATGTCAAACTCACTGACCTATAATTACCTGGGTTACCCTTGCTACCCTTCTTAAATAATGGGACAATATTGGCTATCTGCCAGTCCTCTAAGACTTCACCTGTGGCCAACGAGGAAACAAAGATTTCTGTTAGAGGCCCAGCAATTTCCTCTCTTGTCTCCCTCAGCAATCTGGGATAGATGCCATCTGGCCTTGTGGATTTGTCTACCTCAATGTTTTTCAATATACCTAACAATTCCTCCCTCGTAATGATGACTTGCTCCAGAGAGTTTACACACCCCTCTGAGACACTGTCAATCAATGTGTCCCTCTCCTTTGTGAACACTGATGCAAAGTATTCATTAAGGATCTCACCCATTTCCTTTGGATTGGCACATAATTTCCCTCCTTTGTCCTTGAGTGGGCCAACTTTTTGTCTAGCTACCCGCTTGTTCCCAATATTTGTATAAAATGCCTTGGAATTCTGCTTAATCCTGCCTGTGAAGGACATTTCGTGACCCCTTCTTGCCCTCCTAACTTCCTGTTTGAGTTCTTCTCTACTTTCCCTTCAAGAGCTTCACTTGTTTTTAGTTGCCGAGACCTTATGTATGCCTCTTTTATCTTTTTGACTAGACTCACAATTTCCCTGGTTATTCACGGTTCCCAAATCCTGCCTTTCCTGCCCTTCCTTTTCAGAGGCACTTGCCTGTCCTGCATTCCGGTCAACTGCTCCTTAAAAGACTCCCAATTGCCAGGTGCAGTTTTACCCTCAAATAGCCTCTCCCAAACAGCCTCCAAATCCAGTCTAATCCAGTTGTAGTTAGCCTTCCCCCAGTTTAGCACCTTAACCCTAGTACAACACTTGCCCTTTTCCATGTGTGTCCCGGAACTTATGGGATTGTGGTCACCGTTCTCCACATGTTGCCCCACTGTAAATTTGATGACCTGGCCAAGCCCATTCCCTAGTACCAGGTCCAGTGTAGCCCCCTGTCTAGTTGGATTATCCACATATTGTTCCAAAAAACCTTCCTGGACACACTTATCAAATTCCTTATCATCTGGACACTCAGCCCGAAGGGATTTCCAGTCAATATGAGGAAAATTAAAGTCTCCCAGTATAACAACCTGATTATTTCAACATCTGCCTGGAATCTGCTCACATATCTGTTCGTCAACTTCCCGTGGGCTGTTGGGAGGCCTGTAGTACACACAGAACCATAGAATACTGCAGTGTCGAAAGAGGCTATTTGGCCCATTGAGTCTGCACCGACCACAATCCTACCCAGACCCTATCCCCATAACCCTATGCATTTACCCTAGCTAGTCCCCCTGACAATAAGGGGCAATTTACCTTGGCCAATCAACCTAATCTACACAGCTTTGGACTGTGGGAGAAAACTGGAGCACCCGGAGGAAACCCACGCAGACACGAGGAGAGCATGCAAACTCCACACAGACAGTGACCCAAGCCAGGAATCGAATCCAGGTCCCTGGTACTGTGAGGTAGCAGTGCTAATCACTGTGCCACCAAGCCGCCCATCATAGCGATTGCCCTCTTCTTGTTTCTGAGCCTTATCCAGTGTCACGTTACATCATTCTTTCAAGGTGTCCTCCCCCTGTACAGTTGTAACATGGTCCCTAATCAGCATTGCAACTTCCCTACCTCTTTTACCTTCCCCTCTGTCTCACCTAAAACGTTGATATCCCAGAACATTTAGCTGCCAGTCCTGTCTCTCTTTTAACCAAGTCTCCATTCCCAGAGCTGCATCCAAGTTCTACTCATGAATCAAAGCTCTCAGTTCATCTGCCTTACCTGTTTTACTCCTTGCATTGAAGCAGGTGCGTTCTGGACCTCCAGACTCACTGAGTTCGACCTCCCCTAGCCTGTTCTTCCATGCAGCCCACCTGGGCTAAATCTGAGAGGTAAAAGGCAGGATGGTGTCAAAGTCTGTTGAAACACCACAACATACAAGTCAAATGTGGCAGTTCTTGTGGTGTATTGTGCTTGAGGCAGTTCTGAGAGAGCAAAACAAGTTCAACACTTTACCTCAAGAGCATATTTCACATATTCCTAGAACCATACAATCCCTACAGTGCAGAAGGAGGCTTTTTGGCTCATTGAGTCTGTACTGATGCACTTTTATTTTATCATACCTAGGCCCTATCCCATAATCATACACAAGGATTGGGATTCTCCCAAAAAAATTCCAAGTGCCAAAATGGCATTAAAAACTGGAGTAAATCCCACTGGTTTTTACAGCGAGCTTCAAATGAATCTCCTACACTCTGTACACCGCAGAGTGCACTAGTGTGAATATCATTAAAATGCTGTGGAAAGGGAGGTGTGGGGGGGCTAATACCTGCTGGAGAGGCGGGCAGTGTAGTGTTGAGTGGGCTTCTGCGCATGCGCCAATCTGTCAGCACCAAGATCGGCGCACGTGCACCGGTCTCACAATGATGACCTCCTGATCGCTGGTCAGTTCAATCGTTGGCCAGCCCCACAACCCCGCATTACCGGCCATGTGACCACCCCCTCCCCCCATTGCTGGTCTCACAGATGTGCCCAGACCACCTCGCTTCACCACCCTCCCCCCCCCCCCTCCTTGCTGGCAGCCCTGACCATCCCCCCCCCACAATCCTAACCCACCCTCAATGCCCCAATGCCCTCCCTCCCCCTTTCTCCACCCTGATGGAATGCACGATGGCAATCCCCCATTGCTGGCCTCCTTCCCTCTGTCATTGCCGATGCAGAGTGGCAGAAGGATCCACCACCCCCACCGATCCCGTCCTCCAGAAGCCCCCACCCTTAAAGACTTGCCCTACTTCTGGCCCCACCCCCTTGGCACTGCCGATGCCCGGTGGACAGTGCCTAGGGCCCCCCTGGGCATTTCCACTTTGCCCCTCAGGCAGTGCCAGGGGGCCAGGCTGGCACTGCCCACTGCCAAGCTGGCAATGCCCAGGAGCGTCCTCTCTTGCCCCCAAACTGCTTGACGAAATCCATAGCTCCCCCTTCATTCTAATGGGTTTGGGCCACTTACTCCCCATTAGTGGGGAGCTATTGTAAATCCCACTGGGGTGAAACACTCCTGGTTTGGGGGGGGGGTGGGGAATGGTGGAGGGAAGGGGCTAGCGGGCCTGGAGACTTCAGTCCTAGACTGCTAATTATATGTAAATGGTCATTATAATCATTTATACTGACTTCCGGCACAGAGCTGATGATGCTTGAAATCTGGCGGCAAGAGACACACAGAGGCCGTGGCGCCCAACGGCATGCCTGCTACATGGCAGTTCTTGAATCTCCTGGCCCACTGTGCTATTAGAGCAGTGCTATAGGATGGAAGAATCATCCCCAAGAAGTTTCAAATTTGATTGCAAGTTATCAACATGTACCAATCAAGGTATAGGAGTTACCTCTATCCATTCACAATTATTGATTAAAGTTACTTCATGCATAAGATATAAATGTTAAAATTGATCACCGCCATTGCTTAATTATAATATCCAATCATCATGAAGACTTTCTCATGTTATCTGACCTAATTCATTATTGTTACAAGCTATCACTGACATCCCAGATTGTGTCTGAGTTTGTAGATTTCAATCGCCCCTCCCATGACCACATGTCTGTTTTAATTAATTTTCTCAGACTAAGGGCCTTTATTAGATATATTCTATCACTTCCTCCCTAGCAATGAGGCCTTGATGCTTACCTGGGTCAACTTTAATGAAGACCTTTAGTTTCTCTAAAAAAAATGTTCACACATTTAACCCGCTAATCCCCCTAAACTATGCATCTTGGGACACTAAAGGACAAGTTAGCACGGCCAATCCACCTAACTTGCACATCTTTGGACTGTGAGAGGAAACTAGAGAACTTAGAGGAAACCACACAGATACACGGAGAACATGCAGACTCCACACAGTCAACCAAGCCTGGAACCGAACCCGAGTTTTATGAGGTTTTATATGTGTTAATGTATATTTCTCTGCTTTATTGTGTACAAGCCGAAAACAGCAGTGTGTTATTCTGGGTACAATTTCAGAAGTGTACCTTATTCTATTACCAAAGGGATGTGTGTAAGTTAGAATCATTGAGATGCAGTTGTCACGGGGAAAACTACAGTTTGATTCAGTTATCTCACATATTTTAAATGGAGATTGCATGGAACATTTAATTAGTCTAACCATTGTGCTACCATGTGCCACCATTGAATCCATAAATTCCTTACAGTGCAGCAGGAGGCCATTCAGTCCATCTGACCACAATCCCACCTAGGCTGTCTTCTCATAACCCCATATATTTGCGCCTTGAGGCAGCAGCGCCAACCACTGTGCCACCGTGCCGCTTATTTCTTGGGTCCTGCTTTATCATGACTTGTGTGAGTTATTGCCGATTAGTGAAAGAGCATTGGGACAAATATATAATTTTTGTTAAAAAGCAGAATTTGTCGCAATGATATTATGGCTACATTACCGATTTTTTTTAATCTTCACTGGAGTGTGTGCCAAAGGGTGGGAGAGCTTTGTGTTCCACCAGTGTCATTTTGAATAACCACGAGTCTGAGTTGAAACCAAGGTAGCACAGTGGTTAGCACTGCTGCCTCACAGCGCCAGGGTCCCAGGTTCAATTCTGGCCTCGGGTCACTGCCTGTGTGGAGTTTGCACACAGGGGTTATGGGAGCAGGACCTGAGTGGGATTTTGTTCAGTGCAGAATCGATGGGCCGAATGGCCTCCTGTAGGGATCCCATGATAAAGGAAGGACAAGTTCGGGTCCATTCAATGCCTCGGGATTACAGTGATCAAACATACACCTCTTTATTTGTTCTGTCTGTTCAAAAGAGATACAAACAGTATCTTACAGTGATTAATGAGATTCTAACTTCAAAAGGCATCTTGCCTGAAGGATTCCCCTTTTTATCATTCAGAAACAAATATCAAACCTTCGTCTTTCTGACAGAATTTTTTTTCCAGCTGGCCATTCTCTTTACTGTAAGCGAGTTTCGACAAGTCCAACACGCACGAGGGAGGCAGCAATTCTGAGCTGAACTCCGGCTCACTCTCTCCACCATTGTTAAGATGTCAGGTTTGATTAGGGGATCACAAGTCACTACTGTGAACTTGGAAGTGCCGCAGGCTGAGGAATTTGCTTCAGGTAGGGCTGATCGAAGTTCAGCTATACCTTCTCGAGCTTTGACAGGTGCCTCGGTGGAAAAGTCTTCCATGTTGCACTCCTACTGTTTTTATGCCTCTTGAGTTTGGTGCCGAATTGATGGTACTGTATGCGACTGTGGATGGTGAGTCCACTAATTCAAAATGCATATCATTAATAAAAGTTACCTTTGTACTTGTCATGCTTTTAATTTGGATTGCGGGGAGGAAATCTTCGTCAACTGGATGGCTTGGATATTTTACATCTCGGAATTACACAGAGATGACTTAAAAAAAAATCTGCTGTGGCGGGATTCGAACCCACATCCCCAAAACGTTAGCTGATTTTTTTTTCTGGATGAGTTGTCTAGTGATAACACCACTAGGCCAACACCTCCCCCATGCTGCCCCTGTGGGTGGCACAGTAGCACAGTGGTTAGCACTGCTGCTTCACAACTCCAGGGACCGGGGTTCGATTCCCTGCTTCGATTCACTGCCTGTGTGGAGTTTGCACATTCTCCTCGTGTCTACCTGGGTTTTCTCCGGGTGCTCCGGTTTCCTCCCACAATCCAAAGATGTGTGGGTTAGGTTGATTGGTCATGCTAAAGTTGCCCTTAGTGTCCTGAGATGCATGGATTAGTGGGTGAATGTGTAGGGATATGGGGGTAGGGCATGGGTGGGATTGTGGTGAGTGCAGACTTGATGGGCTGAATGGCCTCTTTCTCATGCTGTAGGGTTTCTATGGCACTAAAGTTTATTTATTGTGCATTTAGTGGACTTACATTAACACTGCAATGAAATTACTGTGAAAATCCCCGAGTCGCCACATTCCAGCGCCTGTTTGGCTACAACGGGGGAGAGTTTAGCATGACCAATGCACCTTACCAGCACGTCTTTCGGACTAGGAGGAAACTGGAGCACCAGGGAACACTCACGCAGACATGGGGAGAATGTGCACACACAGTGATCCAAGGGCGGAATTGAACTTGGGTCCTTGGCGCTGTGAGGCTGCAATGCTAACCACTGTGCCACCATGGCTCCAACTGCCATCATGCCACCCACTACAGCGAGTTATAGAGTATAGAAACAGGCCCTTCAGCCCAACTGGCCTATTCTGTTCTCCCAGCCAGTCCCATTTGCCCGCTTTTGGTCCATATCTCTCTAATCCTTTCCCATCCATGTATTTATCCAAATGCTTTTTAAATGTTGCTATTGAACCTGCCTCAACCACTTTCTCTGGCAGCTCATTCCATATACACTTCATCCTCTGTGTGATGAAGTTGCCCCTCAGATCCCTTTTAAATCTTTCCCCCTCACCTCAGACCTATGCCGTCTGTATTCAATTCTCCTTCCCAGGGAAAAAGAGGTGGGATGGAATTTTCCTGACCTACCTGCCATGGAAATCGTAGCAGGTGGGACACGGGCCATATAAAGGTCCATTGACCTCGAGTGGGATTTTCCAGTCTTGGGGCGAGCACAGCTGAAAATCTCACCCGATGTGTGTTCATCCTATCTATGCCCCTCATGATTTTATACACCTCGGTAAGGTCATCCCTCATTCTCCTACGTTCCAAGGGATAGACTCCTCGCCTGGCCAACCACTCCCTGTAACTCAGGCCCCGGCAATATCCTTCTTTTCATTCTTTCCAGTTTGTCAATGTCTTTCCTATGACAGAGTGACCAAAAGTGTGCACAATACTCCAGTGATGGCCTCACCAACACCTTATACAACCTGTAACATAATGTCCCAACTCCTACACTCAGTGCTCTGACTGATGAAGACCAGTGTGCTAAATGCTTTCTTCATCACCTTATCCACCTGTGACACCACTTTCAACAAATGGTGTACTTCTACCCATTTGAAGATCCATCTGTCCCTCAGCACAAATCTATGTGTGTAAAGTTTGATACACAGAGCTTTGAAATGTTTACTCCTCACTTCAACCCAAACTTCCAGCTCTTCCTGCAGCTTTGTTTATTTGACTCTGAGTCCACATCAAGGTCTAACTAATCAGGCACAGTGAGCATCAATAGTAAGCAGACTCGAATAATCAAACACAACAATTAAACACCAAGGCCATCATTGCTGCATTCAGCTTTCTTCTTCCAGGTAACAGGTTCAAGGTAGATAGATAGATAGATAAACAGACCGGTAGGTAGATAGATAGATACATACATACGTAGACAGATAGATAGACAAAAGACAGAAAGGCATCTTTCATTGCTAGGATATACAGTGGAATGTGGATAATCAGTCTTGACAATCCTCCGTTATGCGCACAGTATTGTGGCACTGCTGCCTCTAAGGGTCAGGGACCCGGGTTCAATTCCAGCCTCGGGTCACTGTCTGTGTGGAGTTTGAACATTCTCCCTGTGTCTGCATCAATTTCCTCCACAATCCAAAGATCATAGAATTATACAGTGCAGAAAGAGGCCCTTCGGCCCATTGAGTCTGCACCGACCACAATCCCACCCAGGCCCTACCCCCATATCCTTACGCATTTTACTCGCTAATCCCTCTAACCTACACATCCCAGGACAATAAGGGGCAATTTTAGCATGGCCAATCAAACAAACCCGCACATCTTTGGACTGTGGGAGGAAGCTGGAGCACCCGGAGGAAACCCACGCAGACACGAGGAGAATGTGCAAACTCCACACAGACAGTGACCCGAGCCAGGAATCAAACCCAGGTCTCTGGAGCTGTGAAGCAGCAGTGCTAGCTCACTGTGCCACCGTGCTGCCCCAGGTTGTGACGTTTAGGTGGATTGGACATGCTAAAATTGCCCTTAGTGTCAGAGGAACTAGCTAGGGTAAATACATGGGGTTATGGGGACAGGGTCTGGGTGGGATTGTGGTTGGTGCAGACTCGATGGGCCAAATGGCCTCCTTCTGTACTGTAGGGATTCTATGAATAATTATCACTTGGCAGACCTGGAGTAAGAGAGTTTTGGACTAAGTCTTGACGATAGCAGATGTGAAATTCCATGGAAGAGCTCTGTTTAGACAGGCTGGCCTGAATTCTCCGGCCGTTCACACCAGCGGGATTCTCCAGTCCCGCCAGCAGCGCATCCCCGCCCGTGGGTATCCCACCGGCATGGTGTGACATCTTTGGGAATTCCTACTGACAGTGGTGGGACCAGGGAATCCCGCCGCTGGCAAACAAGGCGCCACCCCACCAGCTGGGAGGCCAGAGAATGTAAGCTAGCCGGTCAAGGGAGACCCACCCCACCCCCCATCACCGTGCCCCCACCCTTTATAATCCAGCCGGGAACTTTCCAGAAAGCTTGCCAGACTTGCAAAAGTCTGGTGACCCACCTCCCCACGCTCTACGCCTCCCCTCCTCCCCCCCCCCCCCTCCACTGCAACCCCCACCTCCCCATTCCCCACCAACATCCCCTCCCCCCCCCGCTCCTCCACACAACCCTGACCCCCCCCTCACCCTCACCTCCCCACCTGCCCACCTCGGCAGCCATCTTACAGTTCATCAGGGTCAACTCTAAAAGAAATACAGCTTAAAAGAATAAAAATTGTGAAATATCTTCCTGCCTGCTCTGGCGTGACATTTCGGATTTCGTTATGTAAATGACACAAACCAGCTTTCGGAAGCCAGTTACCCAAATTTTAATGAAAAGATGACGCATATTTAAACAATTTTAAGCTTCATGATTGGCAGCTGGGAAGATTTGTTTAACTCTCTGAACGTTCAGCTTTAATGGATTCCAGCAGGACAGCCGTGGTAATGGATTTGGCTCCATTATTACGGCAATGACGAGGGGCGGCACGGTGGCACAGTGGTTAGCATTGCCGCCTCACAGCTCCAGCGACCCGGGTTCAATTCCGGCTTTGGGTCGTTGCCAGTCTGCACATTCTCTCCACTCAGCTTCCGACCTCATCGCAGCCTCAGTCCAAAATGGAAAAAAGAAGCCGAACTGGAGAGGTGAGGTGAGGGTGACAGCATGGCAGCTTTGGCAGTGTGTGGCATCAACGTGCCCCATGGCATCAGTGGGGAAGGGGGCAAAATTCTGCACTGGCTGGTGTCATTCCTGGCACAGTGGAAGAGAGTTTGTGGTTGCTAATCATCTTCATCCCAGAACGTCACTGCAGGAGTTCCTCAGTGTAATGTCTTGGCCCAACCATCTTCAGCTGCTTCAGGACCTTCCTTCCACTTTGAGGTCAGAAGTGGAGATGTTTGCTGAACAAAGAACAAAGAAAATTATAGCATAGGAACAGGCCCTTCGGCCCTCCAAGCCTGCACTGACCATGCTGCTCGTCTGAACTAAAATCCCCTGTTCTTCTAAGGATTACATTTCTCTATTCCCATCCTATTCATGTATTTATCCAGATGCCCCTCAAAACTCACTATCGTATCTACTTCCACTACCTCCCCCGGCAGAGAGTTACAGGCACCCACCACCCTTTGTGTAAAAAACTTGCCTCGGACATCTCCTTTAAACCTTGCTCCTTGCACCTTAAGTCTATACCCCTTAGTAATTGGCTCTTCCACCTTGGGAAAAAGCTTCTGACTATCCACCCTGTCCCTGCCCCTCACAATCTTGTAGACTTCTATCAGGTTGTCCCTGAACCTCTGCTGTTCGAGTGAGAGCAAACCAAGTTTCTCCAAACTCTCCTCATAACTAATGCCCTCCATACCAGCAACATCTTGGTCATTCTTTTCTATACCCTCTCCAAAGCCGTCACATCCTTCTGGTAGTGTGACAACCAGAATTGAACACTATATTCCAAGTGCGGCCTAACTAAGGTTCTATAAAGCTGCAACATGACTTGCCAATTTTTAAACTCCCTGATCATAATTGCACAATATCTGGAATTAAGAGTCAACTGATGATCACGAAACCATTGTTGATTGATGGAAAAGAAAACATTTGGTTCACTAATGTCCTTTGAGGAAGGAAATCTGCCGTCTTTACCTGGTCTGGCCTACGTGTGACCCCAGAGCCCCAGCAACGTGACTAACTCATAACTGCCCTCAGGCAACTAGGGATGGGCAATAAAAGTTGGCCAGCTGGTGACACCCACCTCCCATGAATGAATAAAAAAAGAGAAATTGGATAAAGAGATGGCTACCTGGGGTTTAACTGAGGGGAACTGAACTGAAGGAGTTCCACTGAGCCTGAAAGCTGATCCAGCTTCATCCTCATTGTCTTAAGATGCTAAAAGTTCTTCAATTAGAATCCTTTCCAAGTTTTGTCTTGTTGTTTCAAGATAAAACCAGAAGCACTAATTCAATTATGGCTTTTTATCACTGCCAGGCAGGTTTTAATCGCTTCAATGTACACCAGGCTGTATTAATTAAGTTAATCGGAATTGTTCATCGAGAAGTCCGCAGACATACACCATGCACGCCTTGGTATGCAATTTTATTCTTTAGGGGCTACAGTCACTAGGAACGTATGGGCTAGATCTGGTCTTCTTAGCAATTCCATGCATTACATTGCTCCCTTGAACAAACTTAGATGGATGAAGCCAGCTGGTGTGCGTAGCTTCAAACGTTACACATCAAAACGGACTGGTGGCATCCGCGCCTTCCTCGACCCCAACTTTCTTTCAGAAGTTTCCGCCGCCTCAAATAATAAAAGACACCCTCCTGGCTCTTGACCACATTTCCGTGACAGCAAGGCCATTCCCCCATTCGAATTGAACAATCCCGTGCTGCTTAAAAGCGACTCGTGGGACGGTCGTACAAGGCTGAAAGGTTTGAGAAGTTTCCGATTCTGCAGTACGTCAGCCCGGGCGGATGCTGGCCGGATGTAGGAGGCTTCTTCATTCAGAGAGGAAAGGCAACCTAAAAACTGCCACTTCAAACAAAACCACACAGTAATGACTCCCCAGTAACTTCCCGATGCCAGGCAAGATTTGGCCGAGTGGTACTATCACTTATTTGTTTATGAGTGCCACAAGTCGGCGTGCATTAACACAGCAATGAAGTTACTGCAAAAATCCCCTAGTTGCCACACTCCAGCGCCTGTTCGGGTACACTGAGGGTGAATTTAGCATGGCTAATTCACCGGAACAGCTCGTCTCTCGGACTGTGGGAGGAAATCGGAGCGCCTAGAGGAAAGCCACGCAAGATAGGGAGGAGAACATGCATACTCCGAACAGATCACATAATCCCGACGTGCAGAAGAAGCCATTCGGCCCATCAGGTCTGCACTGACCCTCTGACAGAATATCATACCTGTGCCCCCTTCTTGCCCTATTCCTGGCAACCTTACTCATTGAGCAGGGCTAATCCATCTAATTGAGACATTTTGGGTTGCTAAGGGGCAATTTAAGATGGCCAATGCATCTTTGGAATGTGGGAGGAAACCGGAGCACCCACGCAGACACGGGAAGAATGTGCGAACTCCGCGCAGACAGTGAGCCAAAGCCGGAGTTGAACCTAGGTCCCTGGAGCTGTGAGGCAGCAGATCTAAGCACTGTGCCACTGTGCCGCCCTAAACCAGAAAACGTGTGACATCTTAACGAAGTTAACAGTGGTTAGAAAGCAACTGTGTAAAACATAGCAAGATGTTAAATGTAATAGAGAGCAAGAAGTGTGAAGAGGGTGACTAAATTACAGATAGGGGAAATTGTGAATCAGTTCATTGAGCTCATCTGTTTTACATTAGGCTCAATTCCGCCACTGCTAAGATTGTTCCTGCTGTTATGTGTCCACTTGAATCGCAAATTTATTTTCCTGGTTCTCCTAACTCTGCCATTGGCTGGAGGTGACACACGGAACTATCCACGCCTGAATTTTTGGATGTCTGTGTCGATGCTCTTTTACATTGGATGCAGCACATGGCGCGGTGGCACAGTGGTGAGCACTGTTGCCTCACAGCGCCAGAGACGTGGGTTTGACTCCCGGCTTGCATCACTGCCTGTGCAGAGCCTGCACGTTGCCTGCGTGGGTTTCCTCCGGGTGCTCCGGTTTCATAGAACATAGCACAGTACAGGCCCTTCGGCCCTCGATGTTGTGCCGAGCTATGTCCAAACCCAAGAGCAAGCTATCCCACTGCCTATCATTCTGGTGTGCTCCATGTGCCTATCCAATAACCACTTGAAAGTTCCTAAAGTGTCCGACTCCATATCACAGCAGGCAGTCCATTCACACCCCAACCACTCTCTGAGTAAATATTATTTACTCGGACATTCCTCCTATATCTCCCACCATGAACCTTAAAGTTATGCCCCCTAGTAACAGTTACATCCACCCGAGGAAATAGTCTCTGCATGCCCACTCTATCTATCCTCCTCATCATCGTATAAACCTCTATTAAGTCACCTCTCATCTTCCTCCATTCTAAAGAGAAAAGCCCCAGCTCTCTCAACCTTTCCTCATAAGACCTAACCTCCAAACCAGGCAGCATCCTGGTAAATCTCCTCTGCACTCTCTCCAATGCTTCCACATCCTCCTTACAGTGAGGTGACCAGAACTGCACACAATATTCCAAATGTGGTCTCACCAAGGTCATGTATAGTTGCAGCATAACCCCCTGTTAATAAACGCTAGCACACTATAAGCCTTGCTCACGGCTCTATCCACTTGAGTGGCAACCTTCAGAGATCTATGGATATGAACCTCAAGATCTCTCTGTTCCTCTACATTCCTCAGAACTCTGCAGTTTCCTCCCACAGTCCGAAAGATGTGCGGGTTAGATTTATTGGCCACGCTAAATTCTCCCTCAGTGTACCCAAACTGGCTCCGTAGTGTGGTGACCAGGGGATTTTCACAGTAACTTCACTGCAGTGTTAATGTAAGCCTACTTGTGGCACTAATCAGAACAAGGAACAATGAAAATTACAACACAGGAACAGGCCCTTCGGCCCTCCAAGCCTGCACCAACCATGCTGCCCAAGTGATTTAAATCCCCTGACACTTACAGGGTCTATTCCTGTCCTATTCATGTATTTATCCAGAGGCCCCTTAAAAGTCATTATCATATCAGCTTCCACTACCTCCCCTGGCAGCGAGTTCCAGGCAACCACCACCCTCTGTAAAAAATAAATAAACTTAAACTCACACTTTAACTCTCGCTGGGCAAAAATGTTGAATAATTTCTCTTGGACTTATGGATGGGGTTGGTGGTGGGAGAGGGTTCCATCCCAGACAGGGAAAAGCCAGGCAGATGTCCTTAAAGGAGCAAACAACAATGCTCTTCATGGGAAGGAAGTGTGTCACATTTAAAGACATATTGCAACCATGGACTGGGCCTGTTTGAACATTTCTGCTGGTCAATTAAAAGAAACTAGCTGTTGAAAGAAATTATGGAAATCTCTGGGAACATCCCACACTGTCCATCCCGTTGAATGAGAACAGGAGAACAATGGGGAGTCAGGAATATTGGATTAGACTGGATCCATCTGGCCCATCACAAATCACAGTCTGGTTACCGCACAGAGGAGGCCATTCGTCCCATCATTTCGGTTTGATTTATTATTGTCACGCGTATTGGGATACAGTGAAAAGAATTGTTTCTTGCACGCTGTACAGATATAGCACACCATTTGTAGAGAAGGAAAGGAGAGAATGCAGAATGTAATGTTACAGTCATAGCTAGGGTGCAGAGAAAGATCAATTTGATGCAAGGTAGGTCCATTCAAATGTCTGTTGGCAGTAGGGAAGAAGCTATTTTTGAGTCAGCTAGGACGTGATCTGAGACTTTTGTATCTTTTTCCTGACGGAAGAAAGTGGAAGAGAGAATGTTCGGGGTGTCTGGGGTCCTTGTTTTTGCTGGCTGCTTCTCCGAGGCAGTGGGAAGTGTAGACAGGGTCAATGGATGGGAGGCTGGTTTGGGTGCTGGACTGGGCTATGTTCATGACCCTTTGTAATTTCTTGTGGTCTTGGGCAGAACAGGAGCCATACCAAGCTGTGATACAATCAGAAAGAACGCTTTCTATGGTATATTTGTAGAAGTTGGTGAGAGTTGTAGCGGACATACCAAATTTTTTTAGTCTTCTGAGAAAGTAGAGGTGTTGGTGGGCTTTCTTAACGATAGTGTTGACATGGGGGGACCAGGGCAGGTTGTTCATGATCTGGACACCTAAAAACTTGAACTTGTCAACCATTTCTGCTTCATCCCCATTGATGTAGACAGGGGCATGTTCTCCTTAATGCTTGCAGAAGTCTATGACTATCTCCTTAATTTTGTTGACATTGAGGAAGAGATTATTGTCACCGCATCAGTTCACCAGATTCTCTATCTTTATGTCTGCGTCAGTTCTCTGTAAAAGAAACTCAGCCAGCCTTGCTGTCTCATAACCCTGCGACATTTTTTCCTTTTCAGCTAATTGTCCAATTCTCCTTTGAAGGTCTCAATTGACGCTGCCTCTATTGGGGGATCTGGAAATACATTCCGGATCTTTCTGTTTGCAGAATTTCTCCTCATGTCACCTTTGCTTAGTTTGACAATTGCCTTAAATTGATAAAATAAAAGGGAGGAGAGATGGAGGAGGAAGGTCACAATTCTCCATCGTAAACCTTTCCTTCATATTCCGTACATTTATTGTCTCATTGCAAAAACCCTTCCTACCCACATACCAGGCCATCCCTCTATTTTTATATTCATTCGTGAGGCATGGGCATCGCTGGGTGGCCAGCATTTATTGCCCATTCCTAGTTGCCCTTGGAGCGCAGGTGAGAATCAACTACATTGCTGTGGCACTGGAGTCACATGTAGGCCAGACCGGGTAAGGATGGCAGATTTCCTTCCCTAAAGAACATTAATGAACCAGATGGGTTTTTCCAACAATTGGCAACGGTTTCATGGTCAACAGTAGATTCTTAATTCCAGATTCTTTTTTTATTCAATTCAAATTCCACCATCTGCTATGGCAGGATTCGAACCCTGGTCCCCAGAATGTTACCTAAATTTCTGGGATTAACAGTCTAGCGATAATACCGCTTGGCCATCATCTCTCTCTTGTTCTTAATTTTGCTATGTCTTGTTGCAATCCCTCACAGCTACAGTTCAATATCCAACACATTTCTCCCTCTCTTTAATTCTGATGAAGAGTCAAGTGGATTCAGGACTCTGCTTTCTCCACTTGCAGATGCTGTCAGATCTGTTGTACTTTTCCATCATTCTCTGTGGATTCCAGCATCCGCAGTATGTTGCTTACCTTAGGCTGATGTCCTCGGATTCTTGACACTTTTGCCAGGGGGATGAGTTTCTCCCCTTCTACTCGATCCAGACCCCTCGTGATTTTTGAATAAGCAGCAGTAAGTACCTCAATCTATTCTGTCTCTCATACTCCCCAGTCAGAGACACATAACAGGGTCACACGCTTGGATTCTCTGGTATCCCTGGGGCGTTTTTCTCAGCAGCAGGAGACAGTATGCCATTGGCCAGTGATGGAATCTTCCAGTCTCATTGATATCAATGGGAATTCCCATTGATCCCACCTCACACCACCAGGAAACACTCAATGGGAGTGGGACCGGAAGATCAGGCTGGAGTGAAGAGCTGGAAGATCGCGCCTGAAGAGCCATAGGTTGGAATTTCCTAGCCGTTCTCATTGGCAGGGCTGGAAGATCCTGCAATGGGGTTTCCCAATGCCGGGAGAGGGGCATAGAACAGGAAACCCCATTGGCAGTGTGATCAGGTGATCCTGCAACCAGCCAATGGCGGACTGTCTCAGCCACCGCCAAACATGCCGCAGGAGTGCATGGAAAATCCCACCCATACCGTTTTCCAGCACAGAATGACACTCTTCGGCCTATCACATCAGCGTTGGTCGTCGGGATCAAGGTGTGAAGTACTTAACTTTGACAGGCAGACTGGGCCTACCACAGAATAAATACATTACATAGAAATATTTGTTGGGAAACAGTTAAATATGGAATTCAGCCACAAATGAACGCCAATAATTTATGAGTACCAATAATTTGCACAGTCTCCACACAGAGTGGCGTCAATTTTACAATTCAACAGCTCACATCAAGCGTTCTGTTGATATTACATACGTGATGAAAAATCAAATGGAAGAAAATGCCTTTCCGTTATCTGTCCCCAGTGGATAATGGAAACTGGAGGCCAGTTCCGAGTTCCAAGGTATTGGTCTCAAACATAAGATATAGAAATTTCCTCGGTAAATAATGAAGATAAATACAGCGTAAATGACAAAAGAAAGGATATTTAGTTTTGATCATCAATGGAGGAAGGTTACGTATAAACTCTCAAAGAAACTGAAGGATTACCAGGCTGATTCCTGTGACAGCAGCTCTGTCATATGAGGAGAGATTAAGTTGGTTAGGATTATATTCACTGGAGTTTAGAAGAGTGAGAGGAGATCTCATAGAAACTTAAAAAATTCTAAGAAGGTTAGAGACAGCATTGTGGCACAATGGTTAGCACTGCTGCCTCACGGCTCCAGGGACCCGGGTTCAATTCCCGGCTTGGGTCACTGTCTGTGTGGAGTTTGCACGTTCTCCCCGTGTCTGAGTGGGTTTCCTCCGGATGTTCAGGTTTCCTCCCACTGTCCAAAGATGTGTGGCTTAGGTTGATTGGCCATGTTAAATTGCCCCTTAATGTCCAGGGATGCATAGGTCAGAGAGATTAGCAAGGTAAATATATGGAGTTGGAGGGATAGGGCCTAGGTGTGATTGCTGTCATTGCAGACTTGATGGGCCAAATGGCCTCATTCTGTACTGTAGAGTTTCTATGATTTCTAGACAGGATAGATGCAGAAAGAATGTTCCCGATGGTGGGGGAGCCCAGGAGTGGGGGCCATAGTTTGGGGATAAGGGGTGAACCTTTTAGGACTGAGGTGAGGAGAAATCGCTTCACCCAGAGGGTGGTGAATGTGTGGAATTCACTACCACAGCTTTTAGTTGAGGCCAAAACATTGTGTGATTTCAGAAGAAGTTAGATATAGCACTTGGGTCTAAATGGATCAAGGGATATGGGAGGAAGGGGGGATCAGGATATTGAATTCAATGATCAGCCATGATCAAAATGAATGGCAGAGCAGGCTCGAAGGGCCAAATGGCCTACTCCAACTCCTAGTTCCTACATTTCTATGTAAACTCTGCAGCGAAATGGCTGGCGTGCAAACATCGCACAATGGCCTTCTCTTAAGAAGGGATGAATGAGAAAGGGAAAAAAGAAAAGGTGGGATTTTCTGGCTATTCCAACCAACGAGATATCATAGAATAGAATATCATAGAATCCCTTCATTGCATATGGAGCCCCTTCGGCCCATTGAGTCTGCACTGGCCACAATCCCACCCAGGCCGTATTCACAATTTGAGGTTGCAATATCATAGATACTCCAATTCTGCTGAAGGTGATCCATGGTGAAGCCTCGAAAATGGTGCACGCTTTGCTTTTTGAGGTCATTTCTGAAGTCACCCTTGGATTTTTGCTAATTGATTTTTCTGAAAAGAACTCTTCCACATGAAAGAGAGGATTCCTGATTCTGTGGAACGTACAATGAATCCAACACCTGTTTTCCCTTATTCTTGAGTGTTACCCGGAGCTTTCTCTTGACTTTTAGATCCATCCCTCCTGGACCACATCACTGGGTTTCTATGGGCTGCTGTCAAAGTATTGGTAATCACGATTCATTAACTGATAAAATTGTTACACTTACACCGGTGTCTCGTGATAGGCGGCATGGTGACGCAGTGGGTAGCTCTGCTATCTCACTGCACTAAGGAGCCGGGTTCAATTCCTGGCTTGGGCCACTGTCTGTACCTTCTCCCCATGTCTGAGTGGGTTTCCTCTGGGTCCTCCGGTTTCTTCCCACAATCTGAAAGATGTGCTGGTTGGGTGCATTGGCCATAATAAATTCTCCCTCAGCGTACCTGAACAGGGGCCTGAGTGTGGCGACTAGGGGGCGATAGTGTGCCGACACTTCATTGCAGTGTTAATGTAAGCCGACTTGTGACACTAATAAATAAATTTTCAAAGAGCTGGTAACCACAGTTCATTGTTTGACAAAACTCTCACACTCACCCTGGTATCTAGGTTAAAGTCAGTGATATATCTGTTGGCATTTATGAGTGTGTTTTAGAATGGGTGATTGGGGTCACTGATCTGCGGAAGCATTTTTGTTCCCCTTCACTAATAATCTTGTATGCGGAGACTTTCCTTTGAAAGTTGTGAAGTTAGCAATTTTACTTGAGCACATCTGCCCCAAATGGCCAATCCTTCCTGAGAGATAATGCACTGCAATGTTTACGGAATACTGTTGGTGCCCATGGATCTGTGTTGGCACCGTAGCACTGGTCGGGTTTTGGGGCATTTTGTATTTTCCCTCCAATTTGCACCTGCTTTCCCGGTGCTTCTTTTACAAGAAGCTTAAGGAATGATTTGGTGACTGGAGACTCCCTGACCCAATACCTCTCCATTTGTCCTGTTCCGTTTATGGATCACTGTTCGTCTCCTCAGCGGAATTACTTTTTCTAATGTGAGATCTTCCTCAGATTGTAATAAATCTGAATGGGATTCACCAGTAACACCCACTACAATGTGGTCTCATGTTAATTCTTCTTTTCATATTAATTCTTCTTCTAACTCAGGTCCCTGGTGCTGTGAGGCAACAATGCTAACCATTGTGCCACTATGCTTCTCTTAAAAAGGGAGATTTTAAGGTATTAATTGAATGCAAAATATGATTAGCAAATCAATAAGTAAAAGCAAGACCATATAATGGGCAGCATGGTGGCACTGTGGTTAGCACTGCTGCCTCACAACTCCATGGGCCCAGATTCGATTCCAGCCTCGGGTCACTGTGTGGAGTTTGCACATTCTCCCCATGTCTGTGGGGGTTTCCTCTGGTTTCTCCCCACAGTACAAAGATGTGCGATTTAGGTGCATTGATCATGCTAAATTGCCCCTTAGTGTTCCGGGATACGTAGGTTAGAGGGATTAGAGGGGCAAATATGTGGGGTTGTGGGATGGGGCGTGGGTGGGATTGTGGTTGGTGCAGACTTGATGGGCCAAATGGGCTCCTTCTGCACTGTAGGGATTCTACGATTCTAATTCCAGTGGCCA
Source organism: Carcharhinus amblyrhynchos (assembly GCF_965287045.1). Taxonomy (NCBI): domain Eukaryota; kingdom Metazoa; phylum Chordata; class Chondrichthyes; order Carcharhiniformes; family Carcharhinidae; genus Carcharhinus; species Carcharhinus amblyrhynchos. Next base: position 11,331,288 of record NC_137335.1, on the reverse strand, counting down.
GAAAATTAATCACATCAGCCATTTCGGAATTGTTGAAAGGATTTGTAATTCAAGAATGGTTGATCTGTAAAATGAGTGATAAGACCTTCCCAATAAATGAAATAACCCCGTAATTACCGACCACCCCAGCAATAATCTGTTTAATCTGGTTTTGCGAGTGTCAGACAGATTACTGGAGGTTTGCCACATGTAACAGAAGCTTGGGGGCAAATATTTTAAAAATTGCAAGCTCAGAACCATGTGCAAAAATGTACCGGCAAAGTCAAACCCCTCGATGAGTTATCAAATGAAAATACATGGATGCAGTTCCCAAAGCAGCAATAAAGGTTTGTGCTCGCCAATCAACCCCTTGTGGAAAGAAATATTATTCGCTTCTAATCGTTTTTTGATGGCAGCAGAGACCATTAGTTGCTGACGAAAGTCTCACTTCACTGAAACGCATTCCTAATATTTTTGTATCCAGACCCTTGCTTTGCTAATTGGAAGTATAAATACAATGTCAGATGGATAAATAACTCCAGCCGAATGCTGCTGTATCAGTGATTAATAACCACGCGACTTGTGTGGTCTCGAGGAATCGTTTATTGCCAATGGCTTATTTGCCCGCTGGGAAAATGCTAATTGTTCCCGCGAGAGGCTTCCACTGCAGCCGTGCAGGGAAACCTTCATCACTTCTATCTTGTTCCTCATCACTGACCCATTCGCTTCTCCTGCCATTGCCATTTCCGCCTTTTCTTCCCCTTCCCCTCCCCTCCTTTCTCATTTTTCTGTTGATTTTGTTCCCTCTCTCTCTCCCTCGCTCGCTATCTATCAATCTCTTGCTCCCTCTGTCTATCTGGTCAAACCTATTAATTATCTTTCCCCACTTTAGTCTGTTCTAACTCTTTGCCCTGATATCTTCCTGAATGGCACACGGGTAAATCTTGTTTGCCAATGCTCGGTCCGGTGCCTTGGAACATTTTATGTTGGGATTCGTACAATTCTTTCATGTTGGAGGAAACCTTATCTTTCTCTCGTTGCTGCTGCCTCTTTTTTGAGAAGTTCTTGATTCCTTGCCACTGTCCTTTGCCAGCTGAGTTAACCTTTCTGCCCAATCACTTTGTATCTATTTATTAGTGTCACAAGTAGGCTTACATTAACACTGCAATGAAGTTCTTAGAAGAATCCCTACAGTGCAGAAGGAGGCCATTTGGCCCATTGAGCCCGCACCCACAACAATCCAACCCTATCCCCGTAACCCTACATATTTACCCTGCTAATCCCCCCGACACCAAGGGTCAATTTAGCACTGCCAATCACCTAACCCGCACATCTTTGGACTGTGGAGGAAGCTGGAGCACCCGGAAGAAACCCACGCAGACATGGGGAGAACATGCAGACTCCTCACAGGCAGTGACCCAAGCTGGGAATCGAACCCTGGTTCCTGGCGCTGTGAGGCAGCAGCGCTAACCACTGTGCCACCGTGCTGCCCTGCCTTCTCACCGAGCACTGTGAAAATCCCCGAGTCAACACACTCCAGCACCCAGTTGGGTACACTGAGGGAGAATTTAGCATGGCCAGATCACCTAACCAGCACATCTTTTAGATTGTGGGACGAAACCAGAGCAGCCGAAGGAAACCCATGCAGACATGGGGAGACTCCAGGATGGTGTGTTGCCTCCCTGGTGCCAGGGTCGAGGATATCTCTGAGCAGTTGCAGTACATTGTTAAGGTGGAGGGTGAGCAGTCAGAGGCCATTGTATGTGTTGGTACCAACAACGTAGGTAAGAAAAGAGGTGAGATCCTGAAGTGCAAATATAGAGAGTTCGGCAGAAGGCTAAAGAGCAGGACCTCAAGGGTAGTAATTTCTGGACTGCTACTGGTGCAATGTGCTAGTGAGAGTAGGAGTAGGAGGGTTAGGCAGATGAATGCATAGCTTGAGAGCTGGTGTGGGGTGGGGGCAAGGATTTAGATTTGCGGATATTGGGATCTCTTCTGGGGCAGGGATGGCCTGTTCAAGAGGGACGGGTTACACCTGAACTGGAAGTGGAGTAATGTCCTGATGGAGAGAAGTGATAGAGACACTCGAGGGGATTTAAGCTAGTTTGGCAGGGGAATGGGACCCAAAGCAGTAGGTTGAGAAGGTTGAGGGCAGCACAGAAGTTAAAGAGAGCACATTAAGTAGTAAAGGCAGTGTCAGTAATCCTAGTACCAGGCAGGTCAGGCAAAAGCAGGGCAGACAGCAAGGGAAGTCCAGATTAAACGTCATTTATTTCAATGCAAGAAGCCTGACGAGCAAGACAGATGAACTCAGAGCATGAATAGGTATGTGGGACGGGGATATTATAGCAATTACTGAAACGTGGCTAAGGGTGGGACAGGACTGGCAGCTCCAGGATACAGATGATATAGGAAAGATAGAACAGGAGGTAAGAAAGGAGGGGGGAGTTGTGTTTATGATTAGGGAGAACGTCACGGCAGTACTAAGAGGGGATATATTTGAGGATTACGCCACTGAGTCTACATGGATGGAACTGAGAAATAAGAAGAGGGAAATCACTTTGAAAGGATTGTACATTAGGCCCCCAAATAATCATGGAAAATTGAGGAGCAAATATGTAAGGAGATTACAGATAGCTTAAAAAAAATACTGTGGTAATAGTAGGACTTTAACTTTCCCACGTTGCCTGGGACAGCCATAATATTGGGGGCTTGGCTAGAGAGAACTTTGTTGAGTCATACTCAGGAGGAGTTTCTCATTCAGTATGTGGATGGCCTGAGTAGAGAGGGGGCAAAGCTTGACCTCCTCTTGGGAAACAAGGAAGGGCATATGGCAGAAGTATTAGTGAGGAATTACTTTGACCATAATTGCATTAGTTTAAAAATAGCTGTGAAGAATAATAGGTCTGACCCAAAAGTTAAAATTCTAAATTGGAGCAAGGCTAATTTTGATGGTATTAGACCGGAACTTTCAAAAGTTGGGTGGGAAAGTCTATTGACAGGCAAAGGGAGATCTAGTAAGTGGGAAGCTTTCAAAAGTGTGTCACACAAAGTTCAGAGTAAGCACCTCCCTCTTAGGGTGAAGGGCAAGGCCAGTAGAGGTAGGGAACTCTGGATAACTTGGGGTATTGAGGCCCTGGTCAAGAAGAAGAAGGAGGCATGTGACATGCATAGGCAGCTGGGATCAAATGGATCCCTTGAAGAGTATAAAGGGCATAGAAATAGGCTTAAGAGAAAAACCAGGAGGACTAAAAGGGGACACAAGATTGTTTTGGCAGATAAGGCAAAGGAGAATCCAAAGAACATGTAAATAAAGAGTAACTAGGGAGAGAGTAGGGCCTCTTAAGAATCAACAAGGTCATTTATGTGTGGACCCACAAGAGATGGGTGAAATCCTAAATTAATATTTCTCGTCAGTATTTACTGTTGAGAAAGGCATGGAGTTTAGGGAACTTGGGGAAATAAATATTGATGTCTTGAGGAGCGCACATATTACAGAGAAGGAGATGCTGGAAGTCAGAAAGACCATCAAGTAGATAAATCCCTGGGACCTGATGAAGTGTATCCCAGGACATTGTGGGAGGCTACAGAGGAAATTGCGGTCCCCTAGCCGAGATATTTGAATCATCAACAGTCACAGGTGAGGTGCCTGGGGAGTGGCAAATGTTGTGCCTTTGTTTAAGAAGGGCTACAGGGAAAAGCTTGGGAACTACAGGTGAATCTAATGTCTGTAATGGGTAAGTTGTTAGAAGGTATTCTGAGAGATAGGATCTGCAGGCACTTAGAGAGGGAAGGACTGATTTGGAGTGGAAGATCATGTCTTATGACTTTGATTTTTTGAAGGAGTAACCAAGAAGGTTGATGAGGGCAGTGCAGTCAAAGTTGTCTACATGGACTTTAGCAAGGTACCATATAGTAGATTATTGCATAAGGTTAAATCTCAAGGGATCTAAGGTGAGGTAGCCAGTTGGATACAAAATTGGCTTGATGACAGAAGACAGAGGATGTTACAGTGGGTTGTTTTTCTAACTGGAGGCCTGTGACCAGCGGTGTGCCTCAGGAATCAGCGCTGGGTCCATTCCACTGTTATTTGTCATTTATATTAATGATTTGGATGAGAATTCAGGAGGCATGTTTGGTAAGTTTGCAAATGACATCAAGATTGGTAGCATAGTGGACTGTGAAGAAGGTTATCTAGGACTGCAACGAGATCTTGATCAATTGAGCCAGTGGGCTGATGAATGGCAGATGGAGTTTAATTTAGATAAATGTGAGTTGATGCATTTTGGTTGATCGAACCAAGGCAGGACTTCCTCAGTTAGTGGTAGGGTGTTGGTGAGAATTATAGAACAATGAGATCTCAGGGTACAGGTTCATAGCCCCTTGAACGTGGAGTTACAGCGGGACAGAGAGGTGAAGAAGGCATTTGACATGCTTGGTTTCATTGGTCAGAACGTTGAATATAGGAATTGGGATGTCTTGTTGAAGTTGTTCAAGACATTGTTAAGGCCAAACTTGGAATACTGTGTACAGTTCTGGTCACCCTATTATAGAAAGGATATTATTAAATTAGAAAGAGTATAGAAAAGATTTACCAAGATGTGAATGGGACTTGATGGTTTGAGTTATAAGGAGAGGCTGGGTAAACTGGAACTTTGTTCCCTGGAGTGTAGGAGGCTGAGGGGTGATCTTATAGATGTCTATAAAATAATGAGGGGCTTGGATCAGCTAGATAGTCAAAATCTTTTCCCAAAGGTAGGGGAGTGTAAAACTAGTGAGCACAGGTTTAAGGGGAGAGATACAAAAGGGTCCAGAGGGATAGTTTTTTTCACACAGAGGGTGGTGAGTGTCTGGAACAAGCTGCTAGAAGTAATAGTAGAGACGGGTACAATTTTGTTGTTTAAAAAGCATTCAGACAGTTACATGGGTGAGATGGCTATGGAGGGATATGGACCAAATGTGGGCAATTGGGAATAGCTTAGTGGTTAAAAACTGGGCAGCATGGACAAGTTGGGCCAAAGGGCCTCTTTTCATGTTGTAAAGTTCTATGACTCTATAACGTGCAGACTCTGCACAGACAGTGACCCAAACTGGGAATTGAACCGAGGGAAAGCAAAATACTGCGGATTCTGGAATCTGAAACAAAAACAGAAAATGCTGGAAAATCTCAGCAGGTCTGACAGCATCTGTGGGCAGAGAATAGAGCTAATAGTTCCAGTCTATATGACCCTTTGTTAGAGCTGAACCCAAGTCTCTGGCACTGTGAGGCAGCAGTGTGGACCACTGTGCCACTGTGCTGTATTTTTGCCTGTGTGTGTTTCCTACCTGGCTCAGTTACTGCTGTGAGACTCAAGTTTGAGGGGTCCAATCCTTGCTAGGCCTCATATATTTAATGTTAGCTGGTCCGTTAATGTGTGCTTGCATAGAATTGAATTGAATTGATTTATTATTGTCACATGTATTGGGATACGGTGATAAGTATTGTTCCTTGTGCACTATACAGACAGAGCATATCTTTCATAGAGTACATAGGGGAGAAGGAAAGGAGACAGTGCAGAATGTAGTGTTGCTGTTATCAATAGGGTGCAGAGAAGGAACAACTTACTATCTAGTTGGTCCATGCAAAAGTCTGATGGCAGCAGAGAAGAAACTGCTCATGACTCGATTGGTACGTTTCCAGTCTTTCGTATCCTTTTCCTAGCGGAACTTTGGCAAATCCACTACGACTCCAACCACCTTCTACAGGTGCACCATAGAAAGCATCCTTTCTGGATGTATCACAGCTTGGTATGGCCTCCTGCTCTAATCGTAAGAAACTACAAAATGTCATGAACGAAGCCCAGTCCATCACCAGCCACTGATCCATGATTCTGGCTGGAATTTTACCGTTCTGCCCACCACGGGAATCGGAGTGTCTGAGGCTGGTCCATGGAAAAGTCCTCGGCAGGATTTTATGATTTTGGGATGAAATAATTGTGGACCAAGAGCGGAAAATCCCACCCTCGGTCTACAATTTCCGCTGCCTTAGAAAAGCAACCAGCATGATCAAGGACCCCACACAACACAGACATTCTCGCTTCCACCTTCTTCCGTCAAGAAAAAGATACATGAGTCTGAGGTCATGCACCAACCAACTCAAGCACAGCTTCTTCCCTGCTGCCATCAGGCTTTTGAATGGACCTACCTTGTAATAAGTTGATCTTTCTCTACACCTTAGCTATGACTGTAACACTACATTCTGCACTCCCTCATTTCCTTCTCTATGAACAGTATGCTTTGTCTGTATAGCACGCAAGAAACAATACTTTTCAATGTCTATTAATACATGTGACAATAATAAATCAAATCAAATCAAATCAAAAGGGAGAAGGTGGAAGAGAGAATGTCCGGGATGCGTGGGGGCTTGATTATGCTGGTTGCTTTTCCAAGGCAGTGAGAAGTGTAGACAGAGTCAATGGATGGGTGGCTGCTTTGTGTGATGGACTGGGCTGCATTCTATGAGATGTTGTGATGTCAAACCAGTTTCTAGTTCCAGTGGTTCAGACAGCTGGTAGGAAAATCCCACGATGAAGTGGAACACGGAAATTTGAACAGCAGCCAGAAGTTGATTTTTGGCTGGACATTAGAACATTATTACACAACTCATAAAGAACATTTGTGAATCAGATGAGTTTTTACGACTATCCTCAACACATTAGGAGGTCCCACAATCCCATAAACTACTTACAATTATGTTGAGGACTGCCCCTCTCAATTTTAATTGAAAAGACTTTGAGTAACCATAACTATTAGACATTGCCAACCCTACAATGGTTGGCTTGCATTTAAAGATATTTTGGAAGCAGGAATACCAATGGGGTATCAAACATCCTCCTTTTGCATAACTGATCACCTAACCATCACCAATTTGTATAGACGATAAAAGCATCGATACTGTGATCATGTGACTGAAACTGGCTGGAGACTTCTCGTATCTTATTCAGAGAAGTCAGTCTGGCACGTAGGGAGGGATATTCTGGCTGTGCTCACCCCAAGATCAGAAAGTTCCACCCAAGGCCGTTGGATCTTTTCATGGTCTATGTCCTGCCTGCTATCGTAGTGACCGGGATGGGAAAATTCCACCCATAGACTTCAAAGGGAAAGCATCTCACCCTGAGAGTAAAATAGCCCTGCCTTGGAAAAGTCATCTTAGGCAGAGAGATGGAGCTATTTTCATACCAGCAAGCTTATTTTTTTCAGTACTGAGGTTCAACCTGCTATGAACAAAGAACAGTACAGCACAGGAATAGGCTCTTTGGCCCATCAGGCTTGTGCTGGAACATGATGCCTTTCTAAAAGAAAGGCCTTTTCATAGAATCTTACAGTGCAGAAGGAGGCCAATTGATCCACTGAGCCTGTGCTGACAACAATCCCACCCAGGCCCTATCCCCATGCATTTACCCAAGCTGATCCCCTTGACACTGAGGGACAATTTTGCATGGCCAATCCACCTAACCCGCACATCTTTAGACTGTGGGAAGAAACTGGAGCATCCGGAGGAAACCCACAGAGACATGGGGAGAATGTGCGGCCTCCACGCAAACAGTGACCCGAGGCAGGAATCGAACCCAGCTTCCTGATGCTGTGAGGCAGCAGTGCTAACCCACTGTGCCACCGTGCTGCCCCAATTCATCCTTTCTTTTATTTTAAACTGACAAGGGAGCCTGTTTCGCATCTATTCCCGAAAGTCACAAAACTCGAGGAGTTTAAGGACTCATTCGCACAAGTACATCTTCTTACAGTCAGTCAAGAGGCAGGAATTGGATTATCCAACTTTCCCTCACTGTGTGAGCGACTGGGCCAAACTGGTACTGCAGGATCGATGAAAAGAAGGAAGTGGCCCCAATTCCATCATCAATAATGAGTGTGCCTGGTCATAAATAGAAGGAATTATGGAATTACAATCCCCAAAATGTCACTAAATATCCCGCGAGTCTCAAATAGTAAGAATGGAATTCAGCCCTCATCAAGCAGTGACCCGAGTTATAAAAATGTGCAAGGTCACACACTGATGTTAAATTGCAGGCTGTTACTGCAGTGTGGCCATTTGAAAGAGATTATTCAGTATGCTCAAATAAGTTAGTCAATGCATTAAAAGCTTCAGGCAGAGGACTTTAACTGATGTAGATCTCAGCATCGTAGTGGCACAGTGGTGAGCACTGCTGCCGCATGGCTCCAGTTCAATTCCCAGCTTGGGTCACCATCTGCGCTTAGTCTGGATGTTCTCCCCCTGACTGCGTGTGTTCCCTCCGGATGGCCTGGTTTCCTCCCACAGTCCGAAAGATGTTAGGTGCTCTGGCCATGCTATATTCTCCCCCAGTGTAGCCGAACAGGCAGCAAAATGTGGCGACTAGGGGATTTTCACAGTAACTTCATTGCAGTGTTAATGCAAGCCTACTTGTGACACTAATAAATACGATTTAGTTTAAAGCTATGTGATCCAGGTACCATTTTTATGTCACTCGCTACCATAAAGCAGGTAGGTTTAAATTTCCAGCCAGGGTTAAAATTCTTTGACCAGGTATGTGTGTCGGGTAAGTGGGTGGCATTTGGTGGGGGGAAGGGAATCAATTTTCTGCCTCGTGGGTCATGTTGGACCCTGGGAGGGGAGGGAGATGGTGTTTAGATCGAGTTGGGCCTTGGGACAAGATATGGTGCTGCTGGGTTCAGGTCAAGCATTGGAGGGGCAAGGGGGCAGGAGAGATTGGGTCGGGTCGGGATATGTCACGCTGTGGTGTTAGTCGGAGATTGGGGGAGTCCTGTGAGGCGGGGGTGGGGGTGTCTTGTGGGACGGTGAGTCCTGCCCTATGGAGAGGGGCAGGAGAGTCCCATGAGGCTTGGTGGGGGGAGAGGGGGAGGAGGTGATAGAGAGTAATGGGGGGGATGGAAGAGCACCCAGGAAATTTGGGATGCCAGGGGAGTCCAATGGGGCAGCGATGTGTGCCTGTACAATATTTACCAGAAGCCCAAATTGGTTTTAATTCTTCTCATTTTTTTATCGATGTAGCACAGTCGGAATCATCTAAATGTTGTTGATTTAAATAGGTGGTTCTCAGCACATGGCGATTGTCTATGGGAAATTGGCATTCCTGGGCAATTGCCAAGCAATCCTTACCCTGGAACCTCTGGGCTGGGGTGGGGGTGTATCTCAACTTGGGGTATCTTCCATACACTCCTCTGGAGATGGGTAGTTACCAGCTCACTTTTTTTTCAAATGATGAGACCAAACCTGTATATAGTACTCCCCATGTGGTCTCACCAAGGCCTTGTGCAGCTACAGTCAAACATCCCAAAGTTTATATTCCATTTTCCTCACAGTTAATTCCAGTTCATTTGCCTTCCTAATCATTTGCTGTGCCTCAATTCTAACTTGCTGTGATTGGTAAAGAACATAGAAAAGTGGAGCAGGAAGGGGCCATTTGGCCCTTCAAGCCTGTTCTATCATTCATCATGATCATGGCTGATCATCTAACTCAATAGCCTGATCCCATCTTCCCACCATATCCTTTGATCCCCATTGCCTCAGGTGCTATATCTAACTGCTTCTTCAGAACATTCAATGTTTTGGCCTCAACTACTTTCTGTTGTAGTGAATTCCACAGACTGACCACTCTCTGGGTGAAGAAATTTCTCCTCATCTCTATCCCCATTTGGTCTATCCTATATCCTCAGATTGTGGCCTATAGATCTGGACATCCTTCTTGCATCTACCCTGTCTAGTGCTGTTAGAATTTTATAGGTTTCTATGAGATCCTTCCTCATTCTTCTGAACTCCAGCAAACGCAATCCTAACCTGGCCAATCTCGTCATTTGGGGGCGGCACGGTAGCACAGTGGTTAGCACTGCTGCTCCACAGCTCCAGGGTCTTGGGTTCGATTCCCGGCTCGGGTCACTGTCTGTGTGGAGCTTGCACATTCTCCTCGTGTCTGCGTGGGTTTCCTCCGGGTGATCCCGTTTCCTTCCACAGTCCAAAGATGTGCGGGTTGGGTTGATTGGTCATGCTAAGAAATTGTCCCTTAGTGTCCAGGGATACGTAGGTTAGAGGGATTAGTGAGTATAATATGTAGGGGGTATGGGGGAAGGGCCTGGGTGGGATTGTGTTCGGTGCAGACTTGAAGGGCCGAAGGGCCTCTTTCTGCACTGTAGGGTTCTATGATTCTATGATAGAGATATAGGTCAGCCCCACCTTCCACAAAATCAGTCTGATAAACTTCCTCTGCACTCCGTCTCGAGCAAAAACATCCTCCCGCAAAAAAGGCGACCAAAACTGCACGCAATATTCCAGGTGTGACCTCATCATGTAAATTGCAACAAGACATTTCTACCTCTGTACTCAAATCCTTTCACTAAACGTACCGTTTGCGTTTTTTACTGCATGCTCACCCGTGTGGACTTGCACCTTTATGCACCCAGTCACCCAGATCCCTCTGTACCAGCGCGTTCTGCAATCCCCCTCCATATCACAAGAATACTTCTTTCCTATTCTTTTTTAAAGTTTATTTATCAACACCACAAGTCGGCTTACATTAACACTGCAATGAGGTTGCTGTGAAAATTCCCTGGTTGCCACACTCCAGCGTCTGTTCGGGTACATTGAGGGAGAATTTAGCACGCACGAAAACAGCACATTTTTCGGACTGTGGGAGGAAACAGGAGCAGCCGGAAGAAACCCATGCAGACACAGGGAGAACTTGCATACTCCGTACAAACAGTGACAAGCCGGGAATCGAAGTCAAGTCCCTTTGAGGCAGCAGTGCTAATCACTGTGCCACCGTGCCACCCTTCTGCTGAAGTGGGCAATGAACAAGACAAGGTACATGTTATTTGATCGTTACCACACTGCTGTCTGTGAGAACTTACTGTGTGCAAATTGGCTGCCAGGTTTTCTACATTAGAACGGTAACTACACTTCAAGAAAAAAATCACTGCTTGTAAAGTGCTTTGAGACATCTGTTGGTCATGAGAGGTGCTATATAAACACAGGTTTTTTTTCCTATTTAATCCAAAGTTCATCGGAGACAGATTAATCCGATTAGGAGGGGAAATGGGGAGAGATTTTCTCTTCAATTTTTCATGACATACATGAAGATAGTTGATACAAATTATGTATGGAGAAAGCACGCCCCTTGAACCCGTCCCAACATCCATAATTTTTGGCAGAGATCAAGAAGGAATCCTTCCAATATTTTTCCTCTCTCCAAATATTGCCAGACTGGGAATCGAACGTAGACAGTTCTGATCTATGTGGCTTCGTGCTAGACTGGGCAATGTCTTTACCAAGACCACCAGGGGAGATTTATTCTTTTGTTATGTTATTTGTTTCCATGGGAACCCGTCAGGAAATCATCATGTCCCAGTCCAGGTTATTTTTGATTCATTGCCTTCTGTTCTCTGTCCAGTTTCGGGATAAGATATCTCCCTCTTTCATGAGATGCGGAGAATTTTCTTCCCTCAGAAAAAGCATTGTTAGGAATTCTCTTCCCCAGGAGACTGTGGAAGTTGAATTTCTTTAGTTCTGTTGAAGTCTCACAACACCAAATTAAAGTTCAAGAGGTTTATTTGGAATCATGAGCTTTCGGAGCACTGCACCTTCATCAGGTGATGAATAAAATATTCAAATATTTATTTGAATAAATTATTCAATTTTTTTATTTGAATAAATTATTCAAATAAACCTGTTGGACTATAATTTAGTGTTGTGAGACTTTTACCGTGTCGACATCGTCACACCATTAAAGTTAAATGGGATGCTGGCCTTCATAGCGAGGGGGATTGAATATAAAAGTAGGGAGGTCTTGCTGCGGCTGTATAGGGCATTGGTGAGGCCGCAGCTGGAGTACTGTGTGCAGTTTTGGTCGCCGTACTTGCGCAGGGATATTTTGGCCTTGGAGGGAGTGCAGAGGAGGTTTACTAGGCTGATACCGGAGTTGAGGGGGTTGAGCTATGAGGAGAGGCTGAATAAACTAGGCTTGTACTTGTTAGAGTTTAGAAGAATGAGGGGAGATCTCATTGAGACATATAAGATGATGAATGGGATGGATAGGATAGAGGTGGAGAGACTCTTCCCGCTCAGAAAGGACAGTAGGACTAGGGGGCACAGCCTCAAGACAAAGGGGGGGGTGGTTTAGAACGGAGTTGAGGAGGAACTTCTTCACTCAAAGGGTGGTGAATCTCTGGAATTCTCTGCCCGTTGAAGTGGTGGAGGCTGCCTCACTAAATATTTTTAAGACGCGGGTTGATAGGTTTTTGATAAGAGAGGGGATTAAGGGTTATGGGGAGAGGGCGGGAATGTGGAACTGAGCCACGACAGATCAGCCATGATCTTATTGAATAGCAGGGCAGGCTCGAAGGGCCAGATGGCCTACTCCTGCTCCTATTTCTTATGTTCTTATGTTCTTATATTAAGGTTCATTTATTAGTCACAAGTAAGGCTTACATTAACACTGCAATGAAGTTGCTGTGAACATTCCCTAGTCGCCACCATCCGGCGCCTGCTCGGGTACAATGAGGGAGAATTTAGCACACGTGCAAACAGCACATTTTTCGGACTGTGGAAGGAAACAGGAGCACCTGGAGGAAGCCCATGCAGACATGGGCAGAACTTGCATACTCCACACAGACAGTGACAAGCCGGGAATCAAATTACTGTGAAATTCGCATTGCATGTAGCAGTATATTTGAAGGGTTGAATGATCTATTCCTACTCCTAAGTCTTAGATTCCTATTGATCAGGTCATTGAGGATAATTTCCCTGTTCTTCTTCAATATAATGCTCTGGGATCCTGTGCACCAATCTGAGGAAGCAGATTGGGTCTTTGTTTAACATCTCATTTGAAAGATGGAATGAAGTAAAGATGTAACTAGCAACACAACACCACCTGGAATATTGCAATAAAGCCTGCCAAGTATCAGCGTGGCTATATACATTTCAAAGCATCAAATGTTCCAGTCTCGCTGGCAGAAGTGCAATGGGAATGGACGAGAATGGAAAATCTGGCCCACAGTGTCTCAGAGTTTTCTATCCTTGTGTTAGTTGCTGGGCTGGCCTTGTAACATATTTCTCAGATCCGATTTGATTTATTATTGTCGCATGTATTAACATACAGTGAAAAGTATTGTTTCTTGCACGCTATACAGGCAAAGCATACCGTTCATAGCGAAGGAAAGTGAGGGTGCAGAATGCAGTGTTACAGTCATACCTAGGGAGTAGAGAAAGATCAAGTTAATATAGAGTAGGCACAGTAGGAAGTCTCACAACACCAGGTTAAAGTCCAACAGGTTTATTTGATAGCACGAGCTTTCGAAGTGTTGCCTCTTCATCAGGTGAGGGGACTTTGAGGCACTCCCAGTAATCCCTCAACGTCAGTAAGATGAAGGGAATTGTCATTAAGTTCAGGAAGTGCAGTGGAGGACATGTCCCTGTCATTCATCTGATGAAGGGACAGCGTTCCAAAAGTTTGTGCAAAGAAATAAACCTGTTGGACTTTAAGCTGGTTTTGTGAGACTTCTTACTGTGCCCACCCGAGTCCGATGCCAGCATCTCCACATTGTAATATAAAGTAGGTCCATTCAAAAGTCTGATGGTAGCAGGGAAGAAGCTGTTCTTGAGTCGATTGGTACGTGATCTCAGAATTTGATATCTTTCTCCTGACGGAAGAAGGTGGAAGAGAGTTTGTTTGCGTGATGGATTGGGGTACGTTAACAACCCTTATAGTTTCTTGCAGTCTTGCGCAGAACAGGAGCCATACCAGGTTGTGATACAATCAGAAAGGATATTTTCTATGGTGCATCTGTAAAAGTTGGTGAGAGTCGGAGCATGCCAAATTTCCTTAGCCTCCTAAGAAAGTGGAAGCGTTGGTGGGCTGTCTTAACTAGTGTCAGATTTTTAGTGACCTGGACACTGAGATACTTGAAGTTCTCGACCATTTACACTTTATCATGTAACACTACATTCCGCACTCTCTCGTTTCCTTTTCTATGAATGGTATGCTTTGTTTGTATAGCACACAAGAAACAATACTTTTCATGTCCCCTCTATCCAGGCCTCGCAGTATCCTGTAAGTTTCACTAAGATCCCCCTCATCCTTCTCAACTCCAATGAGCACAGACCCAGAGTCCTCAACTGTTCCTCATGCAACAAGCTCTTCACTCCAGGGAATCCTTCTTGTGAACCTCCTCTGGGCCCTTTCCAAGGCCAGCACATCCTTCCTTAGATACAGGGCCCAAAACTTCTCACAATACCCCAAATGGGATCTGACCAGAGCCTCAGAAGTACATCCCTGCACTTGTATTCTAGCCCTCTCGACATGAATATGAACACTGCATTTGCCTTCCTAAATGCTGACTGAATCTGTGCGTTAACCTTCAGAGAATCTTGAACAAGGACTCCCAAGTCTCTTTGTGCTTCTGATTTCCTAAGCATTTCCCCGTTTAGAAAATAGTCTATGCCTCCATTCCTCCTTCCAAAATGCAGAACCTCACACTTTTCCGCATTATATTCCATCTGCCGCCTCTTTGCCCACTCTCCTAGTCTGTCCAAATGGCCTTATTTGGCTCCCATTTCCCACATGCTTGACAAGAATATGTCCCAAATTCAACATTTAGGTTAGAAAGGATTAGATACTGAAACAAAAACAGAAAATGCTGGAAAACCTCAGCAGGCCTGACAACATCTGTGGAGGAAGAATAGAGCCAATGATTCGAGCCTGCATCATCCTTGCTCGAAATGTGGGCTCTATTCTCTCTCCACAGATGCTGTCGGGCCTGCTGAGATTTTCCAGCATTTTCTGTTTTTGTTTCAGATTCCAGCATCTATAATATTTTGTCTTTGCTTTAGACACCTGAATGGGGAATCAAGAACTTGAGGGTGTAATAACTCCATGGAGATGAAAAGTGCCACCGCCAAGTTACTTTATTTACATGTGTACACAGCCAGCTCTCCAGTTGCCCCCTGGGAATGAGCATGAGGCTCCCTGATTTGACCACCAATTAGGACTCATCAGATAGTTCATATTCTAGCAAGCCAATCTCATTAGCCTGGCTGAAGTCATCACAGGGGGCATGGTCTCATGGTGAAGGATTGATGATTTAGGACTGAGATGAGGAGGTGGTTTTTCACTCAAAGGTTTGTGGATCTTTAGAGTTCACTACCCCAGAGGCAGTCCATCGTTGAGTCTGTTTAGGTCTGAAATAGATGGATCTTTGGTCTCTCGGGGAATCAAAGGATAAGGGAAGCCCGTGAGGGATATAGAAGAACAGCCATGTTTAAATTGAATTATGGAGCAGGCTCGAGAGTCTACATTATCTACTCCTGCTGCTATTTCTTTGCCTGTGTGAGGAGGCATTGATGTCAATTAACACTAACTGGAAAAGCAATTCTATCACGTACAGGTATTTTTAGTGCTTTATTTATCTTGGGTCTGAGATGTCCTGCAATGTTAAACTACACTTAATATTCTGAAAAGTAGCTTTTATCACACCCTAGCTCTGAGTTAGCTTTCAGCTCTGAAGAGGAGGCAGTGACAAAGAACAAAGAAATTACAGCACAGGAACAGGCCCTTCGGCTCTCTAAGCCTGTCCTGACCATGTTGCCCAGCTGAACTAAAACGCTCTAACCTTCCGATGACAATATCCCTCTATTCACATCCTATTCATGTATTTGTTGAGACACCCCTTAAAAGTCACAATCTGCTTCCACTACCTCCCCTGGCAATGAGTTCCAGGCAGCCACCACCTTCTGTGTAAAAAACTTGCCTTGTACATCTCCTTTAAACCTTGCCCCTCGCATCTTAAATCTATGCCCCCTAGTAATTGGTCCTTCCAACCTGGGAAAAAGCTTCTGACTATCCATTCTGTCCATGCCCCTCATAATCTTGTAGGCGTCTATCAGGACGCCTCTCAACCTCCGTTGTTCCAGTGAGAACAAACCAAGTTTCTCCAACTTCACCTCACAGCTAATGCCCTCCATACCAGGCAACACCCTGGTAAACTTTTTCTGTACCCTGGCCAAAGCCCCCATATCTTTCTGGTATGCGGTGATAAATATTCCAAGTGCGGACTAGTAAAATAGTTACCCAGGGTATTGCTCTGGGGACCCGGGTTCAAATCCTACCACGGCAGATGGTGAAATTTGAATTCAATAAAAAAATTCTGTAATTAAAGGTGGAATTTTCCCACCTTGCTTGCCACAGGACACCAAGACTGCAGGAAACTACAAAGTGAATGAACCCCTGTCCATCACGCAAACCAGCCTCCCATCCATTGACTCTGTCTACATCTCTCGCTGCCTCAGAAAAGCAGCCAGCATAATCAAGGACCCAACACACCCCAAACATTCTCTCTTCCACCACCTTCTGTCGGGAAAAAAATACAGAAGCCTGAGATCACGTACTCAAGAACAGCTTCTTCCCTAGTGCTGACAGACTTTTGAATGGACTTACCTTGCACTAAGTTGATCTTTCTCTAGATTATGACTGTAACACTACATTCTGCACCCTCTCCTTTCCTTCTCTATGAACGGTATGCTTTGCCTGTAGCGAGTGCAAGAAACAATACTTTTCACTGCATGCTAATATGTGTGACATTAATAAATCAAATCAAATCATGGGAATCACTGCAGGCAAGGCACAGACAATGCAAAGGTTTGTTGACTTTGGATGGGATTTTCTGGGCTTGTTGCGAATGTGGTCCAAATAATCCCATCGTTAAAGTCTAACGATGACCATCAAACCATTGTCAGTTGTTGCAAAAACCCATCTCGTTCACTAATGTCATTTAGGGAAGGAAATCTGCCATCCTTACTTGGTCTGGCCTACATGTGACTCCAGAGCCACAACAATGTGGTTGACTCTTAAATGCCCTCATGGATGGGCAATAAATGCTGACTCAGCCAGCCATGCCCACACCCCATGAATGATTTTTTAAAATTCTCCAAGGGTCTCAGTTCCTGAATTCCAATCCTTGGCAGGGATTTTCCAATGCTGGCAGGGCAGATCCCACAATGATGGCTACAGCGAGTTGGTCAAAGGTCCACCGGCAATGTTGCAGCTGGCACACCCATCCCGTCTCACCAATATCATTTGATTCCTGACTGGAAATGAATTGCTGAAGCCGTTTCTTTTAGCAAACCCTGTTTTGGGGGTTACTGAAAGCCAGGTCAGGATTTTCTGATGCTTTTCACATTCAATGTCAATCACTGGGCTCACATAATACTCTGTGTTGCACACTGACTCAACTTGTCCAAACCTCTTTGCGCTCTCCTCACAGCTTATACTGCCACCTAACTTGGTATCATCATCAGATTTAGAGACATGATTCTTTGCCCTCTTGGGTTGGCATGGTGGCACAGTGGTTAGTGCTGCTGTCTCACAGCGCCAGGGACCCGGGTTCAATTCCCAGCTTGGGTCGCTGTCTGTGTGGAGTTTGCACATTCTCCCCGTGTCTGCGTGGGTTTCCTTCGGGCGCTCCGGTTTCCTCCCACACTCCAAAGATATGTGGATTAGTTTGATTGGCCATGCTAAATTTCCCCGTAGTGTCAGGGGGACTGGGAGGGTCAATATGTGAGGATAGGGCTGGAAGGGATTGTGTTCAATGGGTCAAATGGCCTCATTCTGCACTGTAGGGATTCTATGAATCTTCTATGAATCTTGTCAAACCTGTTGATATAGATTGGAAATAGCTGAGGACCCACCTTTGATCTTTATTTTACTCCACTAATTACAACCTGCCAATGCAAAAATGGCCAGGTTATCACCCACGCTGGGTGCCATTATTTGGGCAGCATGGTGGCACAGTGGTTAGCACTGCTGCCTCACAGCGCCATGGACCCAAATTTGATTCCTGCCTTGGATCACTGTCTGTGTGGAGTTTGCATGTTCTGCCCATGTCAGTGTGGGTTTCCTCCAGATGGTCCGCTTTCTTCCCGATGTGCGGGTTAAGTTGATTGTCCATGATAAATTGCCCCTTAGTGTCAGGGGAAAGAGGAGGGTAAATATGTGGGTTTATGGGGATAGGGGATGGATGGGATTGTTAACGGTGCAGGCTCGATGGGCCAATGACCCCCCCTTCTGTACTATAGATTCTATGATCTCTGTTCTTAGCTTCTTTTATGTCAATGAATTCTCCATCCAAACTAATATCTTACTCATAGGTCCATGAGCCCTCATCTTGCCTCTATACCCTTGCGTGGCTCCTTGGTGAATTTTTAAAAAATTCATTTGTGGGGCATGGGCATCGCTGGCTGGCCAGCATTTATTGCCCATCACTAGTTGCCCTTCAGGAGGTGGTGGTGAGCTGCCTTCTTGAATCGCTGCAGTCCATGAGCTGTAGGTTGACCCACAATGCCATTAGGGAGGGAATTCCAGGATTTTGACCCAGTGACTGCAAAGGAACGGTAATATATTTCCAAGTCAGGGTGGTGAGTGGCTTGGAGGGGAACTTGCAGGTGATGGTGTTCCCCATGTATCTGCTACCTCCTGAATGGAAGTGGTCGTGGGTTTGGAAGGTGCTGTCTGAGGATCTTTGGTGAATTGCTGCAGTGCATCTCAGTGCTACTGAGCATCAGTGGTCGAAGGAGTGAATGTTTGTGGATGTGGTGCCAATCAAGTGGGCTACTTTATCCTGGATGGTGTCAAGCTTCTTGAGTGTTGTTGGAACTGCACCCATCCAGGCAAGTGGGGAGTATTCCATCACACCCCTGACTTGTGCCTTGTAGATGGTGAATAGGCTTTTGAGAGTCAGGAGGTGAGTTACCCGCCGCAGTATTCCTAGCCACTGACCTGCCCTTGTAACCACTTTTGCAAATCCAAGTATACTACATTTACTGGTTCCCCTATCTCTACACTGCTGGTTGCATGCTCAGAAAGCTCCTGTAAGTTTATCAAACAAGATTTCCCATTCATAAAACCAGGTTGGCACTGTATAATCATTTTCTGATTTTCTAAATGTAATTCCTTTGCCTCTTTCGGAGAATTGTCATACCTAACCAGGCGGTGGCGTGGTGGTATTGTCACTGGACTCATAACTCAGAGATGTAGGACCTGAATTCAAATCCCACCCTGGTAGATGGTGACATTTGAATTTGATACAAAAAAATCTGGAATTAAAAGTCACTCACCTTCTTGATTTGGAATCAAAATGATTGTTGTTAAAACCCATCCACTTCACAGATCCCTTTTTCTGGAAGGAAATCTGCCTGCCTTACCTGGTCTGGCCTACATGTGACTCCAGAGCTATAGTAATGAGGTTGACTCTCAACTGCCTTCTGAAGTGGCCTAGGACCCATTTCAGTTCGAGGGGAATTAGGGATGGGCGATAAATGCTGGCTCAGCCAGTGATGCCCACGTCACATGAATGAATAACTCAAAACGTATTGTCAGGGAAGCTAGAGCTTTGGGGAAGATGGAGCAGGCTTGAAGGGCAGAATGGCCTAATTCTGCTCCGAAATCCTACGTTCCGATAATTGTATGAGCGCGAAAGATATGCTGAGGTGGGATGGGATGAGGGTCGTACGATATATGGGCAGAATTAGGCCATTCTGCCCATCGAGTCTGCCCTGACATTCAGTCATAGCTGATACGTTTCTCAACCCCTTTCTTCCATCTTTTCCCCATAACCTTTGACCCCCCTTACCAATCAAGAACCTGTTGATCTCTGTCTTAAATGGCCTGGCCTCCACAGCCTTCTGTGGCAACGAATTCCACAGATTCACCACCCTCTGGCTGAAGAAATTTCTCCTCATCTTGGTTCCAAAGAGTCTTCCCTTTATTCTGAGGCTGTGCCCTGGGATCCTAGTGTCCCCTCCCCATGGAAACATCTTCCCCCAAGTCCACTCTATCCAGGCCTTTCATTATTCTGTATGTTCCAATGAGATATGGAGCAATAATGTGAAGCAACAAGACACAAAGGAGGTGGGCTGAATGGCTTGTTCCTGAGCTGTGCATTTTTTGTACTTTGCTGGTCGGTGGAAGCTCAGATCACTTCGAACCCAGCTGTTTGCAGCTGTTTACTTTTCCTGAAGGTGGCACGTCACCAGCAGAGGGAACCCGAGAAGTGTCTGGCTGCCCTCAATAACACTGGCATCAAGCAGTGTTTCAGTAGTGGATGACACCCCAGTTTAGGTTTGTTAGCAGAGGAAGGGAACAGCAGGGATATTTTTGCTTCTGTCACAAGAGATCATTGGGAAAGGTGGGCCTCCAAACGCACACAAGAACATGACTGAGGAGTTCCCAAAGGGGGAATCAGAATATTAGTACAAATCGTTCTATTTTCTTCATGGGTTGTTACCATAGTGACCTCCTGTACTTATTCTGTCCCATTGATTTGCATTATTCTTCTGTCATGATTTGATTCGATTTATTATTGTCAAGTGTACTGGGATACAGTGAAAAGTATTGTTTCTTGCGGGCTACACAGACAAAGCATACCGTTCATAGAGTACATGGGGAGAAGGAAAAAAAAAAGAATTCAAAATGTAGTGTGGCAGTCATTGCTAAATTGTAGAGAAAGGTCAAGTTAGAAGCATAGAAACCCTACAGTGCAGAAGGAGGCCATTTGGCCCATTGAGTCTGCGCCAGCCACAATCCTATCCATCCCCCATTCCCCACTGCTAGTTCCCCTGATACTAAGGGCCTGATTTTACCATCAGGTTGCGCCTGTTCTCGGGCACAAAGTCAGGCGTGTGGCGAGTAGCACAATCCGCGCCCACCTCTGTGCCCGTTCCCTGTTTACCAATGGCCAAAAATGGCCACCATCGGGGCTGCACCTGAAACAGGCGCAGCGTCAATCTAAATGCACTGGCATGGATTTAAATTGACTTAATGGGCTGCACGCCCAAACTTACCAATACTTCCTCCTTTACCACTGCGTTGGCCTGTCCAGGTTCAGCGTGAAACAGACATGGTCCGCAAAGGTCCAGTTTGGGCGCTCCAGCTTCTGAGGAGGTAAGTTCTGAGCTTCCAGCGGCTCTCTGACTCAGATCGGTGGTGATTGGGGGGCGGGGGGGGGGGCGGGGGGGGGAGGTCTAATGCCACTCTGCGTGTGATCAGTGGGGGGGAAAGGGGACCCGGGAGCAGTGATTGGCCTGGGTAGCCAGGGGGGTGAGGGAATAAGGGGGTCAGTTAAAGTGTGGGGCTGGGACAATGTCAGTGGGGGCCAGGCATTATATGGCCTCAAAGAGATATGACAAGGGAGCATTTTTCTAGGTTTTTAACTGCGCATGTGCAGTTGAAGACTCCAATCGGAGCTGTAGTGTTTCAGGCATGATAAACTTTGCCCACAGGTTTCTGTAGCGCGATTCAGAATTGCTACTTTTTTTTTAGGCAGAGTGCGTAGGGGGGGTACTGTGAATGCGTCTAAAAGTCGGATCTGAAACACTCCCAGTTCCATGTCTGTCCGGCACTTAGAATGAAAGTGGCAAAATAGGGTCCACTAAATTAAGTTAAATTAGCATCGCCAATCAGCCTAGCTTAATATAAGGTGGGTCCATTCTCATATGTCCCTTCTATGGGCAGAGCGGTGGCACAGTAGTTAGCGTTGTGCCTGACAGCACCACGGACCTGGGTTCAATTCCAGCCTTGGGTCACTGTCTGTGTGGAGTTTGCACATTCTCCCCGTGTCTGCGTGGGTTTCCTCTATGTGCTCTGGTTTCCTCCTGCAGTCCAAAGACGTGTGGGTTAGGCCATGCTCAATTGCCCTTTGTGTCAGGGGGACTAACAGGGTAAATATGTGGGGTTACGGGAATAGGGCATGGATGGGACTGTTATCGGTGCAGGTTTGATGGGCTGAATGGCCTCCTTCGGCACTGTAGGGATTCTAAGGATTCCATGATTAAAGTCTGACGGCAGCAGGAGAGAAGCTGTTCTTCAGTCGGATGGTGCGTGAGCTCGGATTTTGTATCTTTTTCCTGACGGAAGACGATGGAAAAGAGAATGTCTGGGGTGAGTGGGGTCTTTGATTAGTGTAGTCCCTTCGTGAGCCTTTCTAGGTCTTGCCTGCCCTCAGAAGGCAGGCACTAATAGCATAATCAAGGCAAGTGCTAGGTTTTCCATTCACTCAGTCTCTTCATCATCTCAACTGAAAACTGAGGCCTTCTACAGAGATTAGAAGCCAGTGGAATCAAGTGAAGTTCTTGACTAGAAGCTCAGGCCCTGTCTGAGGTGTCAGGGAATCTTTTATCTGTTGAATGGCTGTGACTCACTCTTTCAAACGGCGAGACAGTTCATTATGAAACCTTCGTACACTTGTCACAGACTTTACTCGTTACCAAATGCTTTCCCCGCACAGAAAAATAAAGAACCTGTGTAATCTGTTCCTTTGACTCATTGGGCAGCTGTTCTTCACAAAGCAGCACTGTTGTCATGTACGAGCCTGGAGTTTAATGAGAGCGCGGTCAAAATAAGCAAATTCCTGGACAACAGCATTGGTAGCACATGTATGTCTGAGAGAGAGTGAGAAAGAGAGATGGTGTTGTGCAGTTGAATGGTGTACACTCAAGGACTTTGCGATTGTTATCATTCTGGAAGGGACTTCCCCTCACAGGGACAACCCGATGTAACGATCTTGCTGTCTCTGTCATGGGTACTTAGGGATTGGCCCAAAACCCAACTGCCCACTGTCTTGCCTTCACATCTCATCAGAGGTACAAAGCAGCACATTAGTACAGTGGTTAGCATTGCTGCCTCACAGGGATTTGGGTTCGATTCCCAACCTCGGGTAACTGTCTATACGTAGTTTGCACATCCTTCTCGCATCTGCGTGGGTTTCCTCCCAGTGCTCCGGTTTCCTCCCACACTCCAAAGATGTGCGGGTTAGGTGGATGGGCCATGTTAAATTGCCACTTAGTGTCAGGGGGATTAGCTAGGGTAAATACATGGGGTTATGGGGATAGGGCCTGGGTGGGATTGTGGTTAGTGCAGACTCGATGGGCCGAATGGCCTCTTTCTGCACTATAGGATTCTATGATTCTTAGGGAAGCGAGGAAAAACCTTCGGAAAGCTAAATGAACTCCAAAATTGAGCAATGTCAGCACTCAATCCTGTTCGCCCACGGGTTGCCAACAAATTTCCCAGAAAAGGGAAACTATGCGGCTCAGCTGTTTAACGCAAGGACTGGCCGAACCTGGCAAACATGAAGGTTTCGCAGCCTGTCAGGACGGCTCCTGGCTCAGACCGCTGGCCCCGAAGCAGAATGAACCCATTGTGCGCTTCCAATTCTTTCCACGCCTGGTTCCACTGTACCACCACCTCGCCACCACCTGCTTGGCAAGCCCGCGCCGCTGTGGGCGCTGAAAACGATTGAAGAGCGGGGAGGAGGAACCTGTCACCGGCGTCAACGAGAGGGAGCGTTGGCCCGGGGCTGGAAGGCTTCAAGATGTCTGCCGAGGCACCCACCTTGAGATGTACGTCGGGATCAGCTGCAAAAATGGATGACTTTATCCTTTCAGTGGTCAGGGAAGTCAGCCGTGAAGTGAAATGCTCCGCTCCGTGGCCCGACGTGGATCGCTTTGACACAGTTGCAAGATTGATAAGATTTGTCCACGGTGCCTGGCAACCGTTTGCCGCGTTAAATCAGTTCCAACGATGTTGTTTCACACCATGTCCAAATTACTCAGTCGCAATATGTGAAAAAAAAAGAGTCACTTTTAATTGTCATTCAATAGGAAAGCGTCCAGCTATATCGCTTAAATAAATATGTTGCCCGTGTAAAAATTTATGAAACTCCTTGTTTGCCCTTGTTTATTTTACTTGGCTGAAAGCAGATTGAAGCCCAATACCTCATACATCCTTTGGTGATACTATTAAAGCCAGAAATTCTCAAACTCACACACACGACACGACTAAATGTTCCAATGATGTACCCTTCTGCTAAACACGCAATATATCTCGCCCTTTCCAAACAGAAATAGATTTCTTCAAATTCATTTGATAAATTTGACCTCAGATTTCCAGTTGGAATTATTGCAGGATCCTGGTGTTTTTCCTCGTGTTGGTGGGCTACAGGCTAATCACCCAAATCTCCCAGGGAGGCCATAAATTACTGCCCTGAGATGGAGCTTTGTATCCTTGCTGCTGCAGAGTAAGCTGATTTCGCAGCGGCGTATTTTGACAGCCTGGTCTTTAAATCATTGTCCTATGACAGCCGGGGATGCTTGTACATGTTCACGGCGCTGATTTATGTTCATTTGGGTCTGGAGGATTCCATAATTTGAGACGAATGTGAAAACAGATCGATCGACAGACACCGGAGGGGCTGGCTCTCAAACAAATGGCATCCATATGAGTCCAAGGGACCTCTTCAGTCTGAGACTTGACTCCGCGAGAAACAGTTCGAGTAAAAAAATCTTTAACATTTGGCCAGATATGCGTCCGTAAAGGGTTTCTTAACCGTCTCCAAATATTGCCCTCTTGTTCGGTTAAGTGTTTGCCGCCCTGTTATGAATAAATGCACGGTGGCGCAGTGGTCGGCACTGCTGCCTCACAGCGCTAGGGACCGGGGTTCGATTCCCGGCTTGGGACACTGCGTGTGTGGAGTTTGCACGTTCTCCCCATGTCTGCGTGGGTTTCCTCCAGTTTCCTCCCACAGTCTGAAAGATGTGCTGGTTAGGTGCATTGTCCGTGTTAAATTCTCCTTCAATGTACCCTTCAGTGCCAAAGTGTGGGGCGATTAGGGGATCTTCACAGTAACTTTATTGCAGTGTTAATGTAAGCCTACTCGTGACACTAATAAGTAAACTTAAAAAAAATACTCATGCAGTGTTCATAGAATCCCAACAGTGCGGAAGGAGGCCATTTGGCCCACTGAGTCTTTACTGACCACAATCCCACCCAACCCTTATTCCTGTAACGCCATGTATTCACCCTGCTAATCTCCAAGGGGCAATTAGTATGGCCAATCAAACCAATCCACACATCTTTGGACTGTGGGAAGAATCCAGAGTACATGGAGGAAACCCACGCAGACACGGGGAGAATGTGCAAACTCCACACAGGGAGTCACCCGAGGCCAGAATTGAACATGGGTCCCTGGCGCTGTGAGGCATCAACGTTAACCACTGTGCTGCCGCGCCACTCCCTATTAATGGAAGTCTATTTGTGACACTAATAAATAAACTGAAATGTTAACTTTGATAAATTTCTGCCTGTAATGGGTAAAAGGCATTTCTCCTCTTGTTGCCGTCTAAAGAAAAATAAACAAGGGAAGAGAAGGATTTCCAATGTAACAATCATTATAGACAAGGTGCTTAATTTCAGCCCCTTCATCAACTGCACTGACACATCGCTTTAAGAGAGATTTGTGCTTATGTGATGCGAAGGAAAAATAGCTTATGACTTCCTGGACAGCTTACAACAGTTCTGTTTCCCCTCCTAAACTGCTACATCTGTTGCCCAGACTGTCTTCATGCTCCCGTCTCGAGGAGATTGCCTTTTCCCTCCTCTCCGTCTTGTGCAGTTGTGTTGTCAAAACCACAAACTTCTCCAGAATTGCCGTTTCACCAGGCACTCTGTGCAAAGGGGCGTTTGGGGCACCGTCAGTTGGCAAAATCTTCGGGGTTTTGGGAGCTAGTAAGTGGGCAGCACCCGGAGATGATTTTGATCAGAGCCACAGGTGGTAAACCTGGGTATTTGGCAGCGGTACAACCAGAGCACACGACTCCTTCTTCGGAAAGCATTGACTTGAGTCTTCGCCGAAGAGATGTTGAAGTGTCGAGGATAAAATGACTCACTGTTAAAACAAAAAGCGCATCTTTCCAAGCATTGTGTGGAGTTGGCAGGTTCACCTCGTGTTGGCATGGGTTTTGTCCGGGTGCTCTGGTTTCCTCCCACAATCCAAAGATGTATAGGTTAGATGGATTGGTCATGTTAACTTGCCTCTTAGTGTCCCAAAATGTGTAGGTTAGGTGGATTGGCCATGTTAAAGTGCCCCCAAGAGTCCAAAGATGTGCAGGTTAGGTGGATTGATCATGCTAAAGTGCCCCTTCATGTCCAAAGATGTGCAGGTTAGGTGGAATGGCCATGCTAAATTGCCGCTTAGTGTCCAATGATGTGTAGGTTACATGGCTGTGATAAATGTGCGGGGTTACGAGGACAGGGTGGAGGGGGTGGGCCTTGGTAAGATGCACTTTCAGAGAGTCGATGCAGACTCGATGGGCTGGATGTCCTCTTCCTGAACTGTAAGTGGATCCTATGATTCCATTAAGGACAAAAGGGAAAAAAATGATGGGAACAGAGCAGAAATTCCAGAATTCACGAAGTCAGTTGACACAATGGATACCGAGGGTAAAAGATTGATTGTTTAATATTCATGCAATTAGCTGATTGCTTTGGCATCGGAACAGCACAAACCCACATGGGCATATTATTGTATTCTTTTTGGGGTCAGTTCTTGTGTTAACAGTGAGATCTGCATTGCTGACCTGTGGCGACAGTCACAAGGGATTGTGACCCTGCTACTTGTTGGGTTATTAAGGAACCATCTGCATTTTATTATTGGACATTTTGGAACATCCAGGAATAATAAAGTCTAGCAGGCAAAAAGGGAAAAAGAAGAAATCTTTCCATGTTGAAACAGTTTGCAAATAAAGGTACTTTGAGAGTCAGGATCTACAGGCATTTAGAGATCCAAAGGCTGATTAGGGACAGTCAACATGGCTTTGTGAGTGAAAAATCATCTCTTACAAATTTGATTGAGTTCTTTGAAGGGGTAACCATGAAGATATACGAGGGCAGTGCAGTTGATGTTGTCCACATGGACTTTAGCAAGGCCTTTGACAAGGTACCACATGGTACATTGTTGCACAAGGTTAAATTTCACAGGATCCAGGTTGAGGTATCTAAATGGATACAAAGTTGACTTGATGACAGAAGCCAGAGGGTGGTTGTGAAGGGTTGTTTTTAAAACTGGAGGCCTGTGACCAGTGGTGGGCCTCAGGGGTCGGTGCTGGGCCCACTGTTTTTTGTCATTTATACTAATGATTTGGATGAGAATATAAGAGGCACGGTTAGTAAGTTTGCAGATGACACCAAGATTGGTCGCATTGTGGACAGTGAGAAAAGTTAGCACGGATTGCAATGGGATCTTGATCAGTTAGGCCAGTGGGCTGACGAATGGCAGATGGAGTTCAATTTAGATAAATGCGAGATGATGCATTTTGGTGGATTGAACCAGGGCAGGACTTACTCGGTTAATGGTAGGGTGTTGGGGAGAATTACAGAACAAAGAGATCTAGGGGTAGAGGTTCATAGGTCCTTGAAACTGGGATCACAGGTAGACAGAGTAGTACAGAAGACATTCAGCATGCTTGGTTTCAATGGTCAGAACTTTAATAGAGGAGTTGCGACGTCTTGTTGAAGCTGTACAAGACATTGGTAAGGCCACACGTGGAATACTGTGTACAGTTCTGGTCACCCTATTATAGAAAGGATATTATTAAACTAGAAAGGGTGCAGAAAAGACTTACTCAGATGCTACCAGGCCTTGATGGTTTGAGTTAAAAGGAGAGGCTGGATAGACTGGGACTTTTTTCTCTGGAGCATAGAAGGCAGAGGGGCGATCTCATGAAGGTCTCTCAAATAATGGGGGGTATAGATCAGCTAGATAGTCAATATCTTTTCCCAAGGTAGGGGAGTCTAAAACTAGAGGGCATAGGTTTAAGGTGAGAGGGGAGAGACACAAAAGTGTCCAGAGGGGCAATTTTTTTCACACAGAGGGTGGTGAGTGTCTGGAACAAGCTGCCAGAGGTAGTAATAGCTGGGGGTAAAACTTTGTCTTTTAAAAAGCCTTTTGATAGTTACATGGGTAAGATGGGTATGGAGGGATATAGGCCAAACGTGGGCAATTGGGACTAGCTTCGGGGTTTAAAAAAACAGGGCTGCAAAGACAAGTTGGGCCGAAGGGTCTATTTCCATACTGTGACTATTTCCATTCTATGACTCTATGGCTCTCAATCAGTCTGTTTGCAGGCTTGGTGCAGAGTATCTCCTGTTGGATAGTTGTCTATCATCAGGAGATGGATGTCTCTAATGATATCCCTATAAAGGATAAAGATGAGGATTAAATATAACCCAAGACTGTACAATCGACTGACAGTGGTCTCTATACAGTAGTAAATCTCACAACACCAGGTTAAAGTCCAACAGGTTTATTTGGTAGCAAAAGACACTAGCTTTCAGAGCACTGCTCCTTCGTCAGGTGAGTGGGAGCTCTGTTCACAAGCAGGGCATATAAAAGCACAAACTCAATTTACAGAATAATGATTAAAATGCGAGTCTTTACAGCTAATCAAGTCTTAAAGGTGCAACTAATGTCCTAATAAACCTGTGGACTTTAGCCTGATGTTATGAGACTTCTTATGATGATTACCCCGGCATCTCCACATCATGACTACAGTAGTGTCTATAAACAGCTTTAAAATTGTGTTAAGTTAATAAATCCACTTTTAAATGGCGAAAGAGAGATGGCAGTAAATCAATGTTCCATCTAATACAAGAAGGTTTTCATATCTTTCCGACTGTGGTTTGGCAGAGCTGTTTTGCTTGTTGCTGCTAAATTAACGACACATGAAATCTGGTTAATTCAGTTCAATGAAGTGCGGTCACTGTTGTAATGCTGTTGGTATGTAGGGGTAATGTCGGGATACCTTCAGATGCACTCCAAGAACTCACCAAATTTCCTTAGACAGCAACTTTCAAACTCACTATCACTACAAACGAGACAGGACAAGGGCGGCAGACACATGGGAACACCACCAACTGGAGGCTTCCCCTCCAAGCCTCTCGCCATCCTGGCTTGGAAATGTATTACCATTCCTTCACTGTCGCTGGACTAAAATCTTGGAACTCCCTCCTGTGATAATATCCTAACATGGAGTATTACTGATTGACCTTGTAGTACTTGTAGAATACCAGCTCCCTGGGGATTGGTAATGTACCTTAGCAGGTGGTGCTCTTAAATCAAACACTTTATAAAGCAGGCCCTTGAGTGGGTTCATTATTGGACTGTCCTAGTTGGAACTTGCTTGTGTTCATCACAGGCTTGTGGTTTTGCTTTACTTTATTTTGTACAATAAAGCATTTTTATAGATATACCACAGAAAACATTTTTCCTGGTTGTATCACAGCTTGTTATGGTCCCTGCTCTGCCCAAGACCGCAAGGAACTCAAAAGGTCATGAATGCAGCCTAATCCATCATGCAAACCAACCTCTTATCCATTGACTCTGTCTACACTTCCCGCTGCCTTGGCAAAGCAGCCAGATTAAATAAGGACCCCATGCACCCCAGGCAGACTCTCTTCCAGCTTCTTCTGATAGGAAAACGGTACAAAAGTCTGAGGTCACATACCAAATGACTCAAGAACAGCTTCTTCCCTGCCATCAGACTTTTTAATGGACTTATCTCACACGAAGTTGATCTTTCACTACACCCTTGCTATGACTGTAACACTGCATTCTGCATCCTCCCCTTTCCGTGTCTATGAACAGTATGCTTTGTCTGTATAGCACACAAGAAACAATATTTTTCATTATGTACTGATATATGTGACAATAATAAATCAAATCAAATCAAATGTTCCTCTACACCACCACCTGGAGTTACTATATTTCTCTAACAGCACTGTGGGTATGAACTACACTACACGGACTGCAGTGGTTTAAGGAGGCAGCTCACTACCACCTTTTCGAGGTCAATTAGGGAAGGACAACACCTGATACTGAGTGCCCGTTTGAGGGACCTGAGTTCGGGAAAAGGGGAACTGGCAGAAAGCCAAAGTTCCACACCACACTCGCTCAGGGCAACAGCTGATGGGCAATAAACTGTCGCAGCTGAGGCCAATTGTGTCCATACTCACACCCCTTCACTATCCAGAAGGTATTATTGGTTCAGGATTAGCAAGAGGACATTGGCATAACTCTTCTGTGAGGCAGCAGTGCAGTACTGCAGACTAGGTAAGGATAGATTTCCTTTCCTCAAGGACATTAGTGAACCAGATGGGATTTTAATGACAATTAACAAAGGTTTCATGGCCATAAGTAGACTTGTCATTCCAGTTATTTTTATTGAATTCAACTTGCACCACATCTGCCATGGTGGGATTCGAACCCACATCCCCAGAGCATTACCCTGAGTCTCTGGATCATCAGTCAAGTCTAGTGAAAATGCCACTGCGCTGCCACCTCTGGGAGTCATCCCCTGAGCATATCAAGCAGACATACTGGTGACAGGTTTGGGCCTACCCAGGAAATTCTGGTCAATGTCCAACCTAATAATAGGCAAGAATGGAAGCTGAATCTGGAGGCATGAAGTCAGCTATGCAGTCCCTTGCAGTCCCAAAATGCTTGAGGAAGGATATAGCTAAGTGTAGGGGCGATTGATTAAGTTTCTGGTGCTCTTAATGAGTGAGGCTGTGCCAGGTGTTGGTGAGGAGTTGTATATGTGTTCTGGGCCTCCATCGCGATGTCTTGAACACGTTTCTTGACGTCACATCCATGATTTGGAAAGGAGTCTGATATGCCTGGAATATGGGCTGTGGTTTCACCGTGACCTGTCTGTTAGACAGTCGGAATTCAGATCCCAAAATACCGAGGGCCTGCATTAGATATTCAACATTTGGAGGGAATGATGAGTTGAATAAGGTGAAAGCCTGAGAGTGCAAGTTAAGAGTAAAGAACAAAGAACAGTACAGCACAGGAACAGGCCCTTCGGCCCACTGTACCGACACATGACGCCTTTCTAAACCAAAGGCTGTTTGCTGTCCATATCCATCTATTCTCTGCCTGTTCATGTCTTCCTTAAGGTACCTCTTAAACTATTGTATCTGCTTCTCCCACCTCCTCTGCACATTCCAGGCACTTACCACCCATTGTGTAAAAAAACTTGCCTCTCACATCTCCTTTGAACTTTCCCCCTTTCATCTTTAAACTTATGCTCCCCTCATGGTTGACATTTCAATTCTGGGAAAAAGACCCTGGTTATCCATTCTATCCGTGCCTCTGATAATTTTGTAAATTTCTATCAAATCCGCCCCTCAGCCTCCCATGTTTAAGTGAAAACAAACCAAGTCTATTCAATCTCTCCTCATAGCTAATACCCTCCAAACCAGTTTACAAACCCTCTCCAAAGCCACCACATCCTTCTGGTAGTGTGGCGACCAGAACTGTACGCAATATTCCAAATGTGATCTAACCAAAGTTCAATACAGATGCAGCATAGAATTTTAGAATCATAGAATTATAGGCCCCCCGACAGTACAGAAGGTGGCCATTTAGATCATCCGGCTTGCACCAACAATAATATCACCCTATCTTCGTAACGCCACATATTTACCCTGCTAGTTCCCCTGACATTTTACATGGCCAATCCAACTAACCCGCACATCTTTTGACACTAAGGGGCTCTTTAGCATGGCCAATCCACCTAAACTGCACATCTCTGGGCTGTGGGAGGAAGCCCGGAGGAAACCCACACAGACACAAGGAGAATGTGCAAACTCCACACGGACAGTGACCCGAGACCAGAATTGAACCCGGGTCCCTGGCGCCATGAGGCAGCAGTACTAACCACTGTGCCATCGCACCGCACACGATATGCCAATTTTTGTACTCTATGCCTCGAAGGCAGGCATACCATTTGCCTTCTTCACCACCTTATCCATTTGTGTTGTCACTTTCAGAGAACGTGTGGATCTGTACGCCTAGATCCCTCTGTATGTTTATGCTTCTCGGGGTTTTACCAGTTACTGTATACTTCCCTCCTGCAGGAGACCTTCCTGACCCGAGGTGGAGACGATATTGTGTGTACACATGGTGAGCATGTGTGTACTCATCCCTCTGCCTACAGATCTCAATCATGCCTGCAACGTCAAACCCAAGAACCAAAAATAGTCTGCTGGCAGTTGACCAGGCTCTAGGTAAGATCCATGTTTAGCCTGTGGGTGGAACCACAAAATGCATTACGAATGCCACCAGACACTATCCTGTCCATTCATAATATTTGGGGTACTGCATTATTGAGCCGCACAATCTGTCTCCGAGCCAAAGTAATCTGTGTTAGGTTCTGGGACATTTTTTTTTCTATCCCAATTGAAAACAATATTTCTTGCTTTGTGCTGTACATTGATCCAAAAGGAGGAATCTGACACAGGCGGAATACCCCTGGTACTGCAAAGCATCACTTAATAGCCCATTATCACTGCTATGTGGGATGGCACGGTGGCACAATGGTTAGCACTGCTGCCTCACAGTGCCAGGGACAAGTGTTCAATTCCCACCTCAGGCCACTGTCTGTGTGGCATCTGCACCTTCTCCCCGTGTCTACGTGGGTTTCCTCTGGGTGCTCCGGTTTCCTCCCACAACCCAAAGATGTGCGGGTTAAGTTGATTGACCATGATAAATTGAACCTAGTTTCGGGGGGATTAGCAGGATAAATATGTGAGGTTACGAGGATAAGGTGGGATTTTTGTTGGTGCAGGCTTGATGGGCCAAATGGCCTCCTCCTGTACTATGAATTCCCGTCCGGAATTCTGAGCACCCGATTTTCTATTCCAACTGGGAGTAGGGCATCAGAGAATTCATTGTAACTAATATATGATATGTGGTGTCGCACTGTGTGACTTGATGGGGAAATAAAATGTGGAGATATATCCCATGTACTTCACGTGTGCTATTTAAAATGCTTCTTAAATCAAAAGTAGAACTATGTTATCTTGCCATTACTCATGAACATTGGTGGCACAATTAAGGAAAACAGTTGGTTTCTATCAGAATGTGTCTGTTCTTCCAGATTATCATTCAAGCATAAAAGTCAAAACTGCTTCATAAATCATTGAATGCCCTGCAGTGCAGAAGGTGGGGGTTTGGCCCAACAAGTCTGCACTGACTCTTATCTAGGCCCTATCCCTATCCCTATCCTAGGGGAGGTGATAGCCTAACCTGCGCATCTTTGGACAGTGGAAGGAAACTGGACCACCCAAAGGAAACCCACGTAGACATGGGGAGGATGTGCAAACTCCACACAGACAGTGACCCAAGCTGGGAATCGGACCTGGATCCCTAGCAATGTGAGGCAGCAGTGCTAACCACCGCGCCACCGTGTGGCTAAGTCCCCAGTGCTTGACCCGGTGTCAAATATTGTTTGATACTTCCTGCTCTGAAGGGCCTTGGAATGTTTTCTAGTATGAAAGGGTGCTACATAAATGCAAGCAGTTCTTGCTGAAGTTGTGTGTCATGGCTGAAGGAGTGTAGATTGTGGTAGATTGTGAGGAAGGGTGTCGAAGTTTGCAGGGTGACTTGGACAGGTTGCAGAGCTGGGCCGCGAGGTGGCGGATGGAGTTTAATGCGGAGAAGTGTGAGGTAATCCATTTCGGTAGGAATAACAGATGTGTTGAGTATAGGGCTAACGGGAGGACTTTGAATAGAGTGGAGGAGCAGAGGGATCTAGGTGTATGTGTACATAGATCCCTGAAAGTTGGGAATCAAGTAGATAAGGTTGTTAAGAAGGCGTACGGTGTCTTGGCGTTTATTGGTAGGGGGATTGAATTTAGGAGTCGCAGCGTCATGTTGCAACTGTACACAACTCTGGTACGGCCGCACTTGGAGTACTGTGTGCAGTTCTGGTCCCCACATTACAGGAAGGATGTGGAGGCTTTGGAGAGGGTGCAGAGGAGGTTTACCAGGATGTTGCCTGGTATGCAGGGGAGGTCCTATGAGGAGAGACTGAGGGATTTGGGGTTGTTTTCACTGGAAAGAAGGCGGCTAAGAGGGGATCTTATAGAAACATATAAGATGATTAGAGGTTTAGATAGGGTGGATGGTGATAGCCTGTTTCCTCGGATGGAGAAATCTAGCACGAGGGGGCATGGCTTTAAATTAAGGGGGGGTAGTTATAGGACGGATGTCAGGGGCAGGTTCTTTACCCAGAGGGTGGTGAGGGACTGGAATGCCCTGCCTGCTGCAGTTGTAAATGCGCCTAGTTTGGGGGCGTTTAAGAGATTGGTGGATAGGTTTATGGACGAAAAGGGATTGGTTTAGATTAGTGGGTCAATGTTTTTTTTTAAAAATAAGACTGGTCGGCGCAACATTGTGGGCCGAAGGGCCTGTTCCGCGCTGTAGTGTTCTATGTTCTATGTTCTATGAGTGCCTCCTTCACTTCAGGGGGAGTCATTGCTGAACCTGCTTCCACTTTCCCTGCTGTTAATGTTTGCAGTGAGCTTAAGGGGTTTAAGCCAAAACATTTATCTCCTTGACGTTACGAGCCTTCCACTGTCTTCAGCAGTCACAATAGTGCTAACCTGGTGGTGAGACATTGCACGGCTTGGTAAGTTAGGAAGCCAGCCATTTGGTGTCAGACACCAGAGCGACTGACAGAGAAGGCGTTAAGGCTCGTAAGCCGAATATTTGTGAATCCCAACAATGTTTATGGGTGAAATGAAAATGCCAAAGAAGAGAAGTTCCCAAGGTAAATATTATGATAACAGTGATGATATTTCCAGCAACCTTTGCCATATAAATACTTGTGAATGAGTACAACTGAAATAGGTGCTTGCTCAATAGACCCACTATCCAGGGCAGGAGGTTGAACCGTTTCACAATCGTAGCAAACATTCCTCTTCGGGGAGCTTCCGGGATTATCCAGAGGTCACCGAGTCCTGGCTTATGCCATAATTTCACTGCAGGACAGGGCGAGGTGACACCTCAGCCAGGTTAGGGCCTGGATTCCATGATGCGGCCTGCACTCTGAGACACACGCTAGCTAACTGGCCCCTTTTCGCCCACTCACTACTCAAAATAGCCCAGAACCCGTCATCCTGTGGGAAATTTGCATTTTTTGTACCTTTTATTCTATTCTTTTAACTCATTTATGGGATGTGTCCAGGCCATCTTTGGATTATGGGAGGAAACTGGAGCACCCGAAGGAAAGCCAAGCAGTCACAGGACAGCGATGCCTGGGGAGGTGATGAGGGTAGGTATAATAGTGGCATTTAAGGGGCAACAAGATGAATAAATGAATATGACGGGAATGGAAGGGTATGGACTCCGTAAGTTTTCACAGTTTTAGTTTAGGCAGGCATCATGATTGGGGCAGGCTTGGAAGGCCAAAGGGCCTGTGCTGTACTTTTGTTGATCTTTGTTCATTGTATCCCTAATTGTCCTTGAAAAAGTCGTGATTGATTACTTGATTAATTTGATTTATTGTCACATGGACTGGGATAGAGAGGGCGAGAGGGGATCTGAGCGAGGTATATAACATTTTAAAATAGATTGATCTAGTAAATGTGGACCAAATGTTTCCCCTTGTGGGGCAACCTAGAACAAAAGGTCGCAAGTACAGGTTGGGAGGCGATGGATTTAAAACTGAGGTGAGGAGGAACGACTGCTCAAAGAGGGTGATGCATTTGTGGAACTCATTGCCCCATAGCGCAGTGGAGTCTGAATCATTGAATGGTTTCAAGAAGAAGATAGATATATTTCTGATTTTAAAAAATGGGTTAAAGGGATGTGGGGAATAGGTGGGGAGATGGATTTGAGACCAGGGAGAGATCAGCCATGATCTGATTGAATAGCGGAGCAGGCTCGGAGAGCTGAATTTGCCTACTTCTGCTCCTAATTCCTATGTTCTTATGCAGTGAAAAGTATTGTTTACTGCACACTATACAGGCAAAAATTACCATCCATTGAGTGCATAGGGGAAAAGGAAAAGGATTGGGTGCAGAATTTAGTGTTGCAGCTACAGGTTGCGTGAAGAGAAAGATAAACCTAATATATTATTGAATCATGGAATTATAGAGTACAGACAAGGCCCTTTGGCCCATTGAGTCTGCACTGACACACAAGCAACACCCAAACTACATCTGAACCATTTACCGGCACTTGGCCCATAGACTTGAATGTTATGACGTGCCAAATGCTCATCTAGATACTTCCAGGATGTAAGGCAACCCGCCTCGACCACCCTCCCAGGCAACGCATACCAGACTACCCTCTGGAAAAAAACACTTTTTCTCACATCCCGCTAAAATATTTGGATAGGACCATTCGAAAGTCTGCTGACAGCAGGGAAGAAGCTGTTCTTAAGTCGCTTGATATGAGTTTTCAGAATTTGTATCTTTTTTTCCAATGGAAGAAGGTGGAAGAGAGTTTTATTTTATAAAGTGTATTTATTTTTTAGTCACAAATAGGGCTTACATTAACGTTGCAATAAAGTTACGATGCAAATCCCCTAGTTGCCACACTCCAGTACCTGTTCAGTGCAGTGGGGGAGAATGTAGCATGGTCAATGCTCCCAACCAGCATGCCTTTTGGACTGTGGGAGGAAACCAGAGCACCCAAAGGAAACCCATGCTGACATGGGGAGAATGTGCTAACTCCACACAGTCAGTGACCCATGTCGAGAATTGAATCCAGGTCTCTGGCACTGTGAGGCAGCAGTGCTAACCACTGTACCACTGTGTGGTGCCCTTTGGAAACCACTGCAGTCCCTCAGGTGTAGATATATCCACAATGCTGTTGTACTTCCTGTTATGGGCTATTCTTATATGGATTTTATATTCTGGTAGGTGTTAAATCTATGCTTGTATAACTCGAGCTGTAACTGAAATCACAGTGTAGTATGAATCGACAATACAAATTAACAGTGAGAACAGGAAAAATGTTGTGATCACAGGATATGCTTTGAACTGTATGGATTATGATGTTACTGTGCCTTTAAGAAATGTATTTGTGTCATGCTTCTAATGCAGGATTTGTTTTAGCAGTCAGTTCTATTCACCCAGTGCCACGTTGTCTGTAACCAACTGCCTTTTTGTTACTGCAGCAGCATAATTGATCTTAATTGCTAAAGTGTTTGTTGTAATCTGGACCAATGCAGTTCTGATATTTTAATGTTTTTCCCTGGGGTTTTTCAGAATAGGGCTTGATTAGGTCGATTGATAAGAAAAAAGTAATGTGATTAATTGGGATTAGGCTCCACAAAGAAATAACCTTACTTGCAGCATGGGATAATTAGAGAGAAGTAGGGAGAGGTTTCCCTTTCTCTCTCTGGGTTTGGAGACTGGGATTTGTCAGTATTGTCTTTTTCTCTGGAGGCTGCTGTCTGGGAGTCAGCAGATCAGCATCTTACTGTCTCTATCCAGAAGGGTTAAAGTGTCGGGAATGTAGCACGCGAATGTGCATATCTGTTTCTGTACTAACTAATTCTGAAGAAAGATTTATGCCTATGGGGATATTGCTCAAATTGGAACCATAGAGACAGTTCTCTATTATGAATTATATATATTTCCATTGTTAAAATTTATGCTAACTCTTTTTGTTATATTCACACTGTGCTGCTAAATAAAGTTTGTTTTAATAAAAGCTTCCCGATGGGTCAATCGAATCGTACCTGGAGCAAAACACCTTATGTTCACCATAATGTCAAAATTAAAACAAATTGGGTACTAGGCTAACTTCACAATATACCTTGGAGTTCCTGACCTGGTTTCTAATTGGGTCAATGGAACTTGAAGCTGTAACTAAATGACAATGTGATGACAAGGTTATACGAATGTGAGATCCTGTTCAGGTTGGGACAATGGGTTTGTGAAAATTGATATTGAAATAAAAAGATCACAGTGCAATGGCAACATCAGAACACAGGGGAACACTAGGCTACAGAGGATAACACAATCCATTTGTAGATTTGTGACACAGATTTCAAGAAGTCATTTCTGCTCTTAACATCAGTGAAAAACAAGAGTGGGCTGAACTAAGATATCAATTAGCTTTGCTCATTATGAATGCTGAACTAAGATATCAATTAGCTTTGCTCATTATGAATGCTGAACTAAGATATCAATTAGCTTTGCTCATTATGAATGCTGAACTAAGATATCAATTAGCTTTGCTCATTATGAATGCTGAACTAAGATATCAACTAGCTTTGCTCATTATGAATGCTGAAATAAGACATCAATTAGCTTTGCTCATTGTGAATGCCTTCTGCAGCTTAACAAATTGCCCTGATACCACAGCATCGAGTGTCTCCTTGTATGGAATATATTGTCCAACCCAGAAACAATTTAGCATCCAGATTTTAAAACTTGTTTCTAAAACACAAAACAAATCTATAAGGACAGAATTTTCCCTTTTTGAGGCAGAGTGGGGCAGTGAGCAGGGAAATCTGTGATGGAGCCATCGGTCCCGATGGTGACTTTCCCCACCCTATCACTCAGAACGTAGAGAACAGAAATCCAAGGGACGGGTCCCATGACATCATGCAGGAGGATCTAATTGAGCCTGTGCCCATCCCTTTGCCCCCCACACCCCACCAACAACTTCATTTTTAAAGATCAAGGTGCCATTATTCAAGGTCACCCCAAGTTGGCAAAAATAGAACCTTACCCGATACAAAATGCCCTCCTTCACACTGCCCTCAGCACTACCCCCTGATGCCAGGCATTGAAGCCCTCCTCCAACCATGAATGGAAAATGTAACGGGGGTCGTTATCAAGCATAGAGGCCTGATAATTGAAACTCGCAACAAGAGGCAATGGTGAAAGAATTAATCCAGTATGGTCTACTGGTTCAAACAGGTTTATTGGAAGAGAATTCCTCAGCGCTCCTAAGCTACAGGAAGCACCCCATTCCAAGTGCTCCAGCTGTCTCTATTTATAGGATAATCAATGTCACATATTCAACTAACAATTCTCTTAACCAACGTAATTGCCACACAGGCTGTCTAACAATACATTAACAATATGTTTGTGTGGAGTCTCCCCGTGTCTGTGTGGATTTTCTCCAAGTGTTCCCGTTTCCTCCCACACTCCAGGTTAGGTGGATTGGCCGTGCTAAATTGACCCTAGCGTCAAGGGGAATAGCAGGGTAAATGTGTGGGGTTTCGGGAATAGGGTCTGGGTGGGATTGTGGTCGGTGCAGGCTCGATGGGCTGAAAGGCCTCCTTCTGCACTGTACGATTCTATGATTCCATAATAGTTAGATTTAAATTTATTCTAATGGTGTTCCAGTGTTGAAGATCAGGATCCCTGTCACATTGCCGGTGGAAGGTGGGGGACAATTGTGATGGAACTTTCCACAATGCATCATGGAATTTTGGCTTCTTGCAAGATTTTGGGTGAAAAAACATTTCCTCCCGACACCTTTATTTCTTTTGGTAATATTTTGAATCTGTGCCCTCTAGGTTTTGATGAGTGAGAACATTTTTACCGTAATTACCCTCTCAATACCCTTCAGGATCTCGAATGCCTTTATCAAGTCTCCTCTCAGCCTTCTTTTCTCTTTGAGAAGCACGGTGGCACAATGGTCTGCATTACTGCCTCACAGCACTATAGGGACCCAGGTTCAATTCCAGCCTTCCGTGACTCTGTGGAGTTTGCACATTCTTCCTGTCTTTGCGTGGGTTTCCTCCCACACTCCAAAGAAGTGTGGGTTGGGTTGACTAGCCATGCTAAATTGCCCTGTAGTGTCGGGGGATTAGCGGGGTAAATGTATGGGACTTGGGTGATGGAGTGGGATTGTTGTCAGTGCAGTATCGGTGGGCCAGAAGGTCTCCTTCTGCAAATGTAGGGATTCTATGCTCTTCCAAGGAAGATACATTGGCCATCCTAAATTCCCCCTCAGTGTACCCGAACAGGCGCCGGAGTGCGACGACTAGGGGATTTTCACGGTAACTTGATTGCAGTGTTAATGTAAGCCTACTTGTGATACCAATAAATACATTTCAAAACAGTCCCAACCTCTCCTATCACTCCTCATTGCCACACTTCTTTACCTCTGGAATCTTTCTTGTGACAATAAAGACCTAGACCGTAGAATCCTACAGCGCAGCAGAAAATCCTACAGTCCACTTGGCCCATCGAGTCCACATCAACCACAATCCCACCCAGGCCCTATCCCCATAACCCCATACATTTACCCTAGCTAGTCCCCCTGACACTAAGGGGCAATTTTGCATGGCCAATCCGCCTAACCCGCACATCTTTGGGCTGTGAGAGGAAACCGGAGCACCCAGAGGAAACCCACGCAGACACGGGGAGAATGTGCAAACTCTGCACAGACAGTGACCCAAGCTGGGAATTGAACCTCGGTTCTGTGAGGCAGCTGTACTAACCACTGTGCCACCCCAGGAGTATCTGGTTAACCAATTGCCATTACAAGGGCTCAGAACAAATCACCCCGTCCACCAATTAGAAAATTGTGGACAGACAAACAAACAATGGCCATTTGCTCTGTTAGATGAATGTTCAAAGTAACTCAGAAAGCAGGTGGGAGCAAGTTATAGGCCCATTATGGTGTAAACCTCCTAAAAACCAACAGCTACCAATCTGCATTAATCTCTTCTGTAATGTTTACTTTGACATGTTTTTGTGATCAGACCTGACAGACATTGTTCATAGAATGGTTTCATTGTCTTACACGGAGAGGTCACGTTTTATGTGGTCACGCACTTGCAGGGGATACATTATGTGGCAGATGGAGAACTGTAATGTGATCCGAGGTGGATATAAAATGTTAAAAGGGGATTGGTCAGGTGGATGTTGAACAGATGTTGCCTCCGGTGGGGACAGTCTAGAACAAGAGGTCACAGGCGGAGAGTGGCTTCCAAACTGAGATGAGGAGAAGCTACGAGCAAAATTCTCCCCCCCCAAAAAAAGTTGAATTTGTGGGAAAACTGGAATACTTCACGTTGCTTTTTTAAGTGAGAGCTAATGTGCAATGCAGAGGCCACCAGCGCGAATATCATTTCAGAGGACGGGGCCTATTTCCATCTGGGAAGTTGAGACCAACGGGACTCTGCACTGTCAACCTCCCATTCACTGGCCAGCTCAATCACTTCAGTGTAGCAGGGTCGGGCTGCTAACTCCTCGAAATTGGAGAGCTGCTGTAAACCCCGCTGGAGTGAAACACTCTGGCAGGGTGAGAGAGGCTAGCGAGCATGGACGATTAAGTCCTGGGCCCGCTAATTACATTAAAATTAGATTTAAATGAACATTTAAATGACTTCACTGTCTTCCACTCAGCTTCCAGTGTAGATCTGATGGTGCTGGGAACCCGGCACTGGGAGATGGCCTGGCCGTGGATGTTTGTGCGAACCCCGCGCATGGCTAACCGCGAGATTCTCCCATCCCACTCTGCTGGAAAATTAGCCAGTGGGAGATTTGCCCCCTACTTCTCTCAGAGGGTTGCGAATCTCTGGAATTCACTGCCCCCAGAGCGTGGTGGAGACAGAATCAATCAACTGATTCACAAAAGAAATAGATATGTTCCTGGTGAAAAGTGGGATTGGATGCCTACAATACAGAAGGAGACCATTCAGCCCATCGAGTCTGTACCGATCACAATCCCACTCAGGTCCCATCCCCATAACCCCATGCATTGATCCCAGCTGGTCCCCCTGACACTAAGTGGCAATTTAGTATGGCCAAACCACCTAACCTGCACATCTTTGGACTGGGGGAGGAAACCGGAGCACCCTGAGGAGACCCACGCAGATACTGGGAGAACGGGGTATGGGTTGTCTTTAGGACTGAGATGAGGAGGAAGTTCTTCAGCCAGAGGATGGTGAATCTGTGGAACTCTTTGCCACAGGAGGCTGTGGAGGCCAGGTGTATTTAAGACAGAGATAGTTAGGTTCTTGATTGGTAAGGGGATCAAAGGTTATGGGGAAAAGGCGGGAGAATGGGGTTGAGAAGCTTATCGGCCATGATTGAATGGTGGAGCAGACTTGATGGGCAAAATGGCCAATTCTGCCCCTATATCTTATGGTCTTACCATGCCAAAGTCTTACAAATATCTACCTATCTCAGTTTTAATTCTAATAATTGATCCTGCACTTGTGGAAGGGAATTTTAAACTTCTCCCATGCTCTACATCAAGAAGTGATTCCTAATTTCATTCATGAAAGGTCCAGGTCAAGCTCTTAGAACTTCCAAGATGATGGCGATAATATCGTTTCATAATCTACAACGTCTGTTCCCCCACAACATCTTGAAAGCGTCAATCAAATCTTCGTTTCCAGAGAATGCAATTCCAGTTTGTTTAATCTCTCCATCACTCCTGGAGTCCAGATATCCTTCCAGTAAGTCTGTGCTACATTCCCTCCAGAGCC
This sequence comes from Carcharhinus amblyrhynchos, assembly GCF_965287045.1. Classification (NCBI taxonomy): domain Eukaryota; kingdom Metazoa; phylum Chordata; class Chondrichthyes; order Carcharhiniformes; family Carcharhinidae; genus Carcharhinus; species Carcharhinus amblyrhynchos. The sequence goes on along the minus strand of NC_137335.1, from coordinate 11,289,179 downwards.
AAGGATGCTCTCCACGGTGTCCTGTCCAGAGGTGGAATCGACTCGTTGGGCCGAATGGCCTAATTTTACTCCCTTGTCTTATGGGAGCAGGCAGGAAAGTGGAGTTGAAACCAGGATAGGATCAGTCATGATTGTCCGCAACGGCAGAACGGGCTCGAGGGGCTGAGCTTCCCGTTCCTAATATCCACGTCCTTCCTAAAAATGTCTCAACTGGGCATCTCATCTGCATAAATATGCACATTTTTACTGCAGCATTTGACCCTGGTGTTACCCTAGTTTGGGCGCACTGAGTGCGGGCACACTTACTCTGATGCCAACAATGGGGCCAAGGTGGGCAAAAACAATGAGGGCGACTGCACAGTGAATGAATGGCTTTGGCTGCAGGATCCCAGTCACTGCGGAGGCACAATAAATGGCATTCAGTGTTCAGGTCTGGAGTTTCTCTTTTCCTCTTTCCCACTTCTGCTGTCGTTGTCAGCGCGAAGAATGTGATGAATGCCTTGAAGGGCGGCGGAAAATTGATTATTTGCGCCACTCTCATTCACAGCCCTGCTATTGACTCCTCGGGATGGAGGTAGATGCAGCCTGGAGACTCTGAAATGAAGAGATGCTTGGCAGAGGACCTGTATTTTGCTGAGAGACGGCCAACGCTGCAATCCTGTTTGTCTTCAGGAGCCAATAAAAATGTTGAGTGGAGCCAACATTTGCCCTCTTCAGACAATCGTATCTTTTGACCCACAATCCTTTATTCCCCAGCGAAAGAAGGAAGACTTGTCACTGCCCGTTCAGTTATTTAGACTGACTGGAGCCCAGTTGACTTTTGACCCCGGTATCACACAATCAATTTATTTTGCTTCTCGCATACTTTGACATCTGCCAAGGTACTCAGGGCTGTTTGCACACGCCAGCCTCTGCCATTAGATGGCAAGAGAATATTGGACCAAAGTTTGTTTAAAGCAGAAAGTTGGCAGGTTCTTTGTGAATTACGAGGACACGGCTGGCATCACCTAACCATTACTTCCTGATCGACCTCATCTCTCTTTTTTCTTACTGTACTGTGAACTTTGCTCCTTCCCCCTGGTCTCTCAGTGAAGAGGCAGTAGATTGGGAGAGTGGGGCGTGCAGTGGGACCTGGGTGTCCTTGTGTACCAGTCGCTGAAGGTGAGAATGCAGGTGCAGCAGGCGGTAAAAGTAAAGTTTAAAGCTTATTTATTAGTCAAAAGTGAGGCTTATATTAAAGCTTCCAATGATGTAGAAAGAGAAGGCAGCAGAAGGCCATTCAGCCCTTTGAGACTGTTCCGCCATTCATTACAATGAAGTCACTGTGAAATTTCCCTAGTTGCCACACTCCGACACATATTTGAGTCAATGCACCTAATCAGCACATCTTTCCGAATGTGGGAGAAAACTGGAGCACCCGAAGGGAACCCACGCAGACAACGTGCAGATTCCACACAGACAGTGTCACAAGCCGGGAATTGAACCTGGGTCCCTGGCATTGTGAGGCAGCAGCACTAACCACTGTGCCACCATGTCGCCCCAGATGGCCTTAACTGCAAGAGGTTTTGAGCACAGGAGCAGGGATGCATTGTTGCAATTATACAGGGCCTTGGTGAGGCCGCACCTGGAATATTGTGCGCAGTTTTGGTCTCCTTTCCTGAGGTTGAATGTTTTTGCTCTCGAGGAAGTGCAGTGAAGATTTATCAGACAGATTCCAAGGATGGAGGGATTGATGTATGAGGAGAGATTGACTAGGTTAGAATTCAGCTGAATGAGGGGGGGAATCTCATAGAAACCTACAATATTCTAATAGGATATTCCCAATGGTCAGGGAGTCCAGAATCAGGGATCACAGCCTGAGGATCCAGAGTAAACCATTTAGGACGGAGATGAGGGGACATCTCTTCACCCAAAGATTAGCGAATCTGTGGAATTCATTACCACAGGAAGTAGTTGATGCCAAAACATTGAATGCATTCAAGAGGCAGCTGGACATAGCACTCGGGGCGAATGGGATCATAGGTTATGGGGAAAAAGCAGGACTAGGCTATTGAGTTGGACGAACAGCCATGATTGTGATGAATGGGAACAGCAGGCTCAAAGGGCCAAATGGCCTTCTCCTGCTCCTATTTTCTATGTTTCTATGTAATTATGCTTTACTGTTGAAAATATTGCAGCAATGAAAAAAATAACCCTCCATTTTAACATGGGACATGGGCATCGCTGGCTGGCCAGCAATTATTGCCCATCCCTCGTTGCCCTTGGGAACGTGGTGGTGAGCTACCTTCTTGAATCGCTGCAGTCCACGTGTTGTGGGTTGACCCACAATGCCGCTAGGGAGGGAATTCCAGGATTTAGACTCAGTGACTTAAGAAACAGTGATATAAGTTTCCAAGTCAAGATGGTGAGTGGCTTGAAGGGAACTAGCAAGTTATGATGTTTCAACGTATCTACTGCCCTTGTCTTTCTAGGTAGAAGTGGTCATGTGTTTGGAAGGTGCTGTCTAAGGATCTTTGGTGAATTGTGCATCTTGTAGATAGTACACACCACTACAACTGAGCGTCGGTAGTGGAGGGAGTGGATGTTTGTCAATGTGATGCCAATCAAGCCGGCTGCTTTGTTCTGGATGATGCCAACTTCTTGAGTGTTGCTGGAGCTGCACCCATCCAGGCAAGTGGGAAGTATTCCATCACACTCCTGAATTGTGTCTTGTAGATGGTGTAGACTGTGCTGGCCTCCGCTTAAGTAAACACAATGGCGGGCCAACACAGGCGGCTGCCATCTTGGATGTACAAAGCGAGAGTGAGAATTTGCAGTCCCATGGTAGTATTCAGGTTGTTGAGTTTTCTGAGGCAAATAACTCCTTCCAGAAGTGTGGCCATTCTTTGGTTGAACATGGAAAACAATTTGTACAGAGCAAATACCCACAAAGGGCAAAGGAGATCGGTAGTAGCATGGTCCCTTTAAAGGGATGGTTATCCGTGGGTCACATGACCCTCTTTGAGCCTATCGGAAAGAAGTGTGCAATCTGCTATCTATTGGGTATTGGGGCATGGGTCCTGGTAGGATGGAACTTGCAGTGTGAGCCTAGGAGTTTGTGTGGGTAGACCTGTATCTGTATTTGTGGTTACAGTGGTTAACAGTGCTGCCTCACAGCGCCAGTGACTCAGGTTCGACCCCCGGCTTGGGTCACTGTCTGTGCGGAGTCTGCATCTTCTCCTCGTGCCTGCATGGGTTTCCTCCCACAGTCCATTGTCCATGCTAAATTCTTCCTCAGTGTACCTGAACAGGTGTCAGAGTGTGGCAACTGGGGATTTTCACAGTAACATCATTGCAATGTTAATGTAAGCCTACTTGTGACACTAAGAAATAAACTTCTAAAAAGTATGGTGGAAGTCTCAACAACACAGTCATCCTTCAAACTTTGTTGTAGAGAGTTGGAACAAAAGAACACAAGCCAGAAGTATCTACAGGAATGGATGATTGGGCTTGAGAAAGAAAAATTCTGCGGACTAACTATTCATCAGGATATAGAAAGCGGAGCAGGCATTCAGTCCCCTGAGCCTGTTATGCCATTCAACAAGCTCATAGCTAATCAGAGGTGAATTCATTGAATCCCTACAGTACAGAAAGAGGCCATGTGGCCCATCAAGTCTGCACTGATCACAATCTCACCCAGGCCCTATCCCCATAACTCCACATGCTTACCCTGCTAATCCCCCTCACACTAAGGGTCAATTTAGCAGGGTGTAATACAAGCATCTTTGGACTGTGGGAGCAAACCAGAGGAAACCCATGCAAACACGGGGAGAATGTGCAAACTCCACACAGACAGTGACCCAAGCCGGGAATCGAACCCGGGCCCTGGCACTGTGAGGCAGCAGTGCCAACCTCTGTGCCACCGTGCCAAATTAGGGCAGGGCAGACTTCTTTGAAATAATGCCATGGGAGCTTGCACTTCGAGCTGAGAGGGCAGACAGGACACCAGTTTGGCACTGCGTTCAAAAGACAGCATTGCTCATTCTGAACAGCCCTGAAGTGTCAGCTAAGATTATTTGTTTAAGTCCTGGAGTGGGGCTTGAACTCACAGTGTTTTGACTCAGGGGTAAGCATGCCACGGATGAGCCAAGGCCAATACTTTCATTGCTGTCTATACGTTGACATGTGAAAAATGGGCCCTTTCAGTTACATGTCGATCCAGAGACAGGGAGAGAGGCACAAGTATGCAGAGATAGAGAAGGGATTCAGGAAAGAAAAAAGAGTTGGATAAACCTGGAAAAGAAGTTGAAGGAAAGAAATAATTTGTGGACTAAGGTGTTAAATGTTAGCCAAAAATAGAATGCCTCAGATCATAGAATCCCTACGGTGTAGAAGGAGGCCAATCGGCCCATCAAATCTGTACCTATCACAATCCCATTCAGGCCCCATTCCCGTAACTCCACACATTTGCCTTCACGATCACCCTAACATGAAGATTAATTTAGCATGGCCAACCCACGCATCTTTGGAGCGTGAGAGGAAACCGGAGCACTCGGAGGAAAGCCATGCAGACATGGGAAGAATGTGTAATCTCCGCACAGGCAGTCACCTAATACCCAGGTCCCTGGCGCTGTGCCACCGTGCCGCCCAGTTGTATATTTTTAGATGCATATGCGAGTTTGCTTTCCCTGACAATAAAGGATCAGGAGTTTTAATCCAAATTATTGTACAGGGTCGATCTACTGAAGGGGGGCAACCCAAGAGGGAATCAATATACATTTGAGAGCTCTGTACATTAATTCAAGAGGTGAAACTGGTTGACCAAAGGGAGGCAAGGCAGCTAACATTACTGCACTAACTAAGGGAGACGCTGGTGTAGTGGTATTGTCACTGGACTAGCAACGCTCTGGGGAATTGGTTTCGAATCCCACCACAGCAGATAAAGTCATACAGCACAGAAAAGGCCCTTCAGCGCTGATAATAACTACTACTAAAGTTGCACTAATCCCATTTTCCTACACTTGTCCCATATACTTCCTGATGAAATTTGAATTCAAAATGAAGAAAATCTGGAAGTAGAAGTCCATTAAACCATTGTCAGTAGTTGTAAAAATCTATCTGGTTCATTAATGTTCTTTAGGGAAGGAAATCTGCCGTCCTTATCCAATCTGGCCTACATGTGACTCCAGAGCCACAGCAATGTGGTTGACTCATAGAATCACTACAGTGCAGGAGGAGGCCATTCAGTCCATCGAGTCTGCAACAACAATAATCTGACCCAGGCCCTATCCCCGTAACCCCAAATATTTACCCTGCTCATTACCCTGACACTAGGGGTCAATTTAGCATGGCCAATCAACCTAACCTGCACATCTTTGGACTGTGGGAGAAAATAGGAGCACCCAGAGAAAACCCGCGCAGGCACAGGGAGAATGTGCAGGCCCTGTACAGACAGTGACCGAAGGCCAGAATTTAAGCCTGGGTCCCTGGTGCTGTGAGGCAGCAGTGCTAACACTTACGCCACCGTGCCACAAAAGGAGTGAATGGGATGTGAGAAAAATGTTTTTCTGGCAGCGAGTGGCTCAGATCTCAAACGCAAGCCCTGAAAGTGTGGTGAAGGCAGATTCAATCAAGGCATTTAAAGAGGGCATTAGGTGATTACTTAAATAGAAACAATATTCAGGGATATGGGAAAAGGCAGAGGAATGGCACTAAGTCATAAAAACGGCTTGGAGAGCCAGTGCAGACACAATGAGCCAAATGTCCGCCCACACAGTAACAATTCTGTAATTCTGTGGAAAGTTATCAGCCTGAAACACTTATGTTACTTTCTTCTTCACACAATTCAAAATTATTTTATTGGCTCTGAAGATCCTTGTGAAACCCTGTGCTCACAGAAGGTGCTAAGCAACACTGTCTTTCTTTCTCCTCAATGGATAATTAGGGGTTCCTGGTCCACCCTCGATCTCCAACCCATCCCACCTGAATGATCTTAAGTTAACTGGTCCAAGTTACATTAATCGTTACAAGAAACAATCTCCCTTTTAAGACAGGGAATGGAAATCCCCATCTGTTCACGCAGGTGGGAGTCTCCGGACCCACTGGCAGTGCATCCCCTCCACGGGATTCCTGGCTTTGGGAATTCCCATTGTCGCCATCATGCTTGGTTTCATTGGTCAAAACATTGACTACAGGAGTTGGGACATCTTGTTGAAGTTGTACAAGACATTAGTAAGGCCACACTTGGAATACTGTGTACAGTTCTGGTCACCCTTTATAAAAAGGGTATTATTAAACTGGAAGAATGCAGAAAAGATTTACTAGGATGTTACCGGGACTTGATGGATTGAGTTATAAGGAGAGGTTGGATAGGCTGGGACTTTTTTCTCTGGAGTGTAGGAGGCTTATGGATGATCTTTATAGAGGTCTACAAAATAATGAGGAGCATAGATTAGCGAGATAATCAACACCTTTTCCCAAAGGTAGGGGAATCTAAACCTTGAGGGCATAGGTTTAAGGTGAGAGGGGCGAGATACAAAAGGGTCCAGAGGGGCAATTATTTCACACAGAAGGGGGTGAGTGCCTGGAACAAGTGGCCAGAGGTAATAGTAGAGACGGGTACAATTTTGTCTTTTAAAAAGCATTTAGGCAATTATGTGGGTAAGATGGGTATACAGGGATATGAGGCAAATGCGGGCAATTGGGGCTAGCCTTGTGGTTAATGAACAAGTTGGGCCGACGGGCCTGTTTCCATGCTGTAAACCTCTATGACTCTCCGACTCTGAGGCTGTGAAGTTAAAGGAAAGAGGTTAAGGATTCATCGCATGTCTTTCAATTAAGTTTAATTATACATGCAAGCCTCAATTTGTGTGTTGCCTTGCTGATAAAATTTGCTTTAATTAAAAATTAATGAACATTCTTCTGAAGCGACTTCTGTGTGAAAAAGGGGAGGTGTGTGGCCAAAAAAGCCCTTGCTTTCCTCTTTAAGAAGCATTTGCCTTCAAGATAGTGTGGACGCACGCAGGCTTGTTATATTATACAGGTTTTAAAACGTTTTATTAGTATGAGTAAACATTTGGATTCTAATCTTCTAAGATCCAAAGAAAAACGGCACAGTTATTAAAGTTGCAAATAACACATGCATTTTAAATGAAGCTAAATTACCTCAGGGAGGCACCTAATCTCAATGTTCCATTGTCATTAATAGATTGCACAATCATATCCATTTGTAATTCTGAAGTCAACCTTTCAGCAATTGTATTACTGCCATTGTGCACGCTTGCAGCTAAATTCTAACTGGGTCCCGTGAGGAAGGAATATTTACCATTACTGCGGAAAGTATTCACAGGCTAAACAAGTCAATGTTGTTTGTACCTTACTTAGGCTAAGGACTTATTTGATGTAAATCGAGAGAAATTAGGAGTCTTGGAAAGCTAATTATATCCATCTTGGTAGAGCAGCGCTAGCCCTTTGAGAAGTTATTAATTTTTATATTTATTCATTCATGGGACATGGGCGTCGCTGACTGGCCAGCGTTTATTGCCCATCCCCAGTTGCCCTCGGAGGGCAGTTGAGAGTCAACCACATTGCTGTGGCTCTGGAGTCACATTGTAGGCCAGACCAGGTAAGGACGGCAGATTTCGGCAGAGGGATGGCAGAGGGGACGACACGGTGGCACAGCAGTTAGCACTGCTGCCTCACAACGCCAGGGACCCTGGTTCAATTCCTAGCTTGGGTCATTGTCTGTGTGGAGTTCGCACATTCTCCCTGTGTCTGTGTGGGTTTCCTCCAGGTGCTCTGGTTTCCTCCCACAGTGCAAAGATGTGCAGGTTAAGGGAATTGGCCATGTTAAATTCTCCCTCAGTGTACCTGGACAGGAGCGTGGTAGCTAGAGGATTTTCACAGCAACTTCATTGCATTGTGAATGTAAGCCTACTTGTGACAAGTAAATAAACTTTACTTTAACTTTTTTTATTTCCTTCCGTAAAGGACATTAGTGAACCAGTTGGGTTTTTCCGACAATCGAAGATGATTCCATGGTCATATCTTAATTCCAGATATTTTTTATTGAATTCAAACTCCACCATCTGCCATAATAGGATTCGAACCCAGGTCCCCAGAACATTAGTTGGGGACCTGGATTCAAATCTCACCATCACCCATTATCAGGAGCCAAATAATCACGCGAACCAACTTCTGTTTTTAATAGCATTGTGGAAATTGATGGTTTAAAACATAAAGATTATTCATTAGTCACAAATAGGCCTACGCTGCAATGAAGTTACTGTGAAAATCCCCTAGTCACTTCACTCCAGTGCCTGTTCATTTAATATTATGAATTTAACTATTCGATTGTAAAAATGATAGGTGCGAGTTAAATGGGGAAATTGGGGCAAACAGGAGAAATGAGGTCATTCAATGTCATTCTCCGTTTGTCTCAGATTCCAGTATCTGCAGTATTCTGCTTATTTAAAAGGAAAAATAACTTTGCTGTCCTTTTCATGAATCAAAGTGGATGTTGATGCAATGGAAGAGTTTCCATTTTGGTTTAGGTCAGGCGTAGCATACCTACAATCACAGCTCCCTCTGCCCCTCCCTAACATTCAGCCTTATCCCAAACCTCAGAAAAGCAAGCCTTATTTCAACAGGGTTGTGTTCAATTCTCAAACCAAGTCATTCCGCGACGTGACTGAGCGACACCCCGCACTAGCAACTGCTTTGGGATTAGCTAACCTCGTTTTTATATTGAATGCTTCTGGTTAATGGCAACTTTTATTTTATCACTTTGGGCTGGAAATAAGCCATCGCCTCCCCTGGTGGTGATGGTCTAGTGGTATTATTGCTGGATTATTAATCCAGAAACTCAGCAAATGCTCTGGAGACCCGGGTTCGAATCCCTCCACGGTGGAATTTGAATTCAATTAAAAAAAATCTGGAATTAAGAATCTACTGATAACCATGAAATCGTTGTTGATTGTAAGAAAAACCCATCTGGTTCATTCATGTCCTTTAAGGAAGGAAATCTGCTGTCCTTACTTGGTCTAGCCTACATGTGACTTCAGAGCCACAGCAATGTGGTTAACTCTCAACTGCCCTCCAAGGGTGAGTAGGTATGGGCAATAAATGCTGGCCAGCCAACGATTAACATGCCCGACTAAAAATTCTATGGTTCTACCTCCATGTGTTTCTAAATGGATGGGGTCAGATACATTTCCATATAGGGCAAACTTAGTTGTTCAAAATGAAAATACACTTGTCTATGAAAACATATTTTTGTGTGTATTAGATGAACCTACCCTGCGCAACTGAAGGATTCCCATCTCAGCTCCAAAGCATTAAATATGCCAATATTCCATGACTTCAACATTTCAATTCCTCTCCAAGCTTCAGAAAGCAAAATACATTATTAATCCTTTTTTCCATTTCGATTGCAATAAAATGTTTCACTTACCTAATAAATATTTTATTGATGCTAGCTATCGACAAAGTGGCTCAACCATAGAATCAGAGAATCTCTACAGTGCAGAAGGAGCCATTCAGCCCATCAAGCCTGCGCGGACAACAATCCCACCCAGGCCCTATCTCCGTGTATTTACCCCACTAATCCCCCCGACACTAAGGGGAAATTTAGCATGGCCACATCTTTGGAGTGTGGGAGGAAACCTGAGCACCCGGAGGAAACTCACGCAGACATAGGGAAAATGTTCAAACTCCACACAGACAGCGGCCCAAGGTCGGAATCGAACCTGGGTCCTTCGTGCTGTGGGACAGCAGTGTTAATCACTGTGCCACCGTGACACCCTATTTGATTGGGTAATTAAATTACACATGATCCCGATACTTGAGATTTGAAGAATTTTGTTTCAGGTAATTTTCCAATTGGTTGTGTTCCAAATTTCCCATGGATTATTATTGTTGCAATTTTGAAGGGGATTTTTTTATTTTTTGACCGTTTGTTTGACTATTTTCCTCCACCTATCGTTAACCAGCTCCTGTATGACTGGCCATTCTGGCATTGAATGATGTCAGATCCTGAAGATTTTTAAAAGGAACAATCAGTGCGATGGGAAAGCCTGAATGAAGAGGTGGGAATGCTGGGATGAACAATCTATGGGCTGGAAACACTCCAGACAAGAAGGGGGAATGGGCAAAGTTTGTTGGGATTTTCTGTTGAATCCCACAAAGCAGAAGGAGGCCACTTGGCCCATCGAGTCTGTACTGACCACCATCCCACCTAAACTCCATCCACTTATCCTAGTTAGCCCCCCCTGACACAAATGGGCAATTTAGCACAGCCAAACCATCTAATCCACACATCTTTTGGACTGTGGGAATAAACCGGAGCACCTGGAGGCAACCCACACAGATACGGGGAGAATGTGCAGACTTCGCACAGGCGGTGATCCAAGCTGGGAATCGAACCCGGGTCCCTGGCAGTGTGAGGCAGCAGTGCTAACCGTTTTGCCAACTTGCCACTGTATGACAGGTCAATTGTTAAAAACATAGGAGCAGATGGCAGGAAGCATACGTGTGCCAAACAGAAAGTCCCCAACTCTGGACAAAAAGCAGATTCTTGCAATTTAAAAGTAAAACTATATGGAAACAAATCCTGAAGAACACAGTTCTTAATTTTTAAGAATTTGGGCTTGACTCAAATATCTACCCACGGTTCTGTGCTTCCAATGAAAATTTTCCACATTATTAATCCTTTCCTTAATAATTAAAAATCATATGATCCAAATGACCTGTTGCACTGAACTGAAGTCATCCAAAAGCCAAAGTATGAAGAGCTGCAGAATTTTTGTTTTGAGAAAAAAAAAATTAAATTTGCCTTAAAAATAATTTGGCCATATATTTTATACATACCTTAAAACCTCCTAAGAAAGTGACTGTGGTAAGATTGCGGCACGGTGGCACAGTGGTTAGCAATATTGCCTCACAGCGCCAGGGACCCATGTTCAATTCCAGCCTTAGCTGATTGTCCATGTGGGCTTTGCACTTTCTCCTTGTGCCTGTGTGGGTTTCCTCTGGGTGCTCTGGTTTCCTCCCACAGTCCAAAGATATGCAGGTTAGAGGGGTTAGCTATGGTAAATTGCCTCTTAGTGCCCCAAGGTGTGTACGTTAGGTGGATTAGCCATGGTAAATTGCCCCTTAGTGTCCCAAGATGTGTATGTTAGTGGATTAGCCATGGTAAGTTGTCCCTAGTGTCCCAAGGTGTGTAGGTTAGGGGGACTGGTCATAGTAAATTGCTCCTTAGTGTCTAAAGACGTGCAGTGTAGATGGATTGGCCATAGTAAGTTGTCCCTTCGTGTCCCAAGGTGTGTAGGATAGGGGGATTAGCATGGTAGATTGCTCATTAGTATCTCAAGATGTGTAGGTTAGGGGGATTAGCCATGGTAAATTGCCCCTTAGTTTCCCAAAATGTGCAGGTTAAAGGGATTAGCCAAGGTGAAGGTTAGAGGTATTAGTGGAACAAATAAATTGGGCTAAGGAGGTAGGGCCTGGGGGGGTTGCTCCATCATGTGTCAGGGTGGACTTAATGGCGTCTTTCTGCATTGCAGGGATTGTATGATTCTATAAGTTTCTTATAGCATGCAAAAGAGTTAGTAGAATGTGAATGTAAAATATTTTATCATGTCTTTTACTGTGAGAAACATCACTCCAGCCCTATTGATTGATGGACTATCTGTGAATATTATTTAGAAATATCAGCACCAATTGCATTGTCTTTAAACCAATATTCCTTCTACACTAAGTTAATTGTGAACCCCCCTTTGGATTCGAATTTGGCAATGGCTGAGTTTGTTGTTGCTGAGATTGAGATGACCTAGCAAGGGTATCAGAGCAGTGGCATTGCTGGTGTCACATCTGTTCTAGGGCCAATTACATCGGTTAATGTGCAAATTGATCGTAATTAAATACTAGGCTTCAAAGCCGATCTTATCAGTAGAAAACAATTTTCTGTTTTTGCATGCAACAAATTTGAACTGGGAGGTACAATTTGTCACGTTATATTGGAAAGTTGCACGCTTTTCCCAGCATAGAAAATTATATCAAGATAACATTCAGTGGAAACCATGAAGAGATTTTGAATGGAAGCATATTTCAGTTGCATTGTTTTGGAGATGGAAGTGAGAGATTAAGAATTCCTAGTAAGAATCATAGAACCTCTACAGTGCAGAAAGAGGCCATCCAGCCCATCAAGTCTGTACTGACTCTCCAAAAGAGCAACCTACCCAGGCCCTCCCCCCCTCTCTATCCTTGTAACCCCACACGTTTATGCACCAAATCTTTGGACACTGGGGAGCAATTTAGCATGGCCAATCCACCTAGCTTGTACATCTTTGGACACTAAGGGGCGATTTAGCATGGCCAATCCGCCAAACTTGTACATCTTTCAGACTGTGGGAGGAAACTGAAGCACCCAAGGAAACCCACTCAAACAACAGACACAGATAAGTGACCTGAGGCTGGAATCGAACCCGGGCCCCTAGTGTTGTGAGGCAGCAATGCTAACCACTGTGCTGTGGTTCTCAATCTTATTGAAAAATTCATTAGTCATATTTAAGGTGAGAATTGGGCATCTATGATGTAAGGTTTTGAGTAACAGCTTAAAATGGTTGCTGATTTGAGAATCTCAATAGCTAAGAAGGGGATCTGAATATTGATTTCCAACTATGGGTGGAATTTTCCCATCCTACCCATCATGGGAATCATAATGGGTGGGCCAAAGACCATGCAAAGGTCTAATGAGCTCGGATGCAATTTTTCGACCTTGGGCCGAGTGTGACCAGAAAGTGCCGCCTAATATCTCCGTGTATTATTTTGGACTATCTCATTGGATAATTTACTTGGAAAAGAATGTTCAATGTTATATAAAATCTTCTGACTTATTTATTTGTAAATGTAATTATATCATCAAAGATAATAAGAGCATAAGAAATAGGAGCAGGAGTAGGCCATCTAGCCCTTTGAGCCTGCCCCACCATTCAATAAGATCATGGCTGACCTGAAGTGGATCAGTTCCACTTACCCGCCTGCTCCCCATAACCCTTAATTCTCTTATCGATCAGAAATAGGTTCAAACTATTCTTTTCAGACTTAGATTTTCTTTTTACTTTACCAGCTTTAAAATCGCCAACCTAGGTATAGTGTCAAATGAAATACACTAGGTGATATTCACCGATAATTCCTGTCCGAAGGTAGTTTATCAGTAGCAGGGCTAATTGGGATGGCACGGTGGCACAGTGGTTAGCACTGCTGCCTCACAGTGCCAGGAACCCAGGTTCGATTCCCGGCTTGGGTCACTGTTTGTGGATTTTGCACATTCTCTCCGTGTCTGCATCCTCTCGGTGCTCTGGTTTCCTCCCACACTCCAAAGATGTGCGGATTAGGTGCACTGGCCGTGCTAAATTGTACCTCATTGTACCCGAACAGGGGATTGTCATAGTAACTTCATTGCAGTGTTAAAGTAAGCCCACTTGTGACACTAATAAATGAATAAATTCAATTGTCAGTACATGCTGTTGCTTTGGTTCTGAACAGTTACTAGGAGATTGGGTAAAAATGGTCAGGAGTTCCACGGGGAATCCTTAATTGATCTTCCCGTTTTGCTCGAGGAATAGGGGGGGGACAAGGGATGCATCCTGCAGAAACTTCCATTCAGGACTTATATACTACAGAAACTCAAGACTTATCTGAACATGCCTGTCATTGTGACAGCTTTCTTCCTAATGAAAACTGCCATGTGGGACGGTGGCACAGTGGATAGCACTGCTGCCTCACAGTGCTCAGGACCAAGTTCGATTCTGGCCTTGGGTGACTGTCTCTCCCAGTGCCTGCATGGGTTTCCTCCGGGTGCTCCAGTTTCTTACCACAGTCCAAAGGTGTGCAAGGTAGGTGGATTAGCTGTGGTAAATTGCTCCTATTGGTCCAAAACGAGGGGAATTATTGGGGTAAATACGTGAGATTGTGGCAATAGGGCCTGGGTGGGATGCTTTGTTGCAGAGTTGGTGCAAGCTCAATAGGCCGACTTGCCTCTTTCTGCACTGTAGGGATGCTAAATTGCCAATTGGTGTCCAAAAATGTGCAGGTTAGGTGGATTGGCCAGGCTAAATTGTCCCCTTAGTGTCCAAAGATTAGTGGAAGGATTAACAAGGTAAATACATGGGGATAGGGCCTGGGTGGGATTCTCCGTCAGAGAGTTGGTGCAGACTCAATGGGCCGAATGGCCTCCTATTGCTCTGTAGGGAGTCTATGATTAAAGGCAGTGAGGAGTGCCCCTGCTTGAACACGGTGGTGTGAAAATAAACATAAGCCAGTTTTGGTAGCATGAGCTTTTGGAGCTCTTCACCTGATGAAGGGGCAGCACTCCGAAAGCCCAAGGTACCAAAGAAACTTATTGGACTGTTGTGAGACTTCTTGCAGCTTCCAAGAAAAAAGAGGGAGTTTGAATCCAGAATGGAAAATCCAATACATCCCGTCTAAAAGGGGGAATGGCACAAAGCAAATGAACAGCGAACAATGCAAAAGCCAAGAAGCCAAAGATAATAGCCAACCAACCTGGTAACAGTCCTGCAGCGCTCTGCCTAAGGAAAACCGGTGGGAGTTCAGGCACCTAATCAAAATCCAATGATCCATACCGCAGGTAGGTATTGGCTTGGAATCAGAGTAGGCTCGTGTGTCGTGCACCCTACAGTCAAATGGCCACGGTTCACAAATCAATAGTAACCACTACGAGAAAAATCTCAGAAGTTGCCTTGCGCTTGCTGAACCAACGCCAGGGAGTAGGTCAGCGATTCCAGGACAGAAAGGGGCCAGCGGGGAGGGGAAATGGGCGAGGAGTCAGGGGGAGTGGGGGCGGTGCGGGGGAGCAAAAACTGGCAGGGAGAGAGAATTTTCAGAATGAAATAAGGCTTCAGCTCTTCAGATGTGTAAAAAATTGGGACCACAGCTTCTCTGAAATATTCACTGTTCCAGACCAAAGTGATTGGCCTCAATCCATCTTCTATCCGCATAAGTACAATACTCCACAGATTACAAAAATATTCCATGGTAGGATTCCAAGGAATACAATTTATCCTTCGCAAAAAAAAAAATCTCTTACCGCAAACCCTGAACAATAAACACTGAAGCTGTAGAAATTTAATGTTCAGTTTGACTCAAATGTATCAACATCAAACATTTCACATCGAATCAAACAAAGTGTTAAGTATTGCAGACTTCTTACGCGCGGCACATGATTAATGGATAGCGCAAGAAAAAATAAATTAGTTTTGCAAAAACATTTGGAAACGCTAACAGTTTTGGAGATTTCTTGAAAACCTGACATTTATGTTTGTGGTAAAACGGACCAGGAAATATTTCCAATCTCCTGGATGTGTTCTCTGTCCTCTTCACTCTCCCATGTATTTTCTCTTTATATCTCTTCATATTGCAGCTTTGTGTCTGCGCCAAGGCCTCCTCCCAGGGGCGTAGAGCCTGGCATCTCCTGACCTGTTTGACCTTGAACATAGCAATGACAAATCCGACCAGCTTTCAGTCAGACTTGACTTTAAGCACCTTTATTTCAGTGCCGATATTCCCAGCCTCCTGAAGGTTTATAAGTCGGGACACTTTTTGTACAGTGTGTGCAGGAGGGTTTCCCGACACAGTATGCGGATAAGCCCACAAGAGATGGGGCCACATTGGACTTGGTACTGGAACTGGAAAATCTCAGCAGGTCTGGCAGCATCTGTCAGGGGACAAAAGAGCCCCCATTTCGAGTCCAGATGGCCCTTTGTCAAAGCTAAAAGGCATAGAAAGTGAGAGATATTTATACTTCAGGTAAGGAAATGAACGATGAGTCATGGCCACAAAAACAAGTGGAAAGGCTTTTAGTGGCAGTCCATTCTTTCTACGCATTTTAGCTTTGACAAAGGGTCATCTGGACTCTTTTCTCTCCTTACAGATGCTGTCAGACCTGCTGAGATTTTCTCTTTTGATTTCAAATGCCAGCATCCACATTCTTTCTCAATCCACCCTGTCTAGCTCTGTTAGAATTGTATAATTTTCTGTGTGATCCCCTCTGTTAAACTCCAGTGAATATAATCCCAACCGACTTGGTCTCACCTCCAATGACAGACCTGCCATCCCAGGAATCAGCTTCGCTGGACTCCCTCTATAGCAAGGACATCCTTCTTCAGATAAGGACATAAAAACTGCACACAATATTGCAGGTGTGGCCTCACCAATGTCCTATACAATTGCAACACAACATCCCTATCCCGATACTCAGATCCTCTTGCTATGAAGGCCATTTGCCTTCATTACTACCTGCGCGCTTACTTTCAGCGACTGATGTACAAGGACTCCAAGATCTCATTGAGTATCCACCTCTCTCAATTTACATCCAATCAAGTGATAGTTTGTCTTCCTATTATTGTTACTAAAGTGGATAAACTCACATTTGTCCATCTTATCCTGCATCTGCCATGCAGATGTCCATGCACTCAACCTGTCCAATCACCCTGAAACATCTCTGCGTCCTCCTCAGAGCTCACCCTGCCATCTAACTTTGTATCATCTACAAATTCTCTTAGCATTTCTGGTATATTATTCATGCCTTCATTTGTGAAGACTGAAGCAATGTACAAATTTAATTCCTCAACCATTTCTTTATTCCCCATTGTGAATTCTCTTGTTTCTGACTGTAAGAGACCTACATTCATTTTTCATTGAATCCATAGGATCATAAAATCATACAGTACACAAAGAGGCTATTCGGCCCATTGAGTCTGCACCGACCATAATCTGACCCGGTCTTATCCCTATAACTCCATGCATTTACCCTAACCAGTCCCCTGACAGCAAGGGACAATTTAACATGGCCAATCCACCTAACCAGCATGCCTTTGGACTGTGGGAGGAAACCGGAGCACCCGGAGGAAACCCGCGCAGACACGGGGAGAATGTGCAGACTCCACACAGACAACAACCCAAGCTGGGAATCGAACCTGGGTCCCTGGCACTGTGAGACAGCAGTGCTAACCACAGTGCCACTGAACTGCCATAAAGAGAATGAGATTTTTGTCAATCCTGTACTCTTTACGTATCTATAGAAATTTTTGCAGTCAGATTTTATTTTCCCCGCTAGCTTACTTTCATACTCCATTTTTCCTTTCTTAATCAATCCCTTAGTCTTCTTTTGCTGAATTTTAAACTGGTCCCAATCTTCGGGCCTATTGCTTTTTTTTTGCCAGTTTACATGTTTCTTCCTTGAATCTGATACTATCATTAATTTCCCTCGTGATCCATGGTTTGGGCCCAATTCCTTTATACTTTTGCACCGAACAGGAAAAAACAACTTTTGAAATTCACCTATTCCTGAACTAGACATGCAGGTTAGGTGCATTGGCCATGCTAAGTTCTCCCTCAGTCTACCCAAACAGGTGCTGGAGTGTGGCGACGGGGAAATTTCCACAGTTACTTTATTACAGTGTTAATGTAAGCCTACTTGTGACACTAACAAGAACAATTAAACCTTCTCTAAGTATGGTATGCTTGTCCGTACAGTGTACAAGAAACAATATTTTTCATTGTATACTAATACATGTGACAGTAATAAATCAAATCAGCGGTTTCTGAAAAATTTCTGTTATGCTCATCGGCAGGGAGAATTAATTCCATCTTCATATATCTGACAGTTGTTATACTGAATTCAAGTGACAACATAAGGGGTGAAAATTGCTGCTTTGGCACTCAAAATGGGATTATTCCTATCCCTGAGGGAGTATTTGATTCTGTAATGCCTCTATATATAAACCCCCAAGGCTTGCACGGGGAATTACTGATTGACCTCTCCGTAGAACTTGTTGAACACAAGCTCCCAGATGATTGGCGATTAACTCACCAGGTGGAGCTCGCATGCCAAGCTCTGTATAAAGCAGGACCCTGAGTGGGTCCATTGTTACAGATTGGGACATGCTTATGTTCACCACAGGTTTGTGCCTTTGCCTTACTTTACTTTGTGCAATAAACCGCTATTTCTTTACAGCCGACCCCTGGACTTATTGTACTATACTGTGGACATTTTGTTGGGTTAATAGCGTTGCATAGCACAGGTTATAGCTATAGTTTCATGTTTAATAAGGTTCCTTTAGTCAGGAACAAACATGATGGTAAAATTCTCTACATTGTCCTATCCTATGGTGCCATTGGAGCTCATAGCAAAGATATTCTGTGAATCTGAGGATCTGTCTTGTTCTAGTGTCAGGTCACTGTTTAGCCTAGGGTCTGGAGCGACTAAGAGCTCAGTAGCATGGTGCTTATTTAAGTTTATTTATTATTAGTCACAAGTAGGCTTACATTAACACTGCAATGAAGTTACTGTGAAAATCCCCCAGTCGCCACACTCCAGCGCCTGTTCGGGTACACCGAGGGAAATTTAGCATGGTCAATGCACCGAACCATGTTTGCACATTCTCCTCGTGTTTGCGTGGGTTTCCTCCGGGTGTTCCGGTTTCCTCCCATAGTCTAAAAATGTGCGGGTTAGGTTGACTGGCCATGCTAAAAATTGCCCTTAGTACCCTGAGATGCGTAGGTTAGAGGGATTAGCGAATAAATATGTAGGGGTATGGGAGTAGGGCCTGGGTGGGATTGTGGTTGGTGCAGACTCGATGGGCCGAATGGCCTCTTTCTGTATCGTAGGGTTTCTACGATTTCTAACCAGCGCGTGTTTTGGACTGTGGGAAGAAACTGGAGCAGGCGGAGGAAACCCATGCAGACACGGGGAGAATGTGCAGACTCCTCACAGTGACCCAAGCCAGGAATTGAACCCAGTTCCCTGGCATTGTGAGCAGCATTGCTAACCATTGTGCCACCGTGCCGCCTGACTGCTGCCTCACAGTTCCAGGGACCCGGGTTCAATTCCGGCCTTGGGTGAGCGTCTGTGTGGAGTTTTGTTGACCCTTTTCCCATCACGATATCCCTCCATCTCTCAACAATTGCATCTAACTTCCTTGTCAACCCACTAGCTGCCTCGGTGATTGCCGTGAGGAACTTGTCGCAAAGCTCACTTGGATGAAGCAATCACCTTGGGCGGCACAAACCGGACGTTATTGCCTATGGCTGCCCATTCTTGGTAATGCCAGATAGTCATCCCCATCACCATCAATGGAATTCAATGTCAGACACTGTGGGCAGGATTTGCTGGCCACACAGGCCTCGGAACCGGAAACCTCCAACTGAGGCTGATGGATCTTTGCAGGGTCTGCCGAATATTCTGTCCCGCCCGTGTCCAGTGTCAGGCGGGACAGGAAAATTCTACTCCATGTGTAAAAGGGCAGCCAACCTGCCAACAAACCTTTTCCGCCACTCCTCAGACAGATTTTCACCTCTTAACCTTTGGTTGCTTTCCAATCCTGGGAAGGGCAAACTCAGGATCACAGCACCCCATTTAAAAAAGAAAGCTTTGTGTTACCTCAGTAACCTCCAAGATTAGCTTCTGGCAAGCTGCCTCTTAATTAAAAAGCAACATGCGTGCAAATTAGGCTCCTTACCCCTCAGTGAATTGGACACAAGGAAATTCATTGAATATCTTCAATCGTGCCTTTAATCAGGTTTCTATTCTTTCCACTTTCAGAACTTCGTTGAAAAATTAAATCTCTCTAAACTGGATGAAGAGAATTGTGATTATTTTGTCCTTTTGTTCAAACAAAATAACTCTTGCCAGGCTTCAGGTTCATCTGGCTTTTTTTTAATCATCCATTTCTGTCGCTTTCTTGATTAAGAATTAAAATAATGCGTGCTGAATACATCTTTCATAGTGGGATGTGGAATAGTATGTGAAAATTAAATTAACACAGAGTCAGAATCATTTGAAAGGCTTTGTTTTTGACACAAATCGATTCCTGCTTACCAGACAGCCTGGATCTACTACAGTTTGCCTATCGCCGCGACAGGTCCACAGCAGATGCCATCTCCCAGGCCCTGCATTCAACCCTGGAACACCTGGATAACAAAGAACGTACACCAGGCTCCTCTTCATAAACTAAAGTTCAGCCTTTAACATCATTATTCCTACAAGACGCACTGATTTGATTTGATTTGATTTATTATTGTCACATGTATTAGTATACAGTGAGAAGTATTGTTTCTTACGTGCTACGCAGACAAAGCATACCATTCATAGAGAAGGAAAGACGAGGAAGCAGAATGCAGTGTTACAGTCATAGCTAGGGTGTAGAGAAAGATCAACTTAGTGTGAGGTAAGTCTACTCAAAAGTCTGATGGCAGCAGGGAAGAAGCTGCTCTTGAATAAGTTGGTACACGGCCTCAGATTTTTGTGTCTTTTTACCAATGTACAAAGGTGGAAGAGAGAATATCCGGGGTATGTGGGGGCCTCAATTATGCTGCTTTTCTGAGGCAGCAGGAAGTGTAGACGGAATCAATGGGTGGGAGACTGGTTTGACTGATGGACTGGGCTTCATCACGACCCTTTGTAGTTTCTTGCGGTCTTGGACAAAGCAGGAGCCAGACCAAGCTGTAATACAACCAGAAAGAATACTTTCTATGGTGCATCTGTAAAAGTTAGTGAGATTCGTGGTGGACATGCTGAATTTCCTTAGTCTCCTGGGAAAGTAGAGACATTGTTGGGCTTTCTTAACTGTAGCGTCAGCATGGGGGGAACCAGCACAGGTCGCTGATCGCTGATGACCTGTACACCTAAAAACATGAAGCTCTCGATGATTTCCGCTTTGTCCCCATTGATGTAGGCAGGGGAATGTTCCCCACTATGATTCCTGAAGCCAATGACTATCTCCTTCATTTTGTTTACATTGGGTGAGAGATTATTGTTGCTGCGGAAGTTCGCCATGTTCTCTATCCCCATTCCTGTACTCTGTCTTGTCATTGTTTGACCCACTGTGATGGTGTCATCAGCAAACTTGAACACCAAGTTGTAGGGGAATTTGGCCGCACAGGCATCGGTGTATAAAGAGTTTACTGGGAGGGTTGAGGACACAGCTTTGTAGGGCACCTGTGTTGAGGATGATCGTGGAGGAGGTGTTGTTGCCTATCCTTACTGATTGTGCTGTGAGTTAGAAATCTCAGGATCCAATCGCAGAGGGAAGTGCTGAGGCACAGGCCATGGAGGTTGGAGATGAGTTTCCTGGGAATGATAGTGTTGAAGGCTGAGCTGTATTTGATAAATAGGAGTCTGACATACTTTATCTAGGTGTTCCAGGGTTGAGTGCAAGGGCCATGGAGATGGCATGTGCTGTGGATCTGTTGCAGTGCAGGCGAAGTGTAGTGGATCCAGGCAATCTGGGAGGCCAGAATTAATTCACACCATATCTAATCTTTCAAAGCCCTTCATAATGATGGATGTCAGAGCCACCGGATGATAGTCATTAAGACACTCTGCTTGGCTTTAACCAGGGTGATGGTCATCTTCTTGGAGCAGATAGGGACCTCAGATTGTTGTAACAAGAGGTTGAAGATATTTGCGAATACCTCCGCCAGCTGATCCACGCAAGATCTCAGTGCACACCGGGGTACCCCAACAGAAGGAAATGAGAGGGTGCAGAATGTAGTGTTACAGTCATAGCTAGGGTGCAGAGAAACATCATCTTAATAAGAGACATGTCCATTCAAAAGTCTGGTGGCAGCAGGGAAGAAGCTGTTCTTGAGTTGGTTAGTACGTGATCTCAGGCTTTTGTATCTTCTTCCTGATGGAAGAAGGTGGAAGAGAAAATGTCCGGGGTGCGTGGACTCCTTGATTATGCTGGCTGCGTTTCTGAGGCAGCAGGAAGTGTAGACGGAGGCAACGGATGGTTTGAGTAATAGACTGGGCTACTGTCACAACCCTGTGTCGTTTCTTGTGGTCTTGGACATAGCAGGAGCCACCCCAAGCTGTGATACATCCAGAAAAGAGGCTTTCTACAGTGTATCTATGGAATTTTGATTATGCAGAAGTGGAAATCTAGTGGCAGAGATGCAAAAAGCAATAAAAAGATATAAAGAAAGTAATAAAAAATGAACAGAAAGAAAACCAGCAAGACTATCAAAAGATGACAGCAATGCTTTCTATAAATATATTGAGAATGAGAGTGGGAGAGGGGAATAGTAGTCCATTAAATATGGATGCAGATAAGACTATAATGAATAATATGGAAATAGGCACCAGCACACATATAATGATCAGAGACAGTTAGTGTGGATTTATAAAGGTAGGTCAGGCATATAAAAACCTATTTGAATTTTCTGAGCTAATTAACGTTATGCATAAGGGAATGAGAAGAACTCACTTAATTCAGTCTCAGTATTTTGAAAATGATGATGGGGGACTAACAAGATTAAAAATAAATAAATCTCCTGCTTTTTGCCCTCGGAATTGATAAAGATGTAGGTCAGGAATTTGATGGCACTGTCGTCATGGTTTTCCAAAACTCAGGTGGCACGGAGGCACAGGGGTTGGCACTGCTGCTTCACAGCGCCAGGGACCCGGTTTCGATTCCCGGCTTGGGTCACTGTCTGCGTGGAGTCTGCACATTCTCCCCGTGTCTGCGTGGGTTTCCTCAGGGTGCTCCTCCTGCAGTCCAACCATGTGCGGGTTAGGTGGATTGGCCTTGATAAATTGGCCTTTAGTGTCCTAAAACTGTGTAGATTAGATGGATTAGCCATGGTAATTGTGTGGGGTTATGGGCATGGAGGGGCGGGAGGTGGGGGGGGTGGGGTGGGATGTTGGCCTGGGTAAGATACTCTGTCACAGAGTCAGTACAGACTCAATAGGCTGAGTGACCTCCTTCTGCAAAGGAGGGATTCTTGTGAGATTTCCTTTCCTTTCCTTATCCTTAGAAACTATGGGGCATTCCTAACCTTCTCCGTAAGCCTTGGACAGACTGGATCAGACTGAGAAATAAACCAGGCCCAAACATTAAATTCAAAGATACATGATAATCAAACGCATATTTGAAAATAAATTCCACAAGATGCTTGCATTAATTTTAATGTACCGTGTGACCTCTCTCTTGAAAGCACTGTAAAAATTGTGCCAAGTTAAGCTGCGGTATCCTTGATAAGCAAGGTGAGTTATTAACCCCTCATGTACCATATCAACCAAGGAAACCAAAATTACTCCTCACTCGAGGCAAAAATGTGTTTTAGTTGCACGGGAATGAGAAATTCCCTTCAGGATGTTAAATGAGTTGAGTGGAGTGCTTAACTATTCTGTGTTTGGTTGTGTGAGTCTGTTTACTGATGATTCTCACTGTGCTCGATTGGTTAAACCTGGGTGCGGATTCAGGAAAAAGTAGGAAAATTGTGGAACAAGCTGAGCCCGGAATGTGGAGCAGACGTTTTATAGTGAATAAAATAATGTTCCGCCTCTGCATGGAGTTGAGATGTGAAGTATGTAATGGGTAGAGTTGGAACATAGAACAGTACAGCAAAGCAACAGGTACTTCAGCCCACGATGTTGTGCCGATCATTGCACCAAATTAAACTAATCCCTGCCTCCTGTTCTTGCTCCACTTCCCTCTATTCCTTGCATACTCATCGACTTATCTAAAAGCCCCTTAAATACCCCTATTGCATCTGCCTCCACCACCACCCTAGCAGCACGTTCCAGACACCTAACACTCTCTGTGCAAAATAATTGCCCCTCACATCTCCCCCTCTCACTTTAAGTGCATGCCCCCAGTATTAGACATTTCATAGAATCTTACAGTGCAGAAGGAGACCATTCAGCCCATTGAGTAGTCCACAATCCCACCCAGCCTTATCTCCATGCATTTACTTTAGCTAGTCCCTCTAACACTATGGAGGAGTTTAGCATGGCCAATCCACCTAACCCGCACATCTTTGGACTGTAGGACAAAGCCGAAGCATCTGGAGGAAACCCACGCAGACATGGGGAGAAAGTGCAAACGCCACACAGTCAGTGACCTGAGCCTGGAATTGAATTCTGGTCCCTGGAGCAGTGAGGCAGCAGTGCCAACCACCGTGCCACCGTGCTGCCCCAACTCTGATAAAAAGATTCTGACTGTCAACCCTATCTGTGCCTCTCATTATTTTATAGACTTCTATCAGGCCTCCCCTCAGCCCCCGCCACTCCAGAGAAAACAACCCTAGTTTGTCCAGTCTCTCCCTATAGTCATCCCCTCTAATCCAGGCAGCGTCATGGTAAACCTCTCCTGTACCCTCTCCAAAGGCTCCACATCTTTTCTGTAACATGGCGACCTGAATTGAATGCAGTACTCCAAGAGCAGCCTAACCCAAAGTTTTATAAAGCTGCAACATGGCATCCTGACTCAATGCCCCAACCAATAAAGGCAAGAGTGCCATACATAGAAACATAAGCATAGAAACATAGAAGATAGGAGCAAGACGAGGCCATTCAGCCCTTCGAGCCTGCTCCTCTATTCACCACGATCCTGGCTGATTGTCCAACTCAATAACTATTCCTGCTTTCTCCCCATAACCTTTGATCCCATTCGCCCCAAGTGCTATATCCAGCCACCTCTTGAGTACATTCAATGTTTTGGCATCAACTACTTCCTGTGGTAATGAGTTCCACAGGTTCACCACTCTTTGGGTGAAGAAATGTTCCTTATCTCTGTCCCAAATGGTCTACCCCAAATCCTCAGGCTGTGACCCCTGGTTCTGGACGCCCCCATCATCAGGAATATCCTCCCTGCATCTACTCAGTCTATCCTGTTAGAATTTTATAATTCTCTATGAGATTCCCCCTCAATTATCTGAACTCCAGTGAAAACAATCCTAACCTAGTCAATCTCTCCTCGTACATCAGTCCCGCCATCCCCATAACTGGCCTGGTCAGTCTATGCCTTCTTTACCACCCTAGCTACCTGTGTGGCCACTTTCAGGAAGCTATGGCCTTCAGTGGCACAGTGGTTAGCACTGCTGCCTCGCAGTGCCAGGAATCCAGGTTCGATTCCCAGCTCAGATCACTGTCTGTGTAGAGTCTGCAGATTCTCTCATGTCTGTGTGGGTTTCTTCCAGATGCTCCGGGTTCCTCCCACAGTCTGAAAGACATAGTCTCACAACACTAGGTCAAAGTCCAACAAGTTTATTCGGTAGCACAAGGTTTTGGAGCGCCACTCCTTCATCAGGTGAGTGCCACTACTGTACCTACCCCAGTCCAACGCTGGCAACTCCACATCAGTCCAAAAGACGTGCTGGTTAGATGTATTGGCCATGCCAAATCCTCCCTCAGTGTACCCAAACAGGTACCGGACTGTGGCAACTAGGGGATTTTCACAGTTACTTCATTGCAGTGTTAATGTAAGCCGACTTGTGACACTAATAAATAAACTTTAAAAGCTTTAAACATCAGCGTTGTTCAGGGTCCAGCCACTAACTGCATGTTCACCCTTAACATTTGGTGAACCAAAGTTGGCGCGAGGAAGGATTATGCCTGCTCTCTGGAAGGATGGAAATGCTTCCCCCCCATCTTCTAAGCTTTCAGACATTTAAAACTCTTGGGGAATAATATTGGAAAATTTTGCCCCTTCAAGATGTGGAGAAGAGTGTCTGATTTTTCCTGAAAACGTGTTTCTGAAACAATAAGAATGGAAACATAAATTCAGGCATTAGTGTGTGTGTGTGTGAGGTCTTGGAAAAACACAGGGCCTGGGTCAAAACCATCCAGCGTTTATTGTGGCCAATAAAAATCTGACATCAAGTAGGTTGAATGTCAAGTTCCCACTCTCCTGGCTTCCCATTTATTCTGGCGCTCAATTAAGATAAATCTCATTTTAAGCATGTATTGTTTGCTCAGCCAGCAAGTCCTACTGTTTTCAGAAGGTCCCCGTTTATAACCATTCTGGCGCTAGTGGGCCAAGTCCCATCTGTGTCCGCGAACGCAGGCCATCGCTGCCCTCTGGTGCTCGGGATGGGTAACTCCACCATTAGCAAGTAAAAGCAATAATCCTCTTCCTCTGCAAGGAACAGAATTGGCCAATGATCACTCACTGACTTCTAAGTGTAACGCACCGTGGAAATGTTACCAAAAGTTGATAACAAGACCAGTGGTATACTTTCACCGTTGAATCATTTGCTTTGTACCAAGATTTTACATTCAGTGTATATATTACAGGGCTTTAATACACTGTCTGCATTGTTCCAATCCTAACCTTTCCAGTAATACTGTAGAGAAATGATTTAAATAGTCTGACATTGGTTATAAATCTAAATACTTCTACAAATATAGTGTGAAATATCTTCTCTGTGATCTGGGTCCCAAGGTAACGTGCTGTTTCTCTCTCTTAAGAGCCTGCTTTGAGTTTGCAAGCCGCTCCACCACATTGCGTTTGAAGTGAATCTTTTTTTTCCTTAAGTTACACAGGAAAGGAGAGGGTTCTAACAGTGGACCAGGGCTAAATGCTATGAGCTGACAGAGCAGACTGAGTTGTCTTGCAAGTAATGTATAATGATACGTTAAACATCTGGCAAGAACTGCGGACGTAGAGAGACCAGTTTCCACGTTACAGACCCACATCTTTTCTAAATGGTTTAAAACGGTCTCAGCTTAGAGATAAAGTAAAGCACCACTCCAGTTCAAGCTGCTTAAGTAATAATTCATAGCTCCATATGCTAATCTACGCAGCTTGCAGGCAAGGTAAAAGGACGATTGTCTGCAAATTGTGTTCAAAGGATTTGATTTGATTTGGTTTGATTTATTGGTATTTATTCCTCTGGGCACGGTGGCACAGTGGTTGGCACTTCTCCCTCACAGCGCCAGGGACCAAGATTTGATTCCTGGCCTCGGGTCTCTATCAGTGTGGAGTTTGCACATTCTCCCCGTGTCTGCGTGGGTTTCCTGCAGGTGCTCCGATTTCTTCCAAAGATGTGCGGGTTAGGTTGATTGGCCACGCTAAATTATCCCTTAGTGTCAGAGGGACTAGCTCGGGTAAATGCATGCGATTGTGAGGATAGGGCCTGGGTGGGATTGCGGTCAGTGCAGACTTGATGGGTGGAATGGCCTCTTTCTGCACTGTAGGATTCTATGAATGTATGATTATTGTCACATGTATTGGGATTCAGTGAAAAGTATTGTTTCTTGCATGCTGTACAAAGCACATCATTTTCAGAGCACATAGGGGGGAAGGAAAGGAGAGAGTGCAGAATGTAGTGTTCCAGTCATAGCTAGGGTGTTGAGAAAGATCAGCTTAATATAAGGCCGGCCTATTAAAAGTCTGATGGCAGGAGGAAAGAACCTGTCTTTAAGTTTAGTTTATTTAATAGTGTCACAGGTAGGCTTACATTAACACTGCAATGAAAATCCCCTAGTTGCCACACTCAGTGTCTGTTTGGATACACTGAGGGAGAATTTAGCATGGACAACACACTAACAGTCTTTTGGGCTGTGGGAGGAAACCAGAACACCTGGAAGAAATGCGTGCACATGTGGGGAGAACGTGAAGACTTCATACAGACCTTGACCCAAGTCGGGATTGGAACCCGGGTCCCTGGTGCCTTGAGGTAACAGTGCCCCTGTGCCACCTTTGAGTAGGTTGGTACGTGATCTCAGACTTTTGTATCTTTTCCCCGACGGAAGAAGTTGGAAGGGAGAATGTCCTGGGTGCGTGGGGTCCTTGATTATGCTGGCTGCTTTCCTGAGGCAGTGGTAAGTGTAGACAGAGGCAATGGATGGGAGGCTGGTTTGTGTGATAGACTGGGTTTCATTCATAACCCTTTGTAGTTCCTTGCAGCCTTGGTCAGAGCAGGAGCCGTACCAAGCTGTAATACAATCAGATTGGATGTTTTCTATGGTGTATCTGTAAAAATTGGTGAGAGCCATGGTGGACATACCAAATTTCTTTAGCCTCCTGAGAAAGTAGAGGCATTGATGGGCTTTCTTAATTATAGTGTCAGCATGGAGGAGCCGGGATAGGTTGTTGGTGATCTGAACACCTGCAAACATGAAGCTCTCGACTATCTCCACTTCATTGTTATCACATACAGTTGACTTTGATGGATAAACATGCCTGGAGATATAGGGAGGGAGATTTCCACCTTCCTATGGATGCATCCTGACCTCTCCCTGAATCCCTCTCCCTGTGCCAGTGGTATTTGCATTACATGGCATGGGAAGATTTTGGCACTATTTTTGGCAAAACTATGGATGCCAAGTGATACAGGAGGTAGGTCAGAGGTGATACATTTTCACCATGGTTTCGCCGGAGGAGAACTTTCAAAACCGTTCCTGTTAAGTCCAATTCTAAATTTCCAAATAATTTTACAATTAGCTGCCCTGAAGGAAATAGGTACACAAAGGGTAGCCTCACTTCCACCACTCTCCATCTAAACTCTCTCCCCATGCTGTTGTGGCACTTTAGTCTATCTGCTTCATGGAAGTCAATGCAGTGTTGAGGCAGAACATATGGGGTTTATTATAGATTATGTCATTCTCTCAGTGCAATCTGCTGACATGACATCCCTGTCCATCAAGACAGATACAAGATGTACCTAACCCTCCTTTGGAAAGAAAGATTGATTGGAATAAGACATGCAGACCAGATCTCCGGCCTTATATTTCTCCCAGCACCTGAGGGGAAGCAATGGCCTAGTGGTGTTTTCACTAGGTTATTAATCCAGAAACTCAACTCATATTCTGGGGACCCGGGTTCGAATCCCACCACGGCAGATGGTGGAATTTGAATTCAATAAAAAATATCTGGAATTAAGGATCTACTGATGACCATTGTTGATTGTTGGAAAAAACCCATCTGGTTCACAAATGTCCTTTAGGGAAGGAACTCTGCCATCCTTACCTGGTCTGGTCTACATTTGACTCCAGAGCCACAGAAATAGGGTTGATTCTCAAATGCACTTGGGCAACTAGGGATGGGTAATAAATGCTGGCAGGCCAGTGACGTCCATGTTCTATGAATGAACAAAGAAAGGGAGCTTTGCATCTCCAGCATTGTAAGAACTCCAAGCCTTCTTATATCCCGAGTTCCCACCACCATTTCACAGTGACTCAATGTCATTCCTTCAAATGTTGTTCATGGAATCCCTACGGTCCAGAAGAAGGCCATTCGGCCCTGCATTGACCACAGTCGAACCTTTAACTTTCCTGTGAAGGGCAACCAAACACTTCTTTCGTTGGTATTCTCCTTGCTTGTCTATTTGTCCGAGCATTTTTATTTGCTTGTTTAAGCGCTCTGAATAATCGCTCTTTGGGCGGACGGCAGGACCTTCTGGCATTTTGCATGGCTCACCATCCCCCACCCCCTCCCCTACGGCCATGGAGCTCCACAGTGGGGTGGTGGGGGCTGGGTTGCCTGCATCGGGATCAGAAGACCCTGCCAGCAAGAAGGCTTGGAAAATCCCATCCATTGTTGTCAGTTAGTGTCTGTGTTACTTTGTTGTCCTCCCATTTTTGGATAGCTGATGTGACTTTTATGACATCCAGGGCAGAATTTTCCCACCCCGCTCACCATGGGAATCGTAGCGGATGAGGGCAATCCATGCAAAGGTCCAATGACCTCGGATGGGAATCTCTAGCCTTGGAGCAAGCAAGGCTGGAAAATCCCCAGCCCCCAGCGTGTACTGTGGTTGCTGTGGAAAGCAAGGAAAAGTCTCAAAATAAAATATATAACAAAACAATGGATTAGCCAGATTTTCTGGGTGAATCTCCCTATATCCTTTTCTAATGGAAATAAATCATAGAATCCCCATAGAAGGAGGGCATTCGGCCCATCAAATCTACACCAATTCTCCAAAAGAGCACCTTACCCAGGCTCAGTCCCTCACCCTATCCCTGTAACCTCATGCATTTTAACATTGCTAATCCTGCACATCTTTGAACTGTGGGAGGAAACCGGAGCACCCAGGGGAAACTGACACAGGCATGGGGAAGAGTGTGCAAACTCCACACAGTTACCCGAGGCTGCAATTGAATCTGGGGTCCCTGGTGCCGTGAGGCAATGAGTTTCTGCAGAATTTCTACACCTTGGCTGGAATTCTCCCATCCTGCCCGCCACTGGAATTTTAGCGGGTGGGTTGCAGAGAATGTGAAACGCCATTGACGGTCGGACAGGAATT
Organism: Carcharhinus amblyrhynchos; assembly: GCF_965287045.1. Taxonomy (NCBI): domain Eukaryota; kingdom Metazoa; phylum Chordata; class Chondrichthyes; order Carcharhiniformes; family Carcharhinidae; genus Carcharhinus; species Carcharhinus amblyrhynchos. The sequence goes on along the minus strand of NC_137335.1, from coordinate 11,259,149 downwards.
TCTGCCTTTTAGACCAGTGTGGATGGAGAATTCTGCCCCCTGTCTTTGGTAGACTGCAGCTTTTGTGTTTTAATACCTGACACAGCGACTGACTGAGCTCAGCTGTCAAGAGGGACAAATTGGAAAGAAGTGCCACCCTATGCTTTAATTACCTTTATGTGGAGATGCCGGTGTTGGACTGGGGTAAACACAGTAAGAAGTCTCACAACACCAGGTTAAAATCCAGAGGTTTATTTGGTAGCGCAAGCTTTCAGAGTATTACCCCTTCACCAGATGAGTGGACATATAAAGACACAAACTCAATTTACAAATAATAGTTGGAATGCGAGTCTCTACAGGTAATCAAGTCTTAAAGGTACAGACAATGTGAGTGGAGAGAGGGTTAAACACAGGTTAAAGAGATGTATATTGTCTCCAGCCAGGACAATTGTTGAGATTTTGCGAGCCTAGGCAAGTCACAGGAGTTACAGATAGTGTGACATGAACCCAAGATCCTTTTCCGTACACATGAGGACAGCCTCAGCCAGGATCTTGTCACACTATCTGTAACCCCCACGACTTGCCTGGGCTTGCAAAATCTCACTAACTGCCCTGACTGGAGACGATATACATCTCTTTAAACTGTGCTTAACCCTCTCTCCACTCACGTTGTCTGTACCTTTAAGACTTGATTGCCTGTAAAGACTCACATTCCAACCATTATTTTGTAAATTGCGTTTGTGTCTTTATATGCCCTGATTGTGAACAGAGCTCCCACTGACCCGATGAAGGGGCAGCACTCCAAAAGCTTGTGCCTTGTGCTACCAAATAAACCTGTTGGACTTTAACTTGGTGTTGTGAGGCTTTTTAATTACCTTTAACAGCGAGAGAAATATTGGCCTTAGGTAAAGGTTTTCTTGCAGCAAAGCACAGAGGAACTCAAAGGAAAAATGGGAGTGTGGGCAGAAGGAGAGAAATTATTTCTTTCTCTTCCTGCTTGCCACCTATCAATGCAAATTTTTCCTCAATATCCCATGTTTCCTGGTGAAAGGACACAATTCAAATTTAACGACATTGGTACAGTACGGTGCTCACACTGTCAATCCACTGAAGATGGTTGAAGAACACTCTATTTTTTTTTTCTAATTTGACCAGTAACTCTTTAAAAGGAGGTCCCTGCCTCTCTCATTTCTCCATTTCCTTTTGAAAATAAAAACACTTTCTCAGTCTTGGAAGTATTGGTAGCCTGGTGGCACAGTGGTTAGCTCTGCTACCTCACCATGCCAGGGACACGGATTCAATTCCCGGCTTGGGTCACTGTCTGTGTAGAGACCGTACATTCTTCCCGTGTCTGCGCGGGTTTCCTCCGGGTGCTCTGGTTTCCTCCCACAGTCCGAATGACATGCTGGTCGTGTGGATTGGTCATGCTAAATTGTCCCTTAGTGTCATGAAGATTAGCAGGTTAAATACCTGGGAAATAAGGCTTGGGTGGTACAGACATGATGGGCTGAATGGCCTCCTTCTGCACTTTAGCGATTCTATATTCTAAATTCTCCAATTTCTGAAAGTCTCCCTGTGCCACTAATGGGCTTAACTGGAGAGAAGAGGTTGCGGCCTTCTTCTAGGCCCAACCAGTTACTATGGTGGCAGTAGGGGGAGAGGAAGGGAGTATGTTGAGGTGATTGCTCCTGTGATTTCCCCCCCTTAATTGTCAGGGTTCCCTCGGCGGAAGGACTGGGAATTATTGAAGGTGTGGAGCCGGGGGGCCAATCCTCCTCAAACCCTTTCCAACAATTTTTGCAAGGTGGGGGGACAACAAGCACTTTCGCAGTTAGGTAACCAAACCTTGCTTTCTGGGCCTCACTAAATTGAAGATGGTTAGCAGTATCATGGAATCCTTACAATGCAGAAGGAGGACATTCGGCCCATCGAGTCTGTACTGACCACCAGGCCCTGTCCCCAATAACCTCACATATTTACCCTGCTAACCCCCCCTGACATTAGGGTCAATTTAGCAATCAACCTCACCTATACACCTTTGGACTGTGGGAGGAAACCGGAGCACCCGGAGGAAACCCACGCAGACACGGGGAGAATGTGCAAACTCCACGCAGACGGTGACCCGAGGCCGGAATTGAACCTGGGTCCTTGACGCTGTGAGGCAGCAGTGCTAACCACTGTGCCAGCGCGCCGCCCCATATTAAAATATGGTAACTGCGATGTTCGTTATAAGTTAGGAAGTGACTAACTTGAAGGCTGAAGGCGAGGCTGATGGAAGTGGCCGCTGCCCGAAGAAATAGGCTAACACTTGCACTTGAAGCAAGGCTCGCTCTTGCTGTATATTTCTGTACGCTCGGTTGAAAATAGTTAATCGTGGCTGCACATCACGCACAACTCCTCTTTCAGCAGGAAAATGCCAATTTTTTTTTCCTCCTCTCCCTCTCCTTCTCGTCCATGTGGCCCACCGGATGCTTATCCCACTTTGGAACGTGTTTGTTTGTAGACTTTCTTCCTTTAGTTCCCTGCTCGTGACCACCCATGTTAAGCAGGGGTCCCGGCCTGGCCTGCTGCTGATGAGATTCCCAAACCCCGTCAGCCAGGCAGACGCACACGGCCTTCCCTGAGAAATCTCAGGCCACGATATTTTTCCAGTTTGCGCCGGTTTCCTCCCCCTCCCTCACCACCACCCCACCCCCCACCCCCCACCCCCCACCCCCGCATTCCCCTTCCCTCACCTTGATTCCTGTCAGAGTCACACATCTGCTGTTCAGGTCAGACAGAGAGGAAATGGTATTCCCATCTGCAGACTAAACTCCGAGATGTAAACATTAGAAACGCAACGCAGGCCATGAACCGGGATTTGCGATGTTACTCCCTGCTCCCCTCGGCCCTGGCTTTCTCTGTGTTTTCGGGAAATCTGCGGAGAAAAAAAAGAAACACTTTTATTCCTGCCGCTCGCCAGAATTTGAACAGTCAATTCATCGGCAAATGAATTGCTGAGAATTAGACCCACGGTATAACTGATAGGGAATGGCATTGCAAGGCCACTTACACAGAATGGGGTGACAGAGGGATCCATTGTACTGTGGTTCTCGTTACGCCGTGTCAGAATCGATAAGGGTGTGAGGTATTGCAGGAGAATGGCAGGTGGAACGGGTGCTTCCGTTCGCCTGCTTTGGATGTGCAGGGAGCAGAGGGGCAACATGGTGGCACTGTGGTTAGCACTGCTGTCTCACTGTGCCAGGGACCCAGGTTTGACTCCCAACTTGGCTCACTGTCTGCGTGGGGTCCGCACGTTCTCCCCGAGCCTGTGTGTGTTTCCTCCGGGTGCTCCGGTTTCCTCCCGCAGTCCAAAAGACGTGTTGGTTAGGTGAACTGGCCATGCTAAATTCTCCCTCAGTGTACCCAAACAGGCATTGGAGTGTGATGACGAGGGGATTTTCACATTAACTTCATTGCAGTGTTAATGGAAGCCTACGTGTGACTAATAAATAAACTTTAACTTTAGGGGGCACATTCAGAGTTTGCAAACTCAGGAATGTCGTAAACAATGAGGATTACAAGAGATGTCAGGAGCCATCAGTGCATGGAATGGTTGGATGCGTGGTAGATGAAATTTAATGCAGACAAGTGTGGAATTATTTAGTGCAATGAGGAGAAATGAATGGCACAATTTTAAAGAGGGTGCGAATGCAGAGAAACCAATAAGTATGCGCACACAAATCTTGAAAGGACAAGCTCAGAAGACTGTGCAAAAGACTCACTGAATGCTTGGCTTCATAAATAGAGGGAGAGAGTACATGGTAAACCTATGGAAAAACAGGTATTTGGTCTCGGGTAGAGAACTATGGCCAATTCTGAACTCCGCAATTTAGAAAGGATGTTATTTCGAGGGTGCAGAGGAGATTTACTGGAAAGAAACCAGAGACCAAAGACTTCAGTTACCTGGAGAGACTGAATAAAGTGGATCTGTTTTCTGTAGGGAGTGGATATTGTTGAGTGGGTCTTAATTCTTTCTATTCTTAAGTAGGTTAACTATTTATTAACCACAAGAACTATGTATATATATATGTAGGTTTGAACTAGATGTGTCTATATGCTTGCTTCTACGCAGTGATCTGTCCAATACTACACTGACTTCTAAATGCAGAGTTGTCTACTCTATCACATCACTGAGTGGACAGTACTGTACTCAGTCCCCTGTTAACCCTATAGGTGCCAGACTTTATACTGCACCTCCCCCAAGTCTCTTTCCTATGGATTTCAAGTTATTCTACTTTATCCCATGTATATTTGCATTGTTATTGCAATCACATTACCCCCTCCCCTCTGCCCCCTCCCCCCCCCTTCATAGAATCCTTACCCTGTGGAAGGAGGCTATTCAGTCCATTGATTTTGCACCAATCACAATCCCTCCCAGGCCCTATCCCCCATAACCCCACATGTTTACCCTGCTACTCCCCCTGACATGAGGGTCAATTTTACATGGCCAATCCACCTAACCCATGTATCTTTGGAGTGTGGGAGGAAACCACACAGGTTTCCAGTCCAAAGATGTGCGGGTTAGGTTGATTGGCCATATACTAAAGTGACCCTAGTGTCAGGAGATTAGTAGGGTAAATATGTGGAGTTATGGGAATAGGCCCTGGGTGGGATTGTGGTTGGTGCAGACTCGATGAGCCAAATGGCCTCCTTCTGCACTGTAGGGATTCTATGGGATTCTAAACCAGAGCATTCAGAGGAACCCCAATGCAGACACGGGGAGAATGTGCAAACCCCACACAGACAGTGACTTGAGGCTGGAATTGAACCCGGGTCCCTGGCACTGTGAGGCAGCAGTGCTAACCATTGTGCCACCGTGCCACCCCAAATGTTGATCAGATTGTACTGAAGTTCAAGAATATCTTCCATTTTGTTTGTTAATTTTGCTTTCTAGCAGATTCATCAATACTCGTCTCTTATTTCTGGCATTTTGCACAACATCTATTGTTGGCTTCTGATGCATGAAGTCCATCAGGTTTTAATTTGAGGTTCATTTTTATTGAATATCTTTCTACAAGTTCATTGCTTAAGAATTCAAGCTTTGTTTCCCTGTGAATGATATTCCAGAATTCTCATTATTTCTCATTCTTTCCTTGTCTTCAACTTTTTTTCCAAATGCCCAACCATTTATTCAGTTCTGTCATCACTTTCTTGCACCTCTGTGACACCTCAAAAACATGCGTGTCCACATCTCGGACAGTTTGGTTCATTGACAGCTTGCATTTTCAAGGGTATATACTCAGCTTGAATCTTGAGTTTCAAATCTTCCAGCTCAGTTCTGATACAAACATTTTCCAACTTTATTTCATTTCCCTTTTGTTGGGGTTAGTTTGGGTTTCAACAGATAGTTTTCCTTCATTTGAAGCCTCTGTGCCTCTTTTTACACTCTTGTACACGCCACAACTTGAAGATTAAAATATTCACCAAAAGTTTTTAATATTTTATCGAAGCTGGTTTCAGATTACTTTGTGAAAAAGTTCACCAAATCAGTATAAAAATGCATAAATCTGCACTTTTTCTGACTATCAACTTAGTCGAAAATTTATTTATTCATGTCACAAGTAAGTTTACATTAAAACTACAGTTAAGTTACTGTGAAAATCCCCTAGTTATCACACTCCGACACCTGCTCAGGTACACTGATGGTGAATTTAGCATGGCTAATCAACCCAACAAGCACATGTTTCGGACTGTGGGAGGAAACCAGAGTGCCTGGAAGAAACCCATGCCGGCATGGGGAGAATGTGCGGACTCCACACAGACAGTCACCGAAGATAGGAATGAAGCCTGGTCCCTGATGCTGTGCGGCAGCAGTGCTAACCATGCTGAGGAACAATTTTGCATTGACAATGCACCCAGGCAGCCCATGTTTTGGCCTGTGGCAGGAAACCAGAGCACCCGGAGGAAACCCACGCAGACATGGGGAGAACATTTGTCCCTGGCATTGTGAGGCAGCAGTGCTAACCACTGTGCCACCATGCTGTCCTAGACTTGATAGGTTCCAATCATATAAAAATGCTTTTCTCCAGGGTGCTCAGGTTTTCACTGGGTTTGATCACTGGTTGAATTGGAACTGATCAGGTAAATTGGATTTTGACCCATGGTTAAATTATTAAAATGTAGGTTCAGCTTTATGGAGTTGCTGAAGTCCAAGGTGGCACCAACACCCATTTCAGGTCAAAGGGTTTTCCAGTGTTTGTCGGTTTTGGCACACTCCCACTGCAATGGTGTTTGCACTCAGCCTTGGAAAGAATTTAAACAATGGCTGCTTGGTTCGACTGGCTGTAGACCTCTCTGTTTCAGAGCTATGCTTTCAGGTCACCCAAGTGTCAAATCCTGGTCGATGCTGGTATTTAAAGCTTATTGTCTCGTTGTTCTTTAGTTGTGATGGCGCTGGAGCGAGGCGATTTCTTGAAAACTATCCCCAGCTTACCCTCTAATTCTATCTTTTAATCTAGTTCTATGCTATGTTTCTCCACACCCTAGCTTTGATTGTAACACTATAGTCTACACTCTTGCCTTTCTTCTCCCCTATGTACTCTATGAACTGTATGCTTTGTCTGTATGGTGTGCAAGAAACAATACTTTTATTGTATCCCAACAAATGTGACAATACTCAATCAAATCAAATCAAAAATGATTTTTCCAAATTAATTCTTTTTTCTTTTTGGAGATGCCACATGTTCAGGCGCCAACTTGGGAATCTGATTGCTCTGACAGAGTTTTTAAAAAAGCAATTCCTGATAGCTAAAATATGAGTTGTACGACGGTTAACACTGCTGCCTCACAGTGCCAGAGATCCAAGTGTGATTCCTGGCTTCAGTCACTTTCTGTGTACAGTCTGCATGTTTCCTGCGTGGGTTTTCACCGGGTGCTCTGGTTTCCTCCTAAAGTCTGAAAAACATATTGGTTAGATACATTCGCCATGATAAATTCTCCCTCAGTCTATTTGAACAGGTGCTGGAGTGTGGCAACGCAGGGATTTTCACAGTAACTTCATTGCAGTGCTAATGTAAGCCTGCTTGTGACACTAATAAATAATCTTTACTTTTACTTTATTCAATGTTTTCCAGGGCTTGCAGTATCCTGGAATTTGTTGACTCTGCACCCAGGAAATGAAGCTGGACTTCCGAGAGACCCTATGGCGTCTTCTGCTGCAGTGAGAATGTTACATTTCTGCCTTCAGCTTCCAAGCCTTTCTTTGAAGTTTTCTCCTGCACATCTGCTTCTTGAGCTTTGCTTGCGGTCAGAATGCCACTTCAAATATTTCTTAGGTCATGTGTTTTGCATTTTTGTGTGTTTTTTGGGGGGTTTTTCCATTTATTTCTGCCATGTTGTAGGGTATTGGCTACTGCTTGATAGGTCTTAATGAAGTCTTTGTAGCCTTAAGTAGGTTAATCATGCATTTATTAACTGCAACAATTATCTACATATATGTAGTAAAGGGTTCAATCTAAGAGCTGGCTCCATGCTTTCTTCTACACACTACTCTGTCCAATACTATATTGCTTCAAGGTGTAGGTCAAGTGTTCTCTCTATTACCATGTGGTCCATGCTGCACTCTGTGCCACATTAACATTATATGTACTAGACCTTTATATTATATTATCCTTAAAGCAGAGATCATAGAAAGCATCCTTTCTGAATGTTGCACAGCTTGGTATGACTCCTGCTCTGACCAAGAAATTGTAAAGGGTTGTGAATGTAGCTCTGTACATCACACAAACCAATTGATTGACTCTATCTACGTTTCCCGTTGCCTTGGCAGCATGGTGGCACAATGGTTAGCAATGCTGCCTCATAGCGCCAGGGACCTGAGTTCAATTCTTGACTTTGGTCGCTGTCTGTGTGGAATCTGCATGTTCTCCCTGTATCTGCATGGGTTTTGTCCGGGTACTCCAGTTTTCTCCCACAGTTCGAAAGATGCACTGGTTAGATGCATTGGCCATGCGAAATTCTCCCTCAGTGTACCCAAACAGATGACAGAGTGTGGTGACTAGGGGGTTTTCACAGGAACTTCATTGCAGTGTTAATGTAAGCCTACTTGTGACACTAATAAATAAACCTTAAACATTTAAACTTTAAAACTTTAAAAACTTTATTGTTACACGCACCGGGATACAGTGAAAAGTATTGTTTCATGCGCGCTACACAGACAAAGCATACTGTTCATAGAAGAGGAAAGGAGGGGGTGCAGATAAATCACACAAAGTACTGGCACCAGCGCAATGGGCCAAATGGTCTCCTTCTGTTGCTGGATCATTCTGCGATTCTTCCGTCCAATGTTTTTTTGGACCTCATCTATTTTTTATTTGGAGCTACTAAAGATAAAACAGAGGCAGAGAGAGAGAGAGAAAGGGATGTCAGAGGAATAGCCATCTGGTTCACTTCATAAAGAATCGTTTTATAGGGACAGAAGCAGCATGGTGCCTACTTCCTGCCATTCTCAGTTGGGAGTGTTTTGTACAGCAGGGGAGAAGGAGCGAACATTATCAACGCCGAAAATAATTTTTAAATGAGTGCCATAAATGTTAGGTCAGGGCGACCCTCACAAGTCTTTATGCAGCTCTCTAAACAAGACATAGACTTTCGCTAAGAGCTTGTGAGCTGTGTGCTTCCGTGCAATCTCACCCGGGATCAACAGAAAAGGAGAGGAAATGCCACATGAAAGGATCTCACACCAAATTTGGCTCTTCCTGCGCTTAGTATTAGCGATGATGTGGAGGTTTCGGAGCAGCGAGTGCTCCGAAAACTAGTGGCTTTTGCTACCAGATAAACCAGTTGGACTTTAACCTGGTGTTGTGAGACTTCTTACTTCGTATCAACAACAGGGGAACATAGGGATTAGGGGTGAGAGTAAGTAATTCAGGCCTTCCAGCCCACTCCGCCATTCTATAGGAACACGACTGGTCTCCATCTCATCCTAACTCCACTTCACTGTCATTTCCCCTTTATCCAACTTCTGATCAAATATTTATCTCTCTCTTTCTTGAATCCATTGATTGATTCTGCATCCATTGCACTCTGGGGCAGTGATTTACATCCCTCTGTGAGAAGTAGCTTTGCCTTATTTCTGTCTTGAAACTCCCCTCTCTTACTCCACAACTATGACTGTTCTGGAAGGGGGAACATTTGATTCACATTTACTTTATCAATCCCACTAAGTATTTTATGCACCTCAATCAAATCCACCGCCCCCCCCCCCTCATTCTTCTGGACTCCAGCGAGTATAAGCCCAAGTTATTAAACCGCTCCTCATACAACAGCCTCTCCAAATCTCGAATCAATCTCGTGAGCTTCTTCTGAACCACCTTCGCCACATCCTTCCTCAAAGAAAGTGTCCAGAATTGAACACAGTACTCCAAGTGTGGTCTCACACAATTATACAATCATAGCAACAGTTCTCTCATTTTATACTCTGGGCCCTTTCCAAATGATTGCTTTTGATCCAAGTTGCCAACTAATTCTCCGTTGCCTCAAGGAGTTCCCATGTGGGGGGTCATACCAGGTCACAAGAAGCAAGGGGATAAGCAGCAAGGTTCAGAATCCTTGCCAAGACCAAGCCCTTCTCAAGGGGATCTAATAGAGGTATATAAGATTATGAAGGGTATAGATAGAGTAAACAGAGGTCAGCTATTTCCTATGATAGAGATACATAGGACAAGGGGCCATGGGCTTAAGGTGAGGGGGGAGAGGTATAACACGGATATTAGAGGGAAGTTTTTCACACAGAGGGTAGTGGGGGTATGGAATGCTCTGCCAAGTAAGCTGGTGGAGGCAAACACACTCGAGTTGTTTAAGAGTAACTTAGACAGGCACATGACTGGGTTGGAGATGGGTGGATATAGGAGATTGTTTCAAATAAGGGTCATTGGCATTGGGGCGTCCCTGGTAAGGTAAATGGATATGGTACAACAATAATGTTTTTTTTCTCTTTTCATTCACAGGTTTTAACTCTGTCCGCCTTGTGTCCAACGAGGGGCATACACGTACTTGGGCTGCTCTTGGTTGTTTGAGATTGACCTAGTGCTTCATGTCGTTAGTGTGTGCCTAAACTGGACAAGATACTGGGCAAGACGACAGCTCAGTGACTATCGCTGATTGCTGTGCAGACGCATGGATTTGGGCCGGTGTCTGTGGGAGTTTGCGCATTCTCCCCGTGCTTGCGTGGGTTTTCTCTGGGTGCTCTGGTTTCCTCCCACACCCCAAAGATATGCTGTTAGGCTGATTGGCAGTAATAAATTGTCCCTGAATCAGTTTCCCTCAATCTGGATGGCCATAAAACATTAGACAGGGGTTGTGGGTGGAGGGGGGGACTGGTGGTGTTAAGATGGCGGCGCAGGCTCGTTGGGCCGAAGGGCCTGTTTCCCGGGCTGTTTTTGTTCTTTGTCCTTTGTTCTTGCCTCTCAGTTCAGGGCACATATTTACCTTCTGGTCACCCTGCTATAGGAAGGATTTTATTAAACTGGAAAGGGCTCAAGAAATGGTTTACAAGGGTGTTACTAAGATTGAGAGGCTTGAGTGATAAGGAGAGGCTGGAATTTTTTTCCTTAAAGCGTAGAAAGCCGAGGGATGGCCTTGTAGAGGTTTATAAAATCATGAGGGGCATAGATAAGGTGAATAGCCAAGGTCTTTTCCCCAGGTTAGCATCCCTACAATGTAGAAGAAGGCCATTCGGCCCAATTGAGTCCACACCAATCGCAATCCCCCCCCAGGCCCTATACCTGTAACCCCACATATTTACTCCGCTAATTCCCTGACACGAGGCTCAATGTAGCGTGGCCAATCCACCAAACCCACACATCTTTGGACCGCGGGAGAAAACCAGAGCACCTGGAGGAAACCCACACAGACATGAGGAGAACGTGCAAACACCACACAGACAGGCTGGAATTGAACCCAGGTCTCTGACACTGTGAGGCAACAGTGTGAACCATTGTGCCACTGTGCTGTCCAAAACTAAAAGGCGCAGGTTTAAGGTGAGGGGGGAAAGATTTAAAGAGGACCTGAGGGGCAACGTTTTCACACAGAGGGTGAGCTGCCAGAAGAGGTGATAGAGGCGGGTACAATGACATTTGGATGGGTACATGGATGGGAAAGGTTTAGAGAGATATGGACCAAATGCAGGCAAGTGGGACTAGTTCAGTTTAGGAAACATGGTTGGCATGGAAGAGTTGGGCCAAAGGGCCTGTTTCTGTGCTGTACATCTCTATGACTCTAGATCTCAGTCGCAGATGAGGTCTTGCTCAGAAGCCTTGATACAGCCTTTGGGGTGCTACTCACCCTCTCACCAGCTATTGTGCTGCAGTGACAATCTGGTGCAATGATATGGGTTAGTTGGCAAACCCTCTCTGAGCATCAGGAATCCCGTTCAGCCCCTGCTGGGCCTCGGAATGAACATCCGACGCAGGAAAATGGATCGTGTTGGATGTTGACCGGTGGGGAGTGGTTCTGCTCCACATGAAAGAAGACTCCGGAAATGACCACTGGTTACTCGCAAGGCTGTTTTCCATTGGTGACAAGTGGAAGGCAATTCCCAGGTGGAATTCTGGTGCATGAGGAACGCCAAAGTTTATTTATGGGGTTAGAGCATAGATCCAGAACGCACACGACCTTCTCTACCTAACTGAAGCAAATCATAAAATTCCTACAGTGCAGAAGGAGGCCATTTGGCCCATTGAGTCTATACCGGCCATAATCCCACGCAGTCCCTATTCCCGTAACCCCACATATTTACCCAACTAATCCCCCAACATTCGGGTCAATTTAACACAGCCGACCAACCTAACCCGCGCATCTTTGGACTGTGGCAGCAAACTGGAGCACTCAGAAGAAACCTACGCAGACACGGGGAGAATGTGCAGACTCCACACAGACAGTGACCTGAGGTGGGAATTGAATCCAAGCCCCTGGCGCTGTGAGGCAGCAGCGCTAACCACCGTGCCACCTGCGTGACTCCAAATTGCCATCTGAAACACCCTTGTGGGCCACTCAATGAAACCAAACCATCACAAAAAAGTCAAATAAGAATTGGACAGTTGTGACGGTATTGATCTAATACTTAAATAATTAAAATATCAATTGTTTTAATTTAACTTTAATTTAACTAATTAAAACAAAAACAAAATAATTAAAATCAACATACTTTAATAATTTCCTCTGGTTTCATCCCACAGTCCAAAGATGGGTGGGTTGGGTGGATTGGCCATGCTAAATTGCCCCGTAGTGTCAGGAGGACTAGCAGGGTAAATATATGGAGTTACGGGGATCGGGTCTGGGTGGAATTGTGGTCGGTGCAGACTCGATGGGCCAAATGGCCTCCTTCTGCACTGTAGGGATTCAGTGAAATGCCATCGCTGAGAATAAGTGGCAGCTAACATTACAGTAGTCAGATTTTGTCCCTTTGGTCGGTTTTTACAAGCATCTGATTGTATTTCTGCCGTTTGCAGAAATTCATAAATCTAGCCTTTAAAAAACAAATGTCAGGAGTTTTGAGCAGATTGTTTTGGATCTTTAGGGGCAGAGCCAACAGACCTTGCTTGTTAAAACCAGAGCCTGCAAATGGAAGTTGCTTCGGCCTACAACAACAAGCTATATATACGTCTGCTCACTTTGTTCTTTGGGTGGCTTCTTCTGCCTTCAACATTCCCCCCGGCGTCTGTTGAAAGCATTGATGCTGTAGGTACAGCCCTGCAGGTGTCCCCCACCTGTCCCAGTGCCTCATACAGTTGGCAGCCCTTCACTCGTCAGTCTGTGGAGCTGGGACAAGTTTCCGACTTGGCGCTGCCCTTGTGAAGCCTTGCCCACTGGGAGTGCGTGTCAGAAATTCGGAAGTGGCACTCCGCATCAGCAACTTGGCGCCTCGCCATGCCATTAACCGATGCCCACCAGTTCGCACTTTCCAGTGTGAATCACTGGATTCAGATTTTACTCTCTCTCTCTCCCATGAGTGCCGAATCCAAACTGTGGGCAGCATTTGACACTTCCTTGAGTTATACAGTTTGCAAAATCCTACTAACTGTCCTGGCTTGAGACAATTCACACCTCTTTAACCTGTGATTATCCCTCTCTCCACTCGCAATGTCTGTACCTGCGAAGACTTGATTCCCTAAAAAGACTCGCATTTTAACCATTATCTTGCGATTGTGTCTGTGTCTATATATGCTGTGTTTGTGAACCCCCTTCTCCACTCACCGGATGAAGGAGCAGCGCTCCAAAAGCTCGTGCTACCAAATAAACCTGTTGGAATTTAACCTGGTGTTGCAAGACTTCTTACTGTTCCATTTTGGGAAGCACGTTTACCAACAGGAGGCGGGAATTTTACCGGCATGCCCACCCCGTTAGCCTCAGGCTGGGTCATACAAATCTTGGGTGGACGTGCCAATAAGATTCTGCCCTTAGAGGGGGAGGGGACCTTTCCCCATCTAAAGATGAGTTCCATAATGGGAAAAACCACAATAAACGGACAAAGGGCAGCTGTATTTAGACAAACCAAATGTCCAACATTTCAAAAGCCAATGACGTTCCAACAGTGTGAATGCAATTTGCTTTAAACCCTGGAGTTTGGACCCTTTCTCTCCTAAAAAAAACAGATCTTAATCTGCTAACCATTTTACTGGCAGTGTCAATGAAAGGTTTCTGTTTTGGAAGCGTTTGCTTTGAAGTAACTCATTTCCAAATAAGATCAGGCATTTGGTAATGATTTATTTCTATTTGGACAAGTGGCGAGCAGAGGAGAGAAATGGAGGTCTGGATACTGAGTATTTATAAGAAATTACTTGAGATTTTCAGCTGGGCTTTTAGTGACCATTTGTTATATTGGCAGTGCCGTTGGCTCCTGTTTATTTTATATTACAGTGCGAGAAAGACATTATCTCACATCTCCAGCCACGAAGCTGTGGTTAATATTCTATATAAAAAAAAAGAACTAAAACAACACAGTACAGTCCATTGACTTAAAGATTTATTTTGTGGTTCCCTTTCATTTTACGTCCGATCCTCAAGCACTTATGTGGCCAATAAGAGGTTAGGGAGCAAGTTTACACTGACCAGCCTCAGAGCGGGCAACAGGGGTGGGAATGAGGTGGGCAATCGTTTCTCCCCCCCCATTCTGCCCGAAACGCACTCTCAGCGCTCCAGGGTGGCAGCCAGGAGTGCTTAAAAGTTGAACTCACAGGGGCCATCGCTTTTCGGCTACTTGCCACGGACTTCATTCTTTTTTTTACCTCAGAGGTGGCCAGGTCAGGCCAGTCCTACCATGAGCGCGCCAAAATCGCGCAGCTGGTGCTAGCCCCGACGGGCCTGCCCCGGGCTAGTCGGCCAAGAGAGGGATGGGCGCGGCGCCAGTTTGCAAAGTTTAGCTCCCCCACCCCCATGAGGCAACTTACTGACCAGTGCAGCACAATGCAGCACTTATGGTACTTTCTCCCGAGCTCTTGCAGCTTTGTCAGTGTGGAGATAACCACAGCAGAGGGAAGCCTTTAATCCCATCTTTGTCGCATGGAGGGAGACCACTCAGCCCACCAGGCTCTTTTGAAGGTGCTATCCCATTCGTCCCAATCCCTTCCCTATGCAGAGATATCCTAGCCTTCCTTGTTTAGACAGCATGGTGGCACAGCGGTTAGCACTGCTGCCTCACAGCACCAGGGACCCGGGTTCATTTCTCAACTTGGGTCACTGTCTGTGCAGAGACTGCACATTCTCCCCGTGTCTGCAAGGGTTTCTTCCGCGTGCTCCGGTTTCCTCCCATGGTCCAAAGATCAAGGAATAGAATCTGTACAGTACAGAAGGAGGCCATTTGTTTCATTGAGTCTTTACCAACCACAATCCCACCCAGGCCCTACCCCCATAATCACACTGCTAATCCCCCTGATACGAAGGGGCAATTTAGCAATCCCAATCAACCTATCCTGCACGTCTTTGGACTGTGGGAGGAAATGGGAGCACCTGGAGGAAACCCACGCAGACACGGGGAGAGCATGCAGACTCCACACAGACAGTGAACCAAGCTGAGAATTGAACCCGGGTCCTTGGTGAGGTGAGGCAGCAGTGCTAACCACTGTGCCATTATGCTGTAAGAAGATACGTAGGTTAGGTGGGCTAGCTATGCTAAATTGCCCCTCAGTGTCCCAGGATGTGTAGGTTAGGTGGGTTGGCTATGCTAAATTGCCCCTCAGTGTCCCAGGATGTGTAGGTTAGGTGGGTTGGCTGTGTTAAATTGCCCCTCAGTGTCCCAGGATGTGTAGGTTAGGTGGGTTGGCTGTGTTAAATTGCCCCTCAGTGTCCCAGGATGTGTAGGTTAGGTGGGTTGGCTATGTTAAATTGCCCCTCAGTGTCCCAGGATGTGTAGGTTAGGTGGGTTGGCTGTGTTAAATTGCCCTTCAGTGTCCCAGGATGTGCAGGTTAGGTGGATTGGCTATGCTAAATTGCCCCTCAGTGTCCCAGGATGTGCTGTTAGGTGGGTTGGCCATGCTAAATTGCCCCTCAGTGTCCCAGGATGTGCTGTCAGGTGGGTTGGCCATGCTAAATTGCCCCTCAGTGTCCCAGGATGTGTAGGTTAGGTGGGTTGGCTATGCTAAATTGTCCCTCAGTGTCCCAGGATGTGTAGGTTAGGTGGGTTGGCCATGCTAAATTGCCCCTCAGTGTCCCAGGATGTGCAGGTTAGGTGGATTGGCTATGCTACATTGCCCCTCAGTGTCCCAGGATGTGTAGGTTAGGTGGGTTGGCCATGTTAAATTGCCCCTCAGTGTCCCAGGATGTGTAAGTTAGGTGGGTTGGCCATGCTAAATTGCCCCATGGGACGGGATTTTCTGGCCACACTTGCCCCTAAACCAAAAAGTCCCTCTTGAGGTCGATGGACCTTTGCATGGAACCCCAACCCCACCCCCACCCCCACCCCCACCATTCCCCCACTCCCCTCCCCATTACCAGAAGGCTGCGATTCCATGGTGGGCAGGACAGGAAAATTCCCCCATTCATGTCGGGGGGATTAGCAGGGTAAATACATGGGGTTACGGGGATGGGGCCACGGCGGGATTGTTGTTGGTGCAGGCTCGATGGGCCAAATGGTCTCCTTCTGCACTGTAGGGGTTCTAGCAAAAGAAACATCCAAACTTTTCACAAATGATTTCCTTCGCTGCAGGAAATTTATTTTAAATGCTGAACAATCTCAGCATTGAGAAGACTTTTCTGACATCAGACATTTTATTAATTAATTTTCTTTTCCTTAGACCCCTCAAGGGGAGGCAGTGGTGTAGTGGCATTGCCCAGAGATACAGTCATGTTCTGGGGACCCGGGTTCGAATCCCACCACGGTGAAATTTGAGTAAAAAAATCTAGTGATGACCATGAAACCATTGTCGAATTTTGGAAAAACTCATCTCGTTCACTAATGCCCTTTAGGGAAGGAAATCTGCCATCCTTACCTGGTCTGGCCTACATGTGACTCCAGATACATATTTGACTCTTAAATGCACCTCTGACATGGAGGACAATAGGAATGGGTGATAAATACATCCCATGAATGAATAAAGGGAAGGGCGGTTTTATCCGCCATTATACTTCAGATAAGGGCACTCTTTGTAATTTTGTGAGGAGCTTTTCAACATAATTATCTGTACGGAACTCAGCCATCGATTATCACCATTTGGAGAGTGTAATATGGATGCAAAATCACATGGACTGCACTCAGATCAGTTTAGTGATAAACGCACATGACTAAAAGTTTACTCACGCTTATTACAGGAGAAATCGTGATTCATAGAATCATACAGTCCCTATGAATAGCATAGAAGGAGGCCATTTGGCCCATTGAGTTGGCACTGGCAACAATCCCAGGCCCTATCCCCGTAACACAACACATTTACCTTACTAAGCTCCCTGACATCCCCCTAACACTGAGGAATAATTTAGCATGGCCAATTAACCTACCTATACAGAGATATCTTAGCAATCCCTCATTTAGACAGCACGGTGGTACAGTGGTTAGCACTGCTGTCTAACAGCACCAGGGACCCAGGTTCAATTCTGTCTTTGGGTCTCTGTCTGTATGGAGTTTGCACACTCTCCCCATGTCTGCGTGGGCTTCCTCCGGGTGCTCCAGTTTCCTCCCAAACCCCAAAGATCATAGAATAGAATCTCTGCAGTACAGGCCGTTGAGTCTGTACCAACCACAATCCCACACAGGTCCTATCCCCGTAACCCCACTGCGAATCCTTCTGAAACTCAGGGTCTATTTCCCATGGCCAATCAACTTATCCCACACATCTTTGGACTATGGGAGGAAACCGGAGCACCCGGGTGAAACAAGCGCAGACAGGGGGAGAATGTGCAAACTCCACACAGACAATGAGCTGAGACTGGAATTGAACCTGGGTCCCTGATGCTGTGAGGCAGCAATGCTAACCACTGTGCCACCATGACACTGTCGATCGATCTGCATTCGTTCCTGGTGAGGCAGACATACAACCTCCTCATCTGAATGATTTCAGTGGGAAATCCGTAATGGTGGCTGGCTGAGGGTCCATCTGGGGCCTAGTAATACGTTTCAGTTAGCCTCCAGCCCTTAAAGACTGTCTGTCCCTCTTAAAGGGGAAGTGCCCTGAATGAGGATGCTTCTGAATGTCAGTGTTCCTACTGCAAAGAAGGGAAATGGGACACGAGGGGTTGGGTGATGCAGTGTAGGAGGTCTTAGTCAGAGAGGAGAAGTGGTGTCTCATTTATATGGGTTGCCATGAGACCCTCAGGAAGATGCTTTTGACAGAAAGCAGAAATTGATCGTCATGGAGGGTGACTCCGGTCCTGAGGATCTGGTGGCAGTGCAGGACTGACCTCCTGCAGGTGGGCAAGGTTGGTCAATGCATCGCCAAAGGATGTCTCACACTCACAAATGCCTGACACTGCTCAGCGCACCCACAGCCCCACCAGCAATCACTGGCATCCTGGGGTGAGGCCAGACATTCATGCATTGCAGCTCACCCTCGCACACTCCACCCCACAATGATGCCAGGCCCATGCCCACCTCTCAGCTATGCCACGACAGCAGGCACAGCACTCAAACACCATGCCACACTATCACTGACATTCTGACCTCTCTCTTACAGGACTAGACACCATTGTCGACACCAAATGTAGACTGTTGTATCTTTTTCCCAACAGAAGAAGGTGGAAGAGAGAATGTCCGGGGTGCATGAGGTCCTTAATTAATTTGGCTGCTTTGCTGAGGCAGTGTGAACTGAGTCAATGGACGGGTGGCTGGTTTGAGTGATGGACTGGGCTACATTCACAACCCTTTGTAGTTTCTTGTGGTCTTGGGCAGAGCAGGAGCCATATCAAGCCTGATAACCTCAAAGGTCTGAAATCACGTACCAGCCGACTCAAGAACAGTTTCTTCCCTACTGCTGTCAGACTTTTGAATGGACCTACCTTGCATTAGGTTCATCTTTCTCTACACCCTAGCTGTGGCTGTAACACTACAATCTGCACTTTCTCGTTTCCTTCTCTATGAATGGTATGCTTTGTTTGTATAGTGCGCGAGAAACAATACTTTTCACTGTGTGCTAATACATGTGACAACAATAAATCAAGTCAAATCAAATCAAATCAAAAGCTTTGATACAACTAGAAAGAATGTTTTCTATAGTACATCTTTAATAGTTGGTGAGGTCATTGTGAACATACCAAATTTCCTTTGTCTTCTGAGAAAGTAGAGGCATTAGTGGGCTTTCTTAACTATAGTGTCAGCATGGGGGGACCACGACAGGTTGTTGGTGATCTGGACACCTAAAAACCTGAAGCTCTCGACCATTTCTACTACATCCCCGTTGACGTAGACTGGGGCATGTTCTCCTTTACACATCCTGAAGTTGACGCTCATCCATTACACCAATGGTCTACTCTGTAATGTTCCTGGAGGTTCCATGTTTCCCACCATACACCTGTTGTCCTCAGGTGATCGGGTGGTGGGAGTGGAAGGGCGGAGCTGGTATGGGGGTTGGTATTGTTGTCCCTGAGCGTTCATCCTCTGGTTGTCGTTGGGTGTGTGAAGGTGACAGACTGTCTCAGAATGCAGGAACGGTGTCTGCTGCCAGGATAGCGAGCATTCAGCCCCATGATGCAATGCGCATGGCTAATGGGACGGCAGCCCTTGTGGTTGC
The DNA here is from genome assembly GCF_965287045.1 of Carcharhinus amblyrhynchos. Taxonomy (NCBI): domain Eukaryota; kingdom Metazoa; phylum Chordata; class Chondrichthyes; order Carcharhiniformes; family Carcharhinidae; genus Carcharhinus; species Carcharhinus amblyrhynchos. The sequence continues at coordinate 11,239,974 of NC_137335.1, read as the reverse complement.
CCCTCTCCCCATCGTCAGGTGCTTTTTTTTTAAGTTTATTTATTAGTGTCAGAAGCTGGCTTACATTAACATTGCAGTGAAGTCACTGTGAAAATCCCCTAGTTGTCGCACTCCACTTGCTGCCTGTTTGAGTACACTGTGGGAGTATTTTTAGCATGGCCAATGAACCTGACCAGCACGCCTCGCGGACTGTGAGAGGAAACCGGGATACCAGGACGGAACCCACGCAGACACGGGGCAAATGTGCAGACTCCACACAGACAATCACCCTAGCCGGGAATCGATCCAGAGTCCCTGGCCTGTGAGGCAGCAGTGCTAACCACTGTGTAAAGGCATTGCACTGAAGGAGGCCATTCAGCCCATCGAGTCTGCACTGACTCTCTGACAAAGCATCATACTCAGGCCCTATGCCTGTAACCCCATGTATTTACCCTGCTTATCCACCTGATCTACACATCTTGTGACATTAAGTGGCAATTTACCATAGGCAATCCACCTAACCAGCACATCTTTCGGACTGTGGGAAGAAACCGGAGCATCTGAAGGAAACCCATGCAGAGATGGGGAGAACATGCAGACTCCGCACAGACAGTGACCCAAGCTGGGAATCGAACCCGGGTCCCTGGAGTTGTGAGGCAGCAGCGATAACCACTGTGCAAAGGCATTGGATTGAAGGAGACCATTCAGCCCATCGGGCTTGCACCAACTCTTTAACAAAACATCTTACTCTGGCCCTATGCCTGTAAACCCATGTATCTACCCCCTGTTTATCCATCTGATCTACACATCATGTAACATTCAGGGGCAATTTACCATGGCCAATCGCCTTTTGGACTGTAGGAAGAAAACACAGCATCTGGAGGAAACCCACGCAGAGACAGGGAGAACATGCGGACTCTGCATAGACCGTGACGCAAGCTGGGAATCGAACCGGAGTCCCTGGAGTTGTGAGGCAGCAGTGTTAACCACTGTGCCACTCCAGGTGGGGCCTACAGAGCCACATGTGTGCAATGGATAGGTTACTGCACCACTATCCCCAGTGAAAAAATCAGCCGATCTGTGGATCGAGGGAGAGTCACCGTTTTGAGTCCAAAACGCCTCCGCTTCGGAACTTTTCCATTTTCGATTGGAAAGCACCAGCCCATTTCTCTCTCCGCAGAGGCTGCCAGGTCAGCTAAAATTTTCCAGGTTTTTGTTTTAAAACTCCAGCATCCGCAATGTTTTACTTTTATTATCACCTTACAACTGAAGCAGCATAATAATAATAACTAGAATTCATTCCCAGTTAGATCTTGGATCCCCTCATCATCCACATTTCTGGCTTAGTACCACTCGCTCGCTTTGAGATTTCGCCTTGCTGAGCACAACTGCATATTTATCCAGTGAAAAGTTTGCTGATGACTACGTTTTATTGGATTTTCTGGCGAATTTGCTGGGTTACGCAATAGCATATGGTGACGATTAGGGAAGGCTGATTTATTTATCCTAGCAACTTAATGGGAAAAGGGACTTTTACTTTAGTTAAGGTTAACAAGGCAGGGTGGTGGAGAGGCGATGTGTCAGGTTCGCAAAGAAAATAATTTAACCCAGCACTGGGCGATTTGATAGACCATCAAATACCCGTTTCATTACAGTGCAGTGTAATAGTAGCGACTGTATAGCGTCGCAAGTTCAGTTGCGGTGGTGGTTAGCAAGCAGCAGCCTATATATATATATGTGTGTGTGGTTGTGTGGATTTCTTAAACAGGGCCATCTGGTGAGTAAACTGTGCCATTATTTCTATCAATGTATCAGCAGCCACTGTGAAACTGTAATAGGATCACTGCTGCCCATTGAGTCTGCACTGATCTCCGACAGAGTATCTCGCCCAGGCCCCCTTCCCCGTCCTAACATTCCCCATGGCTAATCCTTCTAACTTGCATATTTTGTAAGATGGCACGGTGGCACAGTGGTTAACACTGCTGCCTCATAGTGCCAGGGGCCCGGGTTTAATTCTGGCCTCAGCTCACTGTCTGTGTGGAGTTTGCACAATCTCCCCATATCTTCATGGGTTTCCTCCAGATACTCCACATCCGTCCCACAGTCCACAGATGTGAAGGTTAGGCAGATTAGTCATGGCAAATTGCCACTTAATGTCCCAAGATGGGTAGGTTAGGTGGATAAGCAGGGTAGATACATGGGGTAATGGGCCTGAGTAAGATGTTCTGTCAGAGTGTGGGTGCAGGGTCAATGGGCTGAATGGTCTCTTTCAGTGCAGTGCCTTTGCACAGTGGTTATAAGTGCTGCCTCACAGCTTCAGAGAGACGTATTCAATTCTGGCCTCGGGTCACTGTCTGTGTGGAGCCTACATGTTCTCTGCGTGGGTTTCCCCTGGGTGCTCTGGTTTCCTCCCACAGTCCAATGATGTGCCATGTTACATTGTCCCTTCATGTCAGCGGGACTAGCTATGATTATGGGGATAGGACCTGGGTGGGATTGTTGTCAGACATGCTCAATGGGCCAAATGGCCTCTTTTTGCACTGTAGGGATTCAATGATTCTGTCAGAAGTCTGGATTCAAGTCCCACGACAGGTCATGTTGGACACAGTTGCCGGAATTTTACAACCTTGCCCAACCAAGGCTCATAAGATCCCACCTGAGGCCAATGGAGAATGCAATACTGCGAGCATCGCCCGCTCCAGAATCAGGGTAGGCGTGCCGGTAAAATTCTGGCCGTAAGGTGAATTTTTGATCGTTCCTTGAACTGATAATAAGCTGCAAATCCCACCTCCATGTCCCGATCCTTCCCAAAAGGGAAAAATGTATGCGTGCTTGAAGCTGTGCTAAAAATAAGATGGAGTGTCTCAGCAAGTGGCAATATAAATAAATGAGGGTTGGAGTTAGATTGGAATCCTGAAGAAAATTATATCCTGATCCCAAACATGTAGAAAATGCACCTTCCTGAGTCATCATCCTGGAAGTAGCCTCATAATGCACCACTACAGAGCTCACTGTCACTCTGATAGAATCATAGGATCCTTATAGTGCCAAAGAGGCCATTCAGCCCATCGAGTCTGCATTGATCTCCAACAGGGCATCTGTTGGTTCCATTCATCCCTTTGAATAGACAAGAGAGCAGCACTGGTACAGGGTTTTAAAATTAATTTGTTTTATTGAAAAGAACTTAAGAAAATTAACATGACAGAAGTGAAAAGGAAGTCAATTTGGAGACAGGCTGCTAAACCACTCCCTGAACTGAGCTTGAACAAGATCTTCAGCCTGAACTGAAAACACACACTAAAATCCATTATATATCTATAGGACCCTGGTCAGACCCCAGCTGGAGTACTGTGCTCAGTTCTGGTTGCCTCATTTACAGGAAGGATGTGGAAGCCATTGAAAGGGTGCAGAGGAGATTTACAAGGATGTTATCTGGATTGGGTGGCATGCCTTATGAGGATAGGTTAAGAGCGCTCGGTCTTTTCTCCTTGGAGAGATGAAGGATGAGAGGTGACCTGATGGAGGTGTGTAAGATGTTGACAGGTATTGATGGAGTGGATTCTCAGAGGCTTTTCCCCAGGGCTGAAAAGGCTGCCACAAAAGGACACAGGTTTAAGATGTTGGGGAGTAGGTACAGAGGAGATGTCAGGGGTAAGTTTTTCACTCAGAGGGTGGCGGCTGCCGTCGGTGGTGGTGGAGGCAAATTCGATAGGGTCTTTTAAGAGACTTCTGGATGAGTACATGGGACTTAATAGGATTGAGGGTTATAGGCAAGCCTAGTAGGTAGAGATAAGATCGGCGCAACTTGTGGACCGAAAGGCCTGTTTGTGCTGTAGTTTTTCTATGATTCTATGTTCTATATCTCAACTCTTATCTTGTTATTATAGGTGCCCTTCAAATGCCATCTCCTTCTCCATTTGAAAAAAACAAGACTTGCAGCTGCAGTTAAGAAAAACTTGTTTTACCTGCAATGGTGTATCCTTTAGGATTGGAGTCAATTTTTAGCTAACCCAGCATGACTTCTGAGTTTTAAAATATAGTCAAGTTAGCAGTGTTAATTAACCCCTACAGTCTAGCATTTAAATGTAATTGTGTCGGCAGAAATATCTTCAAATGTAGTCTTTGCATAGACTGAGCAACAGGGCTAAGCATACACAGGATCTCTCAGTATCTCACCCAGGCCCTCTTCCCCATCCTATCTCTGTAGCCCCACACATTTACACACGGCTAATTCTTCTAACCTACACACCTTGGAACATGAAGAGGCAATTTAGCATGGTCAGTCTGACTAACCTGCACATCTTTGACAGAACAAAAAACAGAAAATGCTGGAAAATCTCAGGAGGTCTGACAGCATCTGTGGAGAGAGAACAGAGCCAAACGTTGGCTCTGCAGCTGGCAAAATGCCAGCCCTGCCACCCATTATAAGATAACTCTCTTACCCGCCTCTGTGGCTTGATCAACCAATCAGCATTCCTGGTCACCAGAGAAACACAGGCCCAGACAGTGGCAGGAACTCACGGGAAGCCATTCCCACACAACCGTTACCATAACCTGGCTGTGACCAATGTTCTAGAGAGTCATATAACTGGGGCAGCAGAGAGGACTTTGAACTACATAGTTATGGGGGGGGTGGGAGGGACCGTGTGAGGGAAAATGTGGTAAATTGAAGGGAAAGAAGCTTTGGGGAGAGTGCAAAGAAGGTTCACCTTGCCCAGTCTCGAGGGTGTTGGCTATGAGGAGAGATTGGACCAACTAGAGTTGTTTTCACTGGAAATATGGAGGCTGAGGAGAGACCTGATAGAGGTCTACAAAATGATGAGAGGCAGAGACAGGGTGGATAGAATCATAGAATCCTACAGAGCAGAGGGAGGCCATTTGGCCCATTGAGTCTGCACCGACCACATGCCCACCCAATCCCTATCCCTATAACTCCATGCATTTACCCTAACTAATCCCCCTGACACAACGGACAATTTGGCATGGCCAATCCACTTAACCCGCACAATCTTTGGACTTGGCAGAGACATTTTCCCCAGGACGGAAGTGTCAGTTACCAAGGGGCACAGGTTCAAGGTGAGAGGGAGAAGGTTTAAGGGAGATGTACGGGGGGGGGGGAAGTTCTTCACGCAGGGAGTGGCGGGTGCCTGGAACGCGCTGCCGGAGGAGGTGGTGGTTCCTTTTAAGGTTAGCGGAGGTGGTGGAAGCAGGCACGTTAGCAACATTTAAGGGGCATTTGAATGGGTGCACGAATAGGAAGGGAATAGAGGGATATAGACCAAGTAAGGGCAGAAGTTTTTCTGTAGTTTAGCTCAGACATCATGGTGGGCATGGGCTTGGAGGGCTGAAGGGCCTGTTCCTGTGCTGTACTTTTCTTTGTTGAAAAGCGAGCACTGTAAGAAGTCTCACAACACCAGGTTAAAGTCCAACAGGTTTATTTTGTATCACGAGCTTTCGGAGCACTGCTCCTTCATCAGATGAGCGGAGAGGTAGGTTTCACAAATATATAGATAAAGGCACGATCACAAGATAATGGTTGGAATGTGAGTCTTTACAGGTAATAAAATCCTTACAGGTTAAAGGTTATAGGTTTCGCACGCATGAGGACGGCCTCAACTAGGATCTTGGGTTCGTGTCACCCCCACCGTTTGGCCTGGGCTTGCAAAATCCTAATAACAGTGTTAACTTGAGACAATTCACACCTCTTTAATCATCCCTCTCTCCACTCGCACTGTCTGTACCTGAAAAGACTTGAAAAGATTTGCTTTCCAACCATTATCCTGCAATTGAGTGTTTGGCTATACATACCCACACCTCTCCACCCACCTGATGAAGGGACAGCGCTCCGAAAGCTCGTGATTCCAAATAAACCTGTTGCACTTTAATCTGGTGTTCTGAGACTTCTCACTGTGCCCACCTCAATCCAACGCCGACATCTCCACATCACGGCTTCCATAAAAAGCGAACAATAAGAAGAATGAAAACCAGAGAACAGCCAGAAAGGGACACAGAATAAATTGTCAAAGGATGTCAGAAAATAAGACCAGAGTTGGTAAATAAAGGCCAGAAATAAAGGCTCTTTCTATGACCTGACTATCTCGATTCACCGGTCGATCAGCGTGGCGAGCCTAGAAGATAATGCGCCACACCAAAAATCCCATTCTCACCAGCACGAATTGGATTGCCACATTCCCAGTCCTCTTTTGCCGGCGAGAATGGCTTTGCTCCCAGGAAGGACGCGAGGCCCACTTACCCGGGATTGATTGGGGGTAGGGTGTTAGCGTGGATAGAGGATTGGTTGTCAAATAGGAGGCAGAGAGTGGGGGTCAATGGGTGCTATTCGGATTGGCGGTTGGTGACTAGTGGGGTGCCCCAGGGGTCGGTGCTGGGGCCTCAGCTATTTACCATTTATATAGATGATCTGGAGGAGGGAACCGAGTGTAGGGTGTCGAAATTTGCTGATGACACCAAGATTGGGGGAAAGGCAAATTGTGCGGAGGGTGTGGAGAGTCTGCAGAAGGATCTAGATAGGCTGGGCGAATGGGCCAGGAAATGGCAAATGGAATTTAATGTTGGCAAGTGTGAGGTGGTCCACTTTGGTAGGAAGAATGGTAGGAAGGACTATTACTTACGTGGCGAAAAACTGCAGCAGGCGACGGTGCAGAGGGACCTCGGGGTCCTTGTGCATGAGTCGCAAAAACCCAGCCTGCAGGTGCAGCAGGTGGTCAGGAAGGCGAATGGGATGCTGGCCTTCATAGCGAGGGGGATTGAATATAAAAGTAGGGAGGTCTTGCTGCAGCTGTATAGGGCATTGGTGAGGCCGCAGCTGGAGTACTGTGTGCAGTTTTGGGCGCCGCACCTGCGCAAGGATATTTTGGCCCTGGAGGGAGTGCAGAGGAGGTTTACTAGGCTGATACCGGAGTTGAGGGGGTTGAGCTATGAGGAGAGGCTGAATAAACTAGGCTTGTACTCGTTAGAGTTTAGAAGAATGAGGGGAGATCTCATTGAGACGTATAAGATGATGAATGGGATGGATAGGATAGAGGTGGAAAGACTCTTCCCGCTCAAAAAAGACAGTAGGACTAGGGGGCACAGCCTCAAGATAAAGGGGGGGCGGTTCAGAACGGAGTTGAGGAGGAACTTCTTCACTCAAAGGGTGGTGAATCTCTGGAATTCTCTGCCCGTTGAAGTGGTGGAGGCTGCCTCGCTAAATATTTTTAAGAAGCGGGTTGATGGGTTTTTGATAAGAGAGGGGATTAAGGGTTATGGGGAGAGGGCGGGAATGTGGAACTGAGCCACGACAGATCAGCCATGATCTTATTGAATGGCGGGGCAGGCTCGAAGGGCCAGATGGCCTACTCCTGCTCCTATTTCTTATGTTCTTATGTTCTTATGATTACATTTAAATGGGTTTGGCACGGCTGCCTCTGCCCTCCCAGGTATTTTCCCCCTTCTCCGGCAAGTTGTCCCACTGCTGAGAGTCACTCCTGCTCTGGAATAGTAGTGGCCATGCCCAGAGTTTTGGAGCTCATTGAAGCCCCTGGGTGGTCGGGGGTAGGGCCGGGTAGTGCCCATCAGGCAGGGCTGGGCAGTGCCCATCAGACAGTGCCAGGCAGTGCCCATTAGGCAGTGCTGGGTAGTGGTCATTAGGCAGTGCCAGCCTGGCAGTACCACTTGCCGCACTGGCAGTGCCCAGTTGCACGAGGGTGGAGTGTACCCGCGACAGTGCCAAGGGGGTGGGGCCTAATTAGGGTGGGGCCTGAGTGGGGGTGGGGCTCTAACAAATGGGGTTGTACAGTAACGGGTGTCTTATGTGAGGAGGGGGGGCTGTGCAAGGCGCATTTATGCAATGTGGGGATCATAGAGACATGGGCTATGTGGGGGGGGGGGTTCATGAGACAGGGGGAGTGGTTACTGTGCAGGGGTGGGTCATGGAGGGGGGGTTTGTGATGGTAGAGTTGGTCAACCAGCTTCCAGGGGACGCATTGGGAAGGTTTCATCTGTTGGCTCAAATCTCTGAGGTACTTTGTCTTTCCAGAGTCATCAGGGGTCAACTGGGCACTTTTCATAGCTGCAAGTGACAGCCCGAGGCCTGTTTGTGGGTTTGTGCGACAAACATCGAGAAATGATCCCATCAGGGTAGCCATTACCCTGCAGCACGCTGAGCCAATCCACACTGGCCCGCCTGCATCCATCATGCACTGCAGGTGATTTAACAAGCGCCAAGTGGGACACCTGCCCCGTGCGCAGAGGAAGTCCTGCCCTCTGTAGATTAATCCTCACAATGCCAATCGTGCATTGGTGGCCAGTGTCAGGACTGCAAGGAGACGACAGAGCAAGACTCCCCGAGCCCAATAAATCTGCTGTCTTGGTCAGTGAGGGTTCAGGCTGGTCAGGGAGAGGAAATGGGTGTGGGAAGGGTTGCAAGACTTGGGGGATGTTAAGAAAAAAAGGGGGGGTTAAATCTTGGGGGGGACAGCCCTCCAATCAGCAAAGGGGATTCCTCGATGATTGAAGCCCCCCTGCCCCCCCACAACTTCCTTCCCACCCTGGCTGTCATCAATGTTTCTCAACACGGGCAGCTTAATATCAAGATCAAGAAACCTGGCGGCAAAACCGAATTGACCCTTGATTGTCCATTTCAATATGGTGGGGAGGCTGCCAATTTTGGTGCCCAGTCTCCCTCTACCCCTCTCTTCCCCCCCCACTCTGCTCCCCCTCAGTTATATCAGGGTGGATTCGGGGGTGGATGGGAAGGTGCTGGGGTGGGCACCTGTCTAATTTGATGTACCCCCATACCGCACAATACCTGAAACATGCCCAGCAGGACACTAGAACATACAATCCACCTAGATTCATAGAGGTTTACAACATGGAAACAGGCCCTTTGTCCATGCCACCCCTTTTTTCACCCCTAAGCTGGCCCCAATTGCTCACATTTGGCCCATTTCCCTCTACATCCAGGTAACTGTCTAAATCATATTTTAAAGACAAAATTGTACCCGCCTCTACCCCTGTCTCTGGCAGCTCGTTCCAGCCACTCACCACCTCTGAGTGAAAAAAATTGCCCCTCTCACCTTAAACCTATGTCCTCTAGTTTTAGACTCCCCGACCTTTGGGAAAAGATATTGACTAACTAGCTGATCTATGCCCTTCATTATTTTATAGACCTCTATAAGATCACCCTACGTTCCAGGGAAAAAAGTCTCAGTATATTCAGCCATGCCTTATAACTCAAATCATCAAGTCCTGGTATCATCCTAATAAATATCTTTTGCACTCTTTCTAGTTAAATAATATCCATTCTATAATAGGGTGACCAGAACTGTACACAATTAATTGAAGTCTTTCCACTGAGTACCCCTTCCAAAGGTTTCAGCAAAGCTTAAAGGGGACTTGGAAGTTTAGACACTGAGAGCCTGATTCCTGTTGTGGGAGAGTTTAAAAATAGAGGAATAGTTTTAAAATAAGGAGGAGATCTTTCTCACAAGGGGTGATTAGACTTTGGAATTCTCTTCCTCAGAGAGCAGTGGATGTTTTGACCATTGATGCTGTTCAAGGATGGGTTAGACAGATCTTTGATTGATGAGGTTGTGAAGAATTATGAGGGGGGTCACAAAAGTGGAGTTAAGGCCACATTAAGATCAGCCATGATCTTTCTGAACGGTGGAGCAGATTTGAGGGGCTGAATGGCCTCCTCCCATTCTTCTGCTCTTGTAGGTTGGCACGGTGGCACAGTGGTTAGCAATGCTACCTCACAGCGCCAGGGACCCGGGTTCAATTCTGGCCTTTGGTCACTGTCTGTGTGGAGTTTGTATGTTCTCCCCGTGTCTGCGTGGGTTTCCTCCGGGTACTCCAGTTTCCTCCCACAGTCCAAAGATGTGCAGGTTAGGTGGATTGGCCATGGTAAACGTCCCCTTAGGGTCCAAAGGATTATTGGAGTAAATATGTGTGTTTGTGGCAATAGGCCCATGGTGGGATGCTCTGTTGCAGAGTTGGCGCAGACCCAATGGGCCAAATGGCCTCATTCTGCGTTGTAGGGATGCTAAGTTGCCACTTAGTGCCCAAAGATGTACAAATTAGGTTGACTGGCCATGCAAAATTGACCCTTAGTGTCAGTGGAATTAGCTAGTGTAAATATGTGAGGTTATAGGGATAGAGCCTGGGTGGGATTGTTGTTGGTGCAGGCTCATTGGGCCGAATGGCCTCCTTCTGCACTGTAGGGATTCTATGATTCTTTGAATATTCATTGTTTGAAAACAAGTGCTGGGAAGTAAGTTGATTGAACAAAGGAAAATATAGGAGCAAACATTTCATTGGTATTACTGATACAGAAGCAAGTTTATAATTAAAGGCTTTACTTGATAGGATGACAACGCATGGAAAAGGACTGAAGCAACCTTTAAAATAGCAAAGTAATTGGGTGGCACGGTGGTTATCACTGATGCCTCACAGCGCCAGGGTCCCGGGTTTGATTCCTGGCTTGGGTTACTGTCTGTGTGGAGTCTGCATGTTCTCCCCATGTCTGTGTGGGTTTCCTCTAGATGCTCCAACTTAGAAACCCTACAGTACAGAAAGAGGCCATTCGGCCCATCAAGTCTGCACAGACCACAATCCCACTCAGGCCCTATCCCCATATCCCTACATATTTTACCCACTAATCCCTCTAATCTACGCATTAAGGGGCAATTTTAGCATGGCCAATCAGCCTAACCTGCATATCTTTCAGACTGTGGGAGGAAACCGGAGCACCCGGAGAAAACCCACGCAGACAAAAGGGGAATGTGCAAATTCCAGACAGAGAGCAACCCAAGGTGGGAATTGAACCCAGGTCCTTGGAGCTGTAAAGCAGCAGTGCTAACCATTGTGCTACCGTGCCACCTTTCCTCCTGCAGTCTGAAAGACGTGCTGGTTAGGTGCATTGACCCGAACAGGCACCAGAATGTGGCGACTAGGGGAATTTCACAGTAACTTCATTGCAGTGTTAATGTAAACCCTACTTGTGACTAACAATTATACCATACATTTTAATGGTATGTACTTGTTAGCGTATGGGAAAAATGGAAAAGTCATTTCGATGCTCCCTGCATTTTAACTTTTATATAAAAACGTTGTGCAAAATTACATGGTTTGTCACTAGAGGGAGTGAGAGAAATGTATAAAAGCTAACCGTTTGCAATGTGTACTTGGATTCAATACGGTTCGAACAACATGTGCACCAAGCCCAGAAGTATAAAATAACCCTGTGGATGCTGGAAGTCTGAAATAAAAATAGGGAGCTCTGGAAATACTGGGCAGGTTTGGCAGCATCGGTGGTGAGTAACAGAGTTAATATTGTGAGTCGAATATGTCTCTTTTTCAGCCTCCCACCCACTGACACTGTCCACGCTTCCCGGTGCCTCGGGAAAACAACCAGCATAATTAAGGGTCCCATACTTCCCGGACATTCTCTCTTCCACCTTCTTCCGTCGGGAAAAGGATACAAAAGTCTGAGGTCACGTACCAACCAACTCAAGAACAGCTTCTTCCCTGCTGCTGTCAGACTTTTGAATGGACTTACCTCGCATTCAGTTGATCTTCCTCTACACTCTAGCTGTGACTGTAATGCTACAATCTGCATTCTCTCCTTTCCTTCCCCTATGTACTCTATGAACAGTGTGTCTTATCTGTTCAGCACACAAGAAACTTTTCACTCTATTGCAATACATAGAATCATTGAGCCTTACAGTGCAGAAGGAGGCCATTTGGCCCATTGAGTCTGGTAAAAAGTCTGACAACACCAGGTTTTAGTCCAACCTATTTATTTGATAATATACTCACAAGCTTTCGGGGTTAGCCCCTTCGTCAGGTGAATGGAGAGTTCTGGCCTCAGACAGAGCATATAAAGCACAGACTGTTATATTATCAAATAAATAGGTTGGACTAAAACCTGGTGTTGTCAGACTTTTTACTGTGTTTACGCCAGTCCAACGCCGGCATACCCACACCATTGAGTCTGCACAGACAATAATCCTACCTAGGCCCTAACCCCGTAACTCCACATCTTTATCTGCTAATCCTCTAACCTATGGGACACAAAAGGGCAATTTACATTGGCCAATCAACCTAAGCTGCACACCTTTGGACTGTGACAGGAAACCGGAGCACCCGAAGGAAACCCATGCAGATATGGGGAGAACATGCAAACTCCACACACGTGACAATAACAGTTCACATGAAGTTGAATCAAATCGAATCAAATCAGGTCAAATCCAGAAAGTTGAATGCAGTACCTATATGCTAACAGTGCAGTGTGGTACAGAGGGAGTGCTGCATTATCAGAAATACTGGGCAGAGGGATCAAGGATGAATCCCAAAATGGCATTCATGCCCATGGAATTTTCCAGCTCGTTTGCCCTCACCCCCCCACCCCCCACTCCCCACCAAACCAACAAAGTAATGGGGTTCCCACCAAGAGAACTCAGGGATCCCTTCAACTTTTATTAGTGGACCTCTCCATAGGGATGACATCACTTTGGTGGGATTTACAACACGCCTTGACAGACGGTGATCCGAATCTGCTGGGGGCGCACAGTTAAGTACAGCCCAGGGGGCGGGGGGGGAGGAGAGGGGGTTTCTGCTTGGTCAGTACTGTGGCAATGCTCTCCTGGTGGAACCCCTTGTCAGGGGACAGTGCTGGGGGAAGGTGCCAGAGTGGGGGGTCTGTGTCCCTAGTGGGCGGGGTGGATTTCCGTGGTAGTCAGCTTCTGTGGAGGCGAGGTGTGGGGGAAGATGAGTGTTCCGCAGTGGAGGGAAGGGGGAGGTTCCCTGGCATGCTGTGGCATGGGGTGTGTTCAATGGTGGTTGGGGTGCTATCTCTGTGATAGTCGGATTCTTTCGTTATGTCATTATCTTTTTGACATCAGGGCATCCTTTAAAAACATTGCCCTAATCTGTCAGGAGACCAGGTTGCTGGTGGGTCAAATACATTGAGATACCACCCCACCAATGTCATGTCAGTGTGAATACAAGAGCAGGGATGTACTTCTGAGGTTGTATAAGTCTCTGGTCAGACTCCATTTGGAATATTGTGAGCAGTTTTGAGCTGCATATATAAGGGACGAGGTACTGATCTTAGAAAGGGTCCAGAGGAGGTTCACAAGAATGACCCCTGGAGTGACGGGTTTGTCATATGGGGAGCAGTTGAGGAATCTGGGTCTGTATTCAATGGAGTTTAGAAGGATGAGGTGGGATCTAATTGAAACTTGCAGAATACTGAGAAGCCTAGATAGAGTGGCTGCGGAGAGGATGTTTCCACTAGTGGGAGAGACTAGAACTTGAGGGCACAACCTCAGAGTGAAGGGATGCTCCTTTAAAGCAGAGATGAAAAGGAATTTCTTCCGCCAGAGAGTGGTGAACATGTGGAACTCTGTGCCGCAGGATGTGCGGGGTTCTTGATTATGCTGGTTGCTTTTCCAAGGTAGAGGGGAGTGTCGATGGAGTCAATGGATGGGAGGCTGGTTTGCATGATGGATTGGGCTATGTTCACGACCCTTTGTGGTTTCTTGTGGTCTTGGGCAGAGCAGGAGACATACCAAGCTGTGATACAACCAGAAAGGGCACTTTCTATGGTGCATCTGTAAATTTTGGTGAGAGCCGTAGCTGACATGCCAAATTTCCTTAGTCTTCTGAGAAAATAGAGGCGTTGGTTGGATTTCTTAACAGTAGTGTTCGTATGGGGGGACCAAGACAGGTTGTTGGTGATCTGGACATAAGAACATAAGAAATAGGAGCAGGAGTAGGCCATCTAGCCCTTCGAGCCTGCCCTGCCATTCAGTAAGATCATGGCTGATCTGTCGCGGCTCAGTTCCACATTCCCGCCCTCTCCCCATAACCCTTAATCCCCTCTCTTATCAAAAACCCATCAACCTGCGTCTTAAAAATATTTAGCGAGGCAGCCTCCACCACTTCAACGGGCAGAGAATTCCAGAGATTCACCACCCTTTGAGTGAAGAAGTTCCTCCTCAACTCCGTTCTAAACCGCCCCCCTTTTATCTTGAGGCTGTGCCCCCTAGTCCTACTGTCTTTTTTGAGCGGGAAGAGTCTGTAAATCTAGATCCGGACACCCTATTTCATTGGTTGCAAGATGCTTTGGAGACATCCTGAGATTTTGAAAAGTGCTGTGAAGATGCAAGATTTTCTTTCTTTGACTGGGAACAGTGGTCCAGAGAGAGATCTGAAAGTCAACCAAGGAAACTATAGTTTTCAGTTCAGAAATCAGGGAAGCTCCTCCTGAGCCCAAGGAAATAAAAAAAAATCCCTCACTCAGGGTTTATCTCACACCCTGCATCCTGAACCCTCCCCCCAGCTTTTGTTATTCATCCGTGGGACATGTGTGTTGCTGGCTGGCCAGCATTTAGTGCCCATCCCTAATTGCCCTTAGAGGGCAGTTGAGAGTTAACCACATTGCTGTGGCTCTGGAGTCACATGTAGACCACATGTAAGATGGCAGATTTCCTCTCCTAAAGGACGTTAGGGAACCAGATGGGCTTTTCTGACAATTGAAAATGGTTTCATGGTCATTAGTTGATTCTTACTTCTGCACTTTTTTTATTGAATTCAAATTCCACCATCTGCCGCGATGGGATTTGAACCTGGGTCCCCAGATCATTAGCTGAATTTCTGGATAAATAGTCTAGCAATAATGCCAGCAAGCCATCACCAGCTGAGGAGATGATGGCTTATCACCAACCCAAAGCTGGCTGGTCAGCATTTATTGTCCATTCCTTGTTGCCCTTGGAGGGCAGTTAAGAGTCAACCACATTGCTGTGGCTCTGGAGTCACAAGTAGGCCAGACCGGGTAAGGACGGCAGATTTCCTTCCCTAAAGGACATTAGATGACCCATCCCTGTCCACGAATATTGATTATTTTAGCATAGAACCCGGCTGATATCAAGCCCTCCCACAGCCAACAGGGGTGGGGTGGGGGGAGGAATGATTTTGCCGCGCCTGGCACAGGTTGCACCCATCCTGGAAAACAGCATGCCAGCCGAATAATGGTTTCACGCCCAGCGCCAAACCGCTTGCAATCATCCTGGTCCCTTTCTACTGCTGCAAACCTGATCGCGCCAGACAGCATAGCACGTGAGGCCGACTACCGTATTTCAAGAAGCATTTAAATAAGATTAGCCCGTTCGACACTGGATTCCCTCAGCTCTGGGGATCTTCCAGCTTTCAGGAACAACTGCAAAGATCACTACTGGTCTCCCCTGAGTGGAAACGAGGAGTGATGGCCACAATGGGGGAGGGGTGGTCTCGGAGGCCATTGAATTCCCCTGCGGTTGGGGGCATGGCTGGGTCGTGCCCATTGGGCAATGTTGGGTAGTGACCATTGGGCAGTGCCAGGCAATGCCCATTGGGTGGTGTTGGGTAGTGCCCATTAAAATGGGGATGGGCAGAAATCCCTTCTTTCAGGTGATTGTTAATATTGGGGATTCTCTTATCCAGAAAGCAAATGTCGGGCCTTGAACATATTCAAAGCTGAGTTTGACACTATTTTGGAGCTACAGGTGAGTCAAGAATTCCCCACGCGAGCAGGAAGTGGAGTTCAGGACCTGGTCAGATCACCCGTGACCTTACCGACAAACGGGATCAGCTCGAGGGGCCTGATGGCCTACTCTTTTGCTCTGATTTCTTACGACATTCAGTCTGTTGAAATTCTCAAGCTTAGTTTTTGGAATGACGCTTCTGAGACGAATTTCCAATGTTCTCCTGGTTCAAGTGGCGTTTGAAATGCCTCAGCCACACTATTCCAGTCAACACCAGAGAGAAGTCACAGGATAGCGATCAGGAGGCACCTGGAGATCTTGGCACATGGGACTGCTACTGACAGAGAACATCTTCCCGAACACATTTCAAGTCAGGAAAGAGCCAAGTGTGCACAACTTGATTCATTTGGAGGCAAATATGCAAATTGAATAATTTAGCATGTGTCACCTTTCCTGCCAGCTGTGTGACTTTCTCAGAGCTACTGTGTTATCCCCTCACTAAGCACCTTTTGGTTCTTTGCCTTCTCTAATTGCTGACTCGTGCTGAGATTGTCAGGCCTCCTGTGGTAGCTTTTCGGGCTATTCTTCAACCGCGAGCCATAGAATAAAATCCCTGTAGCGCAGGAGGAGGCCATTCAGCCCGTCGAGTCTTCACCGAACACAATCCCGCCCTGGCCCTATCCCCCTGACAATAAGGGGCAATTTTCCATGGCCGGTCCACCTAACCCGCACATCTTTGGAGTGTGGGAGGAAACCCACGCAGACACGGGGAGAATGCGCAAACTCCATGCAGACAATGACCTGAGGCTGGAATTGAAGCCAGCCTCTGGCGTTGTGAGGCAGCAGTGCTAACCACTGTGCCGAGCCATGATGTTAAGTGTTGCTTAAATGGTTCATCAGCCGTGGCTTAGCCCTTGACTCCACGTCAGAAGATTTAGAGCTCCATTCAGGTTTTTTTTTAATTCATTTGTTGGAACATGGGCATCGCTGGCTGGCCAGCATTTATTGTCCATCCTCAGTTAGCTGAGTTTCTGGACTAATAGTCCAGTGATAATATCACGGGACCATTGCCTTCCCCAAAAGGTAGTCACCATATTTAAGGGTGACATCCTCACTGCATTACTGAGGGAGTACTGCACTGTTGAAGGCTCCATCTTTCAGTCAAGACTGAGGCCCTGGCCTCCCCCTGAAGTGTGATAGAATCCCAACAGTGCAGAAGGAGGCCATTTGGTCCATCATGCCTGCACCAACTCTCTGACAGAGCATCTTTATCCAGGCCCACCCCCTCTCCACGCATTTATCCCACTAATTCCCCCTAAGCTACACATCATGGGACACTAAGGGCCTACTTATCATGGCCAATCCACCTCACTGACATACCTTTGGAGTGTGGGAGGAAACCGGAGCATCTGGAGGAAACTTCTGCGGACACAGGGAGAACATGTTGATTCCACAAGAACAGTAACCCAAGGCTGGAATCGGACTCCGGTCCCTGCTGCTGTGAAGCATCAATGCTAACGACTGTGCCACTTTGAGTAGATGTAGTCGATCCCATGGCACACTTAGAAGTAGAGCAGAGGAATTATCCATTGTCAACATTTATCCTTCATTCAATATAACCAAGCATGAATTATCTGGTCATTACTTCAAATGCTGTTTGTTGTGTGCAGTTTAGTCACCATGTTTCCGATATTACAATATTGACTACATTTCAGAATAAAATTGTTGAGAGGATATAGCTCAGTGGTAGAGCATACGCTTTGCATGTATGCAGTCCCAGGTTCATATCCCCGACATCTCCACAGATTTGGGCGGCACGGTGGCACACTGGTTAGCATTACTGCCTCACAATGCCGGGGACCTGTGTTCGATTCTCGGCTTGGGTTATTGTCTGTGTAGAGTTTGCATGTTCTCCCTGTGTCTGTGTGGATCTCCTCCAGTTTCCTCCCAAACTCCGAAGATGTGCAGGTTAGAAGGATTACCCATGCTAAATGGCTCCTTAATGTCAGGAGGACTAGCTAGGGAAGCATAGGTAATCTAGCATGGGGTTATGACGAAACATGGGATTTGATTTATTATTGTCATATGTCTTAATATACAGTGAAAAGTATTGTTTCTTGCGCGCTACACAGACAAAGCATACCATTCATGGAGAAGGAAATGAGAGACTGCAGAATGTAGTGTTATAGTCGTAGCTAGGGTGCAGAGAAAATCAACTTAATGCAAGGTAAGTCCATTCAAAAGTTTGATAGCAGCAGGGAAGAAGCTGTTCTTGAGTTGGTTGGTATGCCACCTCAGACATTTGTACCTTTTTCCCTGACGGAAGAAGGTGGAAGAGAGAATGCTCGGGGTGCATGGGACCTTCAATTATGCTGGCTGCTTTGCTGAGGCAGTGGGGAAGTGTAGACAGGATGGGAGGGTGGGTTACATGATGGATTGGCCTACATTCATGACCTTTTGTAGTTCCTTGCGGTCTTGCGCAGAGCAGGAGTCATACCAAGCTATGATATAACCAGAAAGAATGCTTTCTCTGGTGCATCTGTAAAAGTTGGTGAGAGTTGCAGCTGACATGCAAAATTTCCTTTGCCTACTAAGAGAGTAGAGGCGTTGGTGGGCTTTCTTAACTATAGATTGTGGTCAGTATAGACTTGATGGGTCAAATGGCCTCCTTTTGCACTGCAAGATTCTATGATTCTGTGACCCTGTTAAGACATAAGAACATAACATAAGAACATAAGAAATAGGAGCAGGAGTAGGCCATCCAGCCCTTCGAGCCTGCCCCGCCATTCAATAAGATCATGGCTGATCTGTCGTGGCTCAGTTCCACTTTCCCGCCCTCTCCCCATAACCCTTAATCCCCTCGCCTATCAAAAACCCATCAACCCGCGTCTTAAAAATATTTAGCGAGGTAGCCTCCACCACTTCAACGGGCAGAGAATTCCAGAGATTCACCACCCTTTGAGTGAAGAAGTTCCTCCTCAACTCCGTTCTAAACCGCCCCCCCTTTATCTTGAGGCTGTGCCCCCTAGTCCTACTGTCCTTTCTGAGCGGGAAGAGCCTCTCCACCTCTATCCTATCCATCCCATTCATCATCTTATACGTCTCAATGAGATCTCTCCTCATTCTTCTAAACTCTAACGAGTACAAGCCTAGTTTATTCAGCCTCTCCTCATAGCTCAACCCCCTCAACTCCGTGGCATGCTTAGAGGATGCTACGTAAATTCAGATCTTTCTTTCAGAGAGGGTGGCACAGCCAAGCCTAATGCTTTCCATATTCAACATGTCTCTGCTCACAGGTCCCATGAGGAGAGTGAATAGGAGCAGAAAGACATGACCATAAATCTAAACTAGAGGCCCTGGTCAGACTCTCATGCCCATCACCATGGTGGGATTGATGGGAGGGGGGAGTTTTTTTATTGGGTTGGGAGTGACATTAGAGGGGCACACTGCCATCTTCCTGCCCCCACCCTGATCAGCTCCTTGGTGGAAAGGCCTCGGGCCTGTGGACGGCCTTCCTCCCAGTACCTCAAATCGAGCTCCTTAAGGCAATGAATGCTCAATTAAGGGTCTCACCCCCTGCCTTTGGTATTAACCCGGTGACAGATGAGGTTTTGTCACGTAGGGAACAAGACAAATAAACCTATTCAGGTTACTGTTTAGCTCCTGGGATGTAGGGGCAGTGGGGAGAGGGGTATCCCTCTTTCGAAGGCACCTAGTGCCTGATCAAGGGATCCAAGATCAGGAAGGCTGCCCTCCCTGCCCTTTATTCCCATTTCTTCTCCCATTTCTCCCTTCCGCACCCTCCTTCCCCACCTCCCTGCCCCGCCCCACCATTCTATGACCATCCCTTCAAGACATCATTTATTTGTGGCCTGGGTCCAACTGTTAATCTAGGCCTTGGTTGGGTGTCATACCAGCAAAAGCCTCCGGGTGGCACTGCCATTGACTAGAGCTGCCAGCCTCTGATTGGTCAGCAGCTATCAGCGAATGGGGTCCCTGATGCGGGGGTTGGGTAACTGTCAATTGCCTGAGTGGCGGGTCTTCCTAAAAGTGGTGATGCCGTGGTCTCACAGGCTCTTTAGTGGGCAATCAAGACCCCATCCCTTCACAGAATCATACAATCATAGAATTGTATAATGCAGAAAGAGGCCATTCTGCCCATTGAGTTTGCACTAACCACAATCCCACACAGCTCCCATCCCCATGACCCATGCTAGTCCCCCTGACATTAAGGGGCAATTTAGCATGACCAAGCCACCTAATCCACACATCTCTGGACTGTGGGAGGAAACTGGTGCACCAGGAGGAAACCCACGCAGACATGGGGAGAATGTGCAGACTCCACACAGCCAGTTGGGAATCGAACCTGGGTCCCTGGCGCTCTGAGGCAGCAGTGCTAATCACCTTAACTTCCTTTAAATGCAGGCCCATTTCTGGGGCCACTACGACTGGCGTAGCTAGCTAACTCAACACAGAGCTGGGATCAAAGTGAGAACCTTCTCGATCTGTACAGTTCAGTACTTACTATCTAAATCTAAGGATAAGGTAGCGGACTGGTTATGTTACTGGAACAGAGGTCTGAAATAATCGCCCAGATACACAAAAACAATATCCTAATCCCGTCCTGAATTTCAATGCAGCTCTGAATAACAAGTTTGGAATAGTATCCACGATGCTTTTGTTTGGTCATTAAACATCCAAATAATTCCTTAGGATATACTGGCATTGGAGGGGGTGCAGAGGAGATTCACTCAGTTGATTCTGAAGTTGAGGAGGTTGGCTTATGAGGAGAGACTGAGTAGACTGGGGCTATACTCATTGGAATTCAGAAGAATGAGGGGAGATCTTATAGAAACATTATGAAGGGAATAGATAAGATAGCAGGGAAGTTGTTTCCACTGGCGGGTGAAACTAGAACTAGAGGGCATAGCCTCAAAATAAGGGGCAGCAGGTTTATAACTGAGTTGAGGAGGAACTTCTTCACACAAAGATGTGAATCTGTGGAATTCCCTGCCCAGTGAAGCAATTGAGGCTACCTCATTGAACGTCTTAAGCAAGGATAGATACATTTTTGAACAGTAAAGGAATTAAGGGTTGTGGTGAGCGGGCGGGTAAGTGGATCTGAGTCCACAAAAAGATCAGCCATGATCTTATTGAATGGCAGAGCAGGCTCAAGGGGCGATATGGCCTACTCCTGCTCCTAGTTCTTATGTTAGGACACTAAAAGCCATCATACTAACCCAGTCCAGCCTGTATGTGACTCCAGTCCCACGCAGTGGCTGACCCTGAAACGGGATTTGCCACATCCTCTGCCATTTCAACCCCATTGGCAGCTAAATCTGCGATGAGCTATATACATTGACCGTGCTCGCGATGCCTCTACCCTAAACCATAAATAGGAGGGTGGGAGGGGCGAGGGGAGGTGGGTGATGAGGGTGGAGGAAAGAGGGATATCAGATCAGATCAATTGCCTTCCCTTTTCATCTTGAGGGGCATGGTGGCACAGGGGTTAGCGCTGCTGCCTCACAATGCCAGGGACCAGGGTTCGTATTGCAGCCTTGGGTCACTGTCTGTGTGGGGCTTGCATGTTCTCCCCGTGTCTGCATGGGTTTCCTCCGGATGTTCCGGTTTCCTCCCACAGTCCAAAGATGTACAGGTTCGAAGGAACGGCCATGGTAATTTTCCCCTTAATGCGGGACTTTCCAGCGTGCTCGCCCCCAAAGCCAGAAAATCCTGCCCAAGGCCAATAAACCTTTGCATGGTCTGTGTGCCACCAGCTATGACCCCTGTGGCAGGCGAGATGGAATTTTACCCAGGCGGACATTGGAAAAGTCCGTTGACCTCGGGCAGGAAGTTATGATGTCAGGATATAAGAGGCTGTAAAATCCCACCCTTAGGGTCCCAGGATGTGCAGGTTAAGTGGATTTGCCATGCTAAATTGTCCCTTAGTGTCCCAAGATGTGTAGATTCGGGAATTGGCCATGCTAAATTGCCCCTTAGTGTTCCAGTATGTGCAGGTTAGGTGGGTTGGATATGCTAAGCTGCTTCTTAGTGTCCCAATATGTGCAGGTTTGATGGATTGGCCATGCTAAATTGCCCCTTGGTGTTCAAAGATATGCAGGTTAGGTGAATTGGCCATGCTGAATTGTCGCTTGGTGTCCAAAGATGTTCGGTTTAGGTGAATCGGCCACGCTAAATTGCCCCTTAGTTTCCCAAGACACGTAGGTTTGACAGATTACCCATGGGATAGGGTGGGGTGAGATGCTCCGCCGGAGAGTCAGTGCAGACTCGATGGGCCGAACGGCCTCCTTCTACACTGTAGGGATCCAATGATCCGAACTTTTAATCTCCCTTTAACGTTGGCTAGTTTTCTTCTAGCGGGTCACCAGAACTTGGAGGAGTTATTACAATTCCAGGATTGCAGTTTTATAATGACAAATAATTTAATCATGGCTCGCGTATTTCAATGTAATGATTTGAGTAGCTGGTTAAATATTCATATTGGAATATTACTCTTATGTTTGTTATGCCAAGATGCTGGAACGGTATTAGCTGACTTCCTGTAATATAAATAAGCATTGTCATAGGAGCATCTGCTTTCTTCTGCTGGATAAGACAGAGCTCCTCTTTTGTATGCCCTCCTATTTACACTTGTTCAAATTATTTTTGTCTTGAGTTGACAGAGATGAATGAAGGGATTAATATATATTGGAAAAGTCCTATGAACAGTTTGCCAGCAAAGAGAAAGGATTGATATTATTTCCC
Organism: Carcharhinus amblyrhynchos; assembly: GCF_965287045.1. Lineage (NCBI taxonomy): Eukaryota > Metazoa > Chordata > Chondrichthyes > Carcharhiniformes > Carcharhinidae > Carcharhinus > Carcharhinus amblyrhynchos. The sequence continues at coordinate 11,217,703 of NC_137335.1, read as the reverse complement.
ACAGGTAACCTGACACAGGCAAAGTGGATTAGAAGTAATTTGCTGGCCAGCTCAAATGTGATCATGGACCATTAGTGTGACAGCATTTAACGGGAGCCTTTAATTGCTTTTCTCAAATTAAAAACTCCCGGATCCTGCATAAAAGGTAGTGTAACTTTGGATGTATGACATCCTGTCCTGGTTGTGTTCCTAGATCTCGGAATACAAGTTGAACAGAATGTTTTTTTTTCTCTGGGCTGCCTTTGGTGTGTCAGTTTGCACTTTGCAAACAGTGCTTTAATTTTTATTTAAACACCGTTCTTTTTTTCTGCTCGCTCCCCTGTTTGAGCCGGCCTGCTAATATAATTGTATCTTTGTTTTTCGCGCAGGCGGAAATAAAATTACACAGCTAACGGGCAAATAACACGAATGAACGCAGGCGTCCGACCTTTGATTGCGCATTTCTCAACTGTGTAAACAATTTATTGCTCATTAGTCGAAATTGGTGGTGAGGACCCAAAATGCAACATCGTTCTTTTATTTATTACTGTCACAAGCAGGCTTACATTCACACTGCAGTGGCGTTACTGTGAAAATTCCCCAGTCGCCATATTCCTGTTTGGGTACAACGAGGGGGAATTTAACACGGCCAATGTATCTAACCAGCACGTCTTTCAGACTGTGAAATCAGAGCTCCTGGAGGAAACCCACGCAGACACGAGGAGATCGTGCAGACTCCACACAGGGAGTGACCCAAGTCAGGGATCGAACCCGGGTCCCTGTCGCTGTGAGGCAGCAGTGTTAACCACTGGGCCACCGTGCCACCCCTGTAGATTCCTCTAGATTTGTCCAAGTGTAGCATCTGATCTGAGGAAATGGTTAGATTTTATGGACACCAAGGATGTGTGGGTTAGGTGGATTGGTCATGCTAAATTGCTCCTTAGTGTCAGGGGGTTTGGCAGGGTAAATATGTGGGATTAGAGGAATAGGCCCTAGGTTATTGGTGCAGGCTTGATGGGTTGAATGGCCTCCTTCTGCACTGTAAGGATTATAGGATGATTTTATCAGGTATGGGAGGAAAGTCTTCCTGTGTTTCTGTGTAATTATTCCTTATGGAGCTAAGAATGAGAACGTACAACCTATTTTAGAACAACCACTCCTGTAGGAGTGCCTCCAGGAGGGCCAGATGGGACTGGACACCACATTTTCCCCTGCACCCTGCTGCAGAATACCAGTAGGCATTCATGACACCTGCAGTTCATATCAGCAAATAAATGGAGAGGGTTAATATCCAAGAACTATTAACATTTTATTTTATTTGTTCAAGGGATTTACATTTATTGCCCATCCCTAATTGTCCCCAGGCAGCCATCCATGTGGTGTGGCTATGCCCACAGTGTTGTTAACAAGGCACTTTTATTTTAAGCTGTGGAGGGTGGAGAATCTTAAGCCATTTTGAACTCATTCCGCACAAAGAGAACAAAGACCAAAAAACAATGAAAATTACAGCACAGGAACAGGCCCTTCGGCCCTCCAAGCCTGCACCGACCATGCTGCCCAACTGAACTGAAACCCCCCACCCTTCCAGGGACCATATCCCTCTATTCCCATCCTATTCACGTATTTGTCCAGACACCCCCTAAATCTCACTATCGTATCTGCTTCCACTACCTCACCTGGAGTTGGAATTCTCACAGTGGTTAGCACTGCTGCCTCACGGCGCCAGGGGCCCGGTTTCAATTCTGGCCTCGGCTGACTGTTGGTGTGGGGTTTGCACATTTTCCCCATGTCTTCGTGGGTTTCCTCCGGATGCTCCGGTTTCCTCCCACACGGCAATGGTGTGCGGGTTAGTGGATTGGCCGTGCTAAATTGCTCCTTGGTGTCAGTGGGATTAGCAGGAGTAAATACATGGAGTCACAGGGATAGGGCCTGGGTGGGATAGTGGTCAGTGCAGACTCGATGGGCCAAATGTGCCCCTTTTACATTGTAGGATTCTATGATTCTCTGTCTGCATGGGTTTCCTCTGGGTGCTCTGGTTCCCTCCACACTCCAAAAGTGTGCGGGTTTGGTCATTAAATGGCCCCTTTGTGTCAGGGGGATTGGGCCTGCACTCATTGGAGCTTAGAACAATGAAAAGCAACCTTTCCAAGACATTTCGGATTCTCAAGGGCTTGACAGGCTAAATGTTTCTCCTTGTGCAGAAAAGGATGGCACGGTGGCGCAGTGGTTAACATTACCATCTCACAGTGCCAGAGATCCAGGTTCAGTTCGCAGCTTGGGTCAGTGTCTGTGTGGAGCCTGCACATTCTCCCCGTGTCTGCATGGGTTTCCTCCAAATGCTCCAGTTTCCCCCCACAGCCCAAAGATGTGCTGGTTAGATGAATTCACCACAGTACTTGTCTGTTAGTGTCAGGGGGATTAACAGGCTAAATATCTGGAGTTACAGAGATAGGACCGAGGTGAGATTGTTGTCAGTGCATGCTTGATGGGCTGAATGGCCTCCTTCTGCACTGTTGGGACTCTATGATTTTTGGATTGTGGGAGAGTCTGATACCAAATGACGTAATCTCCAATAAGGGGCCATCAGTTGAAGGTAGAGATGAGGAGGGATTTCTTCTCTCAGAGGATTGGGAATTTGTAGAATTCTTTACCGCAGAGGGCTGCAGAGATTGGGTCATTAAATATATTCAAGGCTGAGATCGACAGATTTTTAATCAGTAGGAGAACTGAAGGTAAGGGGGATCAGTCGGGAAACTGGAGTCAGAATTATCACATTGAACCAATGAATGGGGGAGTAGACTCAATGGATTGAATGGCCTACTTCTACCCCTAGATCTTATGGTCTATTGGTGTCGTAAACCTACTATGACTTGCCCAGTTTTTCTCCTTGAACTCTCCTGTACTGTGAACATTTGTGTTTTCACCTCACTCCCTCAGTAAGAAATAAAAGCTAAAAGGCAATTCTACCGGAAATTTGTGTTATTGTGGAAGTCTCTTTGACAGTAGTTGCAGGCAAGCACACTGTCAGTGAGAGGGAGGAGAGACTTTCTGGTCCATTCAGCTCAACTCTATACATATTCTACATCACAAGTTTGCCTGCACAGTCCACATCATCCAACTTCTTAGGAGACTTTCTCCATATTGATTTCTGTTTGGAAAGGTTGAGAGGGATAAGGGCCAAGCGCAGGCAAATGGGGTTAGCTTTGATGGGCTTTTTGGTCTGCATGGACCAATTTGGACCAAAGGGCCAGTCTCCATGCCATAGATTCTGTGATTCTTTGATTTGATTTGATTTATTACTGTCTCATGTATTTGGATATGGTACAAAGTTTGTTGTGCATGATACAGAAAAGCGTATCATTTATAGAGAAGGAAAGGAGGGAGTCCAGAATAGTCATAGCTAGGGTGTAGGGAAAGATCAACTTAATGCGAGGCAAGTCCTTTCAAAAGTCTGATTGCAGCAGGGAAGAAGCTGCTCTTCAGTCGGTTGGTACATGACCTCAGAATTTTGTATCTTTTTCCCAACGGAAGAAGGTGGAAGAGAGAATGTCCGGGATGAGTGGCATCCTTAATTATTCTGGCTGCTTTGCTGAGGCAGCAAGTAGTATAGAGAGAGTCAGTGAATGGGAGGTTGGTTTGAGTGATGGATTGGGCTACATTCACAACGTTTTGTAGTTTTTTGTGGTCTTTGGCAGAGCAGGAGCCCATACCAAGCTGTGATACAACCAGAAAGAATGCTTTCTCTGGTGCATCTGTAAAAGTTGGTGAGAGCCGTAGCTGACATGCCAAACTTCCTTAACCTTCTGAGAAAGTAGAGGCGTTGGTTCTATCGTTGATTCTGTGATTCCATTAGCTGAAAAATAAATGGATTAAAAACCCAGTGTTGGGAGGGAAAATATCTGGCAAGTTCTTCTCTTTCCTTTTCCTTTGTCTGGATATTGTCCTGGTCTTGCTGCCAATTGCTTCAGTATCCAAGGAGTCGTGAGTGGTGCTGAACATTGTACAATCATTGGCAAACATCCCCACTTCTGACCTTAGAATGGAAGAATGTCATTGATGAAGTAGCTGAAGATGGTGGGGCCCAGATTGGGTTCCTGCTGCCTCAGAAAACCACTAACATAATCAAGGAGCCCCCACCGCGCCCGCCCCCCCACCCCACCCAGCCCCCGACTCAAGAGCAGCTTCTTCCCTGCTGCTGTCAGACTTTTGAACGGGTTTACCTTGCATTAAGTTGATCTTTCTCTACACTGAAGCCATGACAGTAACACAATCTTCTGTACTCTCTCATTTCCTTCTCTATGAACGGTATGTTTTGTGTGTCTAACGCGCAAGAAACAATACTTTTTACTGTATCCCAATACATGTGACAATAATAAATCAAATCAAAATCAAGAGTAAAGATTGAATTCTGGTCTCCTGCTCAACCAGTTGTCTGTCAGACGTTAATGCATGCCACCTCCTTCTGTTCCTTTTAGAGAAAGTTAAGAGCCTTTATTTTTTATTAGGCTTTCCTATTCCTCCCCTCCTTCCATCTCTCGTTCTCTCTCTCTCGCTCTCTCTCTCTCTGTCTCTTCTCTCTCTCCCTTTCTCACTCTTTCTTTCTCTCTCTCTCTCTTGCTTCCTGCTTGGTGTTTACTCTTTGTCCATTGTTTACTAAAGCGATATTAAATCCTCAGGGGGGAAATTTAGCCGTCCCACTTGCCATCAGATGCGGGCCATGCAAAGATCCATCGACCTTGGGTGGGATATTCCAAGTTTGGTTTCGAGCATGGCTCTGGAGTCACAGGTAGCCCAGACTAAGTAAGGATGGCAGAGGAGGTTCACAAGAATGATCCCTGGAATGAAGAGCTTGTCCTGTGAGGAATGGTTGAGGATTCTGGGTTTGTATTCGTTGGATTTTAGAAGGATGAGGAAGGGATCTTATTGAAACTTACAGGATGCTGTGAGGCCTGGATAGAGTGGATGTGGAGAGGATATTTCCACTAGTAAGAAAAACTAGAACCAGAGGATGCAACCTCAGGCTAAAGGGATGATTCTTTAAAACAGAGATGAGGAGGAATTTCTTCAGCCAGAGAGTGGGGAATCTGTGGAACTCTTTGCGGCAGAAGGCTGTGGAGGCCAGGTCATTGAGTGTCTTTAAGACAGAGATAGATAGGTTCTTTATTAATAAGGGGAAAAGGCAGGAGAATGAGAAAAATATCAGCCATGACGGAGCAGACTCGATGGTCCAAGTGGCCTAATTCTGCTCCTATGTCTTATGGTACTGTTTCCTTTCTTAAAAAACATTGGTGAACCAGATGGATTTTTCCAACAATGGTTTCAAGGTCATCAATAGATTTGTAATTCCAGATTTTTTTTTATTGAATTCAAATTCCACTATCTGCCGTGGAAATAGGTCCCCAGAACACTAGCTGTATTTCTGGATTAATAGTTCAGTGATAATGCCACTGGGCCATTACCTTCCCCTTCCTTATTGTTATGGGGCATGAAGATATTTTGATTTCTCCAGGTCCCCCACTGGGAGGGCTCAGAGAAACCTCCAGAGGCAAGGCCTAGATAGTTCATAATGGCAAGTGGGACGATTTCTCCGGGGTGTTCTGGTCCTGCTGGAGTTATAGTGGGAGAATTCCTGTCAGATTTTATGGAAATCTTCCTAATTGCTGCAACAGGAAGAGGAGAAGGACAGTTAAGATGGAAAAAAAAAATTGCACATTAGAGAAGAGGATTCCGTGGAGCAATGGAGGGCAGTGGTGTTAGTTACAAGATAGTTTGGGAATGGACATGTGAGCATAGCAATAAAGTTTTCACTAAATATACAGCAGCACGGAAAACATACCTTTGTCACCACTAAGATATGCAGTTTCGAACTGAAGTCCTGTAAGTGGAGAGATGAAGGTAAGTGCGACCTTCCAACTAGTCAATCATTTCAACATAATGACGAAAATAATAATATTCACTGGGGATTGAGCTGAGCACAAATATAATACCACTTGGAGGCATTAGTTTTGCAGGAATGGGCTGGCAGTATGTGAGTGAAGGAGACATTATTCATTGCTTGTCTAAGTTACGGCTTAGGGTGGTACCATAGATTCCCTACAGTGCTGAAGAAGGCCATTTGGCCCATCGAGTCTGTGCTGAGTCTCCGACAGAGCATCTTACCCAGCCTGACTCGAAACGTTGGCTCTATTCTCTTTCCGCGGACCTGCCGAGACTTTCCAGCATTTTCCGTGTCTGTTTGAGTTTTACCTGCTTCGGTACGACTCAACATCACATTGGGTGCCATGTCAACCTAGCAACTAAAACAGCTTAAGCCTTAATAAGTGGAAACAATACTCACGTTATATATACTTAGTGCTGGGGACACAGAGTGTGTGGTGGGGGAAGGGGCGAGCTGGGTAAAAGGCAATATCATACTCAGGTGCAGTGAATTTGGAAGATGGATTCTATTTGACCATTGCTGAGAGTGTTGGCAGTGGCTTTAATATAGAAACCCTCCCAGAGGACAGGGCTGTGCTGCTGGCATTAATAATAGAATCAAATTCTATTTTATGAGGTCAACACCTACCAACACCTTTTTATGTTTTAATAACAGGGCTGAAGGAGAGAACTCCGAGGGGTTGACGACAACAGAATTCAGAGATGTTGAAGCCAGGCACATGACAGATGTTATCCCTCGAAGACTCGCGGAGAGAATGATCTCTCTAATCCGCACAAATATTTGGACATTCCGCAATTCAACGCTGTAATCTTCACCGTTTTAAATGGTGGGCACCTGTTTAACACTGCGGCTTTAACAGATGGCTGACGAAAAAAATAATGACAGAGCGCACACAGTGCGTGGCAAAGTTTCCTCTCCGCGTACGGCCTGCAGCGTTGATACCCCCACCCCGCAACAGAGCAACTAGTGCGACGTTGTTAAATGTCACCGCCAAAGCTACTTGAGAACAAATGCAGGGATGGGTCCCGATTCCCTTCTCCTTGGGGTTGGGAGAATCAGAGCCCCTCGTTGAAAAGAAATGTTATTTTCCCCACATCTTGACTCACTTGCAGCTAATTTCCTGGCAGGGGATTGTTTGTCTGAGGGTTTCTGCAGATAGCTCGATGCTCGCACTAAATCCTCGCTGCGGAGAGGCTTGTTGGCTGATGGAGATTGTCAGAGGGATCAGTGCCAAAGCTTAGAGTCACTTTAAAACCCAGCGCGGCAGCGTGTAACTTGGAACTGTTAACCCCCGCGAGGTGGCTGGGGGAGGGCCACATATAGATATTTGACATTTAACGCAATTTGATTTTAATATCTGCTTTGACGAGGCAAATAATATCAAAATGTTGCTGCCCCAGTTAGTAATTCTGCATGATTTGCTTAACTTGCAAAGCGAATAGTTAACGTAAAGATTCTGCTGTCGTTTTGGACGGTTGCTCACATTATTAATTAGTCACAAGTACATAAGAACATAAGAACATAAGAAATAGGAGCAGGAGTAGGCCATCTAGCCCTTCGAGCCTGCCCCGCCATTCAATAAGATCATGGCTGATCTGTTGTGGCTCAGTTCCACATTCCCGCCCTCTCCCCATAACCCTTAATCCCCTCTCTTATCAAAAACCCATCAACCCGCTTCTTAAAAATATTTAGCGAGGCAGCCTCCACCACTTCAACGGGCAGAGAATTCCAGAGATTCACCACCCTTTGAGTGAAGAAGTTCCTCCTCAACTCCGTTCTAAACTGCCCCCCCTTTATCTTGAGGCTGTGCCCCCTAGTCCTACTGTCTTTTTTGAGCGGGAAGAGTCTCTCCACCTCTATCCTATCCATCCCATTCATCATCTTATACGTCTCAATGAGATCTCCCCTCATTCTTCTAAACTCTAACGAGTACAAGCCTAGTTTATTCAGCCTCTCCTCATAGCTCAATCCCCTCAACTCCGGTATCAGCCTAGTAAACCTCCTCTGCACTCCCTCCAGGGCCAAAATATCCTTGCGCAGGTGCGGCGCCCAAAACTGCACACAGTACTCCAGCTGCGGCCTCACCAATGCCCTATACAGCTGCAGCAAGGCCTCCCTACTTTTATATTCAATCCCCCTCGCTATGAAGGCCAGCATCCCATTCGCCTTCCTGACCACCTGCTGCACCTGCAGGCTGGGTTTTTGCGACTCATGCACAAGGACCCCGAGGTCCCTCTGCACCGTCGCCTGCTGCAGTTTTTCGCCACGTAAGTAATAGTCCTTCCTACCATTCTTCCTACCAAAGTGGACCACCTCACACTTGCCAACATTAAATTCCATTTGCCATTTCCTGGCCCATTCGCCCAGCCTATCTAGATCCTTCTGCAGACTCTCCACACCCTCCGCACAATTTGCCTTTCCCCCAATCTTGGTGTCATCAGCAAATTTCGACACCCTACACTCGGTTCCCTCCTCCAGATCATCTATATAAATGGTAAATAAGTAGGCTTACATTAACCCTGCAGTGAAGTTACTGTGAAAATCCCCCAGGTGCCACACTCTGGCGTTTGTTCGGGTACAAAGAGGGAGAATTTAGCTCCTAACTCAGCATGCTTTTTGGATTGTAGGAGGAAACTGGAGCATCCAGAGGAAACCCACGCAGGCACGGGGAGAATGTGCAGACTCTGTACAGATAGTGACCCAAGTCGGGAGTTGAACCCGGGTCCCTGGCGCTGTGTGGCAGCAGTGCTAACCACTGTGCTGTCCTATCTTTAAAACCCTGTGCGGCAGCATGTAACTTGAAACAGTTAGAAGGGCACAGCTAACGTACTGTACGCACATTTTGTCAATTTAATATTTCTTAACAACTTAAGTTACATAATTCACTAAAAAGAAGCTGCCCTAATCTTTGTTTCCTGGATTTTACAGCACATCATATCCCCTGCCCCTGTCCACTACAAAGTCAGTGGGGAGATCGCCACAAACAAAGGCCCATAACCCAGCCGGGCTCAGGGCGAGACTTTCACCCCCACCTGGGGAGAAGATCCCAGAAACAGGGGTCGACAACTCAAACCTGTTCCGCCATTCAATAGAGCCATGTCTGATCCGACATTCCTCATATCCGCTTTCCTGCCCTTTCCCAGTAATCCTCAATTTCCTCACTGACTTCCCTCGCTTTTACGTACCCTCGCGCCAGCAGGATCCTCCAGCCCCGGCAAAGTCGAGGGACTTTTGACAGGCTCGCTGCATTTTCCAGCCCCACCCCTGCCGTAGAATCGCGACAGTGCAGAAGGAGACCACTCGGCCCACTGACTCTCTGATATCTTACCCAGGCCCACTCCCTGACTTATCCCTATAACCACACATATTTTGCCCCGCTGATCCCCCTGACCTATATATATCTTGGGACACTAAGGGGCAATTTATGATGGCCAATCCACCTAACCTGCACATCTTTCGGACGGTGGGAGGAAACCGGAGGAAGCCCACGCAGACATGGGGAGAATGTGCAAACTCCACACAGAGAGTGCCCCTGGAATTGAACCAGGGTCCTTGGCGTGTGAGGCAACATTGCTAACCACTGTGCCTCCATGCCGCCCTACCACAATATATCCATCAAATTCCACTTATGGTTAAATTTACTCATTTAAAAGAAAACTTTCACCACGGATGTAAAACATTAACTCAGTTTCCTTCTCCGCGGGTGCTGCCAGACCTGCAAACTATTTAAGAACATAAGAACATAAGAAATAGGAGCAGGAGTAGGCCATCCAGCCCTTCAAGCCTGCCCCGCCATTCAATAAGATCATGGCAGATCTGAAGTGGATCGGTTCCACTTTCCTGCTTTTCTCCCCATAACCCTTAATTCCCCTGTCTATCAGAAACCTATCTACCCGTGACTCAGCGAGGTAGCCTCCACCACCTCAATGGGCAGCAAATTCCAGAGATTCACCACCCTTTGAGTGACGAAGTTCTTCAACTCTGATCTAAACTGCTCCCCCCCCCTATTTTGAGGCTGTGCCCTCTAGTTCAGCTATCCTTCCTAAGTGGGAAGAATCTCTCTACCTCTACCCAATCTAGCCCCCTCACCCCTTCCTGCACTAGCTGTTTTTATTTCAGAATTTCAGCACGCCTGGTATTTTCTTTATGCATGGGTAATTGTTGTCAAACTGAGACTCAAGGGGGTGACTTTGAGATCACCCTCATTGTCCATGCGAGTGCTTCTGGGGACTCAAGATCCAGAAGCCGGAATCTCGCTGGGACACATATAGGTTCGGGGGATTAGCAGGGTAAAATATGTATGATTACAGGGGTCGTGACCTCGGATTTTCCCCACCCCTTGCTGACGATGTCATCAGCTTTACGCCCATAACAATCGTGAATCTACTTTGCATTTATTTGAATATGTTTAAATGATATTAATCTGTCCTCTCACCAGCTATTGACATCCGCCCCCCCCGCAACCCCCCACCCCCAGACCTCCGCTGTATATTGACACTGTGTCAACGTGCCATCACACTGGAACAGTTTACAATGGGTTCACTCAGGTATGGACATGTGCCACGGTGACGCAGTGGGTTAGCACTGCTGCCTCACAGCGCCACAGACCCAGGTTCGATTCCCAGCTTGGATCACCCCTTCTGCAGAGTCTGCGCATTCTCCCCGTGTCTGAGTGAATTTCCTCCGGATGCTCCGGTTTCTTCCCACAGTCTGAAAGACATGCTGGTTAGGTACATTGGCCATGCTAAATTCTCCCTCAGTGTACCTAAACAGACAAAGAACAACACAGCACAGGAAACAGGCCCTTTGGCCCAACAAGCCCACGCCGCCATTTTAACATTGTGAGTGCCCTCTTCTACCTATGACCTCTGTCTACGCCTATACAAAGACACAAAGAACAACACAGCACGGGAAACAGGCCCTTCGGCCCAACGAGCCCGCGCCGCCGTCCCATTGTCTCAGTGACCTATTCATGATTTTAGTCTACGCCTAATGTGCGAGGATCAGGGAGGTCCAATATAGGGACAATTTGTTACCCAATCAATCAGCCTAAAAGCGCATCTTTGGGGATGTGGGAGGAAACCGGAGCACCCGGAGGAAACCCACGCAACCACGGGGAGAACGCGCAAACTCCCACAGACACAGGCCCAAATCCATGTGTCCGCACAGCAACAGAGATAGTCTCTGAGCTGTCATGTTGCCCTCGAGATGGTCCAGTTTAAGCACACTAACGACATGAAGCAATAGGCAACTCCCGAAGCAACATCCAAGAGCAGCCCACTACAACCTGCCGCATGCATGCCCCTTGCTGGTCAACAAGGTGGACTTAAATGCCTGTGGAGACAAAAAAATTCATTATTAAACAGGTAAAGACTGTAACATCCCTGAGGCAAAAACGGAATCCCAAGCCTACAATGTTTAGTAAGGCCTGCTATATCCCCCTATATGTAGACCGCTCATGCGGCTGTCTAAGTGACTCTTAAACAACCCTAGCGTGCCTGCTTCCACCACCTTACTCGGCAGTGCATTCCACACCCCCACTACCCTTTGCGTGAAAAACTGCCCTCTAATATTTGTCTTATACCTAGCCCCCCCTCACCCTAAGCCCGTGACCCCTCGTTCTATCCATTTCTAATAGTGGAAAAAGCTTACCACCATTTACTCTATCTATCCCCTTCATAATCTTATAAACCTCTATTAGATCCCCCCTCAGCCGACGTCTCTCAAGGGAAAACAGCCCAAGTTCGTTCAATCTTTCCTCGTAAGACAGCCCTTCCATACCAGGCAGCATCCTGGTAAATCTCCTCTGCAACGGCGACCAGAACTAGACGCAGTACTCCAAGTGAGGCTTAACCAACGTTCTATACAACTGCAACATCAGACTCCTACTCTTATATTCTATACCCCTTCCTATGAAGGCTAACATACCATACGCTTTCCTCATCACATTCTGCACCTGCACCGACACCTTCAGGGACTTGTGCACTTGCACCCCCAGGTCTCTCTGCGTATCTATACTCCGGATAGTTCTACCTTTTATCGTATAACTCCCCTCCACATTATTCCGGCCAAAGTGCATCACCTTGCATTTCTCCGGATTAAATTCCATTTGCCATCTATCTGCCCAATCTACCAGCCTGTCTATGTCCTGTTGCATTGCCAGGCACTGCTCCTCAGTACCCGCCAATCCAACCATCTTAGTGTCATCAGCAAATTTGCTGATCACACCACCTACCCCCTCTTCCAAGTCATTAATATATACCACAAATAGAAGAGGTCCTAGTACCGAGCCCTGCGGCACACCACTGGTGACAGACCTCCAATTGGAAAAGGAGCCTTCCACTACTACCCGCTGTCTCCTCCTCCCAAGCCAGTTCTCCACCCATCTACATACCTGACCTTGTATCCCATGAGCCTTCACCTTTTCTATCAGCCTACCATGAGGGACCTTGTCAAACGCCTTACTGAAATCCATATAGACGACATCAACGGCTTGTCCTTCGTCAACTGTTTTTGTCACCTCTTCAAAAAATTCCACTAGATTCGTAAGGCACGACCTCCCTGTAACGAAGCCATGCTGCGTATCCCTATTGGACTCCACAATAAAGGAATTACAACCAGATTGAGGGACGCCTAATTTAGGGACAATTTGTTAACACCAATCAGCCTAAGAGCACGTTTTTGGGGTGTGGGATGAAACCGGAGCACCCGGAGAAAACCCACGCAAGCACGGGGAGAATGTGCAAACTCCCACAGACACTGGCCCAAATCCATGTATCTGCACAGCAAACAGTGACAGTCACTGAGCTGTCATGTTGCCTGTCAGCTGGTCCAGTTTAAGTGTACATTAACGACGTGAAGCACTAGGCAACTCTCAAAGCAACATCCAAGAGCAGCCCTCGCACAACCCACCACGTGTATGCCCCTTGTTGGACAACAAGGCGGACCCAATCACCTGTGGATGTAAAAGACATCAATCAACATACACAACTTATACAGACAACTTGGGAAATTTCACAGTAACTTCATTGCAGTGTTAATGTAAGTCTACTTGTGACACTAATAAATAAACTTTAGCTATATAGTCCCCTGTAAAAATAGGAACAACATCAGTAATAAGATGAACTCCAGTGAGATGGATGCAGTAAGTGTATCAATTAAAATGCAATTTAAACCAAGATTAATTAAGATTATACATCGTAATTGAGTGATTAAGCATGATCACTATTTTAAATGATTTTAATTTTTAAAAAATTTCCTAGTATTACTGTTACATGAGAGTTCATAAAATATAATCTAATGATATTCTTTGCAGCTTATGAAAGAACTTAATGAGTGGTCTCACATTTTGGTTTTGCCCATGCTTGCTTCTTAATTGCCTGTTTGAGAACATAGATTACAAGGCGAGAATTCTAAATATGTGCCTTTTTTTATGTTTATTCAAATTAAAGACACTAAACACCAATTAATTTCAATCCTGTGGCCTTTAAACTACTGAAACCCAATGCATCTTTCAGCGAATGAAGAGCGGCTACACTTCGTGTTGTGTTTCCTTCATTTCTCTCTCTCTCTCTCTCTCAGTAACGGGTACAATTTAAATCATATTCTGTATTTTCATTGCAATGGCACATGTCCATTTGAAACCATGCACATTCAATTAGAGGCTGCCTCATGTGTGAATACACAGAAATGAAACTATTGGCAACCCTGAAGGGGAGCTAGAGAGTCACAGCGGTTTACAGCATGGAAACAGGCCCTTCAGCCCAACTTGTCCATGCTGCCTTTTTTTTTAAACCCCGTCAGCTAGTCCCAGTTGCCCACATTTGGTCCATATTCCTCTATACCCATTTTACCTATATAACTCTCGAAATACTTTTTAAAAGACAAAATTGTACCCGCCTTTACGACTACCTCTGGCAGCTTGTTCCAGACACTCACCACCATCTAAACAGAACTCTAACAATAAAGAGGTTAATTTTGTTTTAAAATATTTTGAATGTAGAGTACCCAGCATGTTGACGGAGAAGTTACGTTAGGGAAGAGTAAATACTTGGGGTGATGAGGACAGGGCCTGGGTGGGATTGTTGTCAGTGCAGGCCCGATGGACTGAATGGCCTCCTGCTGCACTGTGGGGATCCTACGAATGCAGTCTTTCTCTTTAATTTGCCTCAGAAATAATCATCCAAGGTGCAAAATCAAAAGGTATTAATCTGTCTGCAAAGGTTTTGCACCATTGCGACATTGGAATAAGCTTTTTTTCAGTAGAGGAAATCTGTTTGCGCCCCCTCCCCCTGCAACACTCCTACACCGAGCTGTTGGGTTGCCCACAGTAGTCATTATTCACTATTAGTCTGTTTGGTGTTCCTCATTCTCCAGTATTTATGTGCCGTCAATTGCTGGGAAAAGCATTAGTGTTTCAATAATATTTACCTTGGAAATCGTGTTCCCAGCATGTTGGGCTAATCTTCGAGAAGACCAAAAGGCCTCTGATTGACAGAGATATCATGTTTTCTCTTACGAGACTCTGCGGTATTCCCCGAAAAGCAGATAAAAGCGAAACCATGTCTCGAGCAGCAGTAGACGGCCGCCTCGTTGGCGAGTTCAAGGCAGTGCCAAGTGACCCTCGGGGAGAGGCTTCGGCCCAGCCCCACTGCATCGCTGTCCCCGGGCTGCCCGTGTAGGTGGGCACACGGTTCTGCTTCCCACCCACCTCGAGAGGTCGGGCAACTCATGGGGTAAGAATGTTCTGGAAAAGTCAATATTCTGCGGGGAGGCTTGCTCTCCGGGAAAATAGGCCGGATGGAGCGGGAGAAGGGCTGACAGTACCACAGAGCGTCAGGCGTGGAGAATTACAGCGAGTGATCCAAGCCTCAAAGGCATTGCAATCACTCAATAACTCAACGAGTTCACATAGATCAGCTCGTGACTAGCAGAACTGGAAATGGTATAAACAGATCCAAATCACCAGCTTTCAGAATACGTAAGAAGCTAATTCAATAGCGTTATACCCTGTAGTAAATGACTTCAAAGTCTTCATTCACTCTTATTCTATGGTTCACAAGACTAGATTCTTCAATCCTCATTAATTTAGAACCATACCATCCCCACAGTGCAGAAGAAAACCATTTGGTCCATTGAGTCCGCACAGACCCTCTGACAGAGCATGCCATCTAGGCCCACAGCCACCACCACCACTCCAATGCCTAGGAGAGTGACCGTGGGAGGCACTCAGGGCGTGGGATGGGGTTGGAAACAGAAATAGGGAGGTGCATTGTGTGACCAGTCTTTGTATGGGTCTCCTTTCAAAATGGCAGTGGCTTCACTGTCAGGGAGCAGGAAGACCCCATGCCCCGCTCTTGAGACCAGAAAAATATGTCCTCATCAAGTTCCCAGACCATCGTAGCTCAGACCACCGGGTGGCACAGTGACACAGTGCTTGAGCACCCGGAACCTGGGATCCCCAGGTCACTGTGTGGGGTTTGCACATTCTCCCCGTGTCTGCGTGGGTTTCCTCCGGATTCTCCGGTTTTCTCCCACAGTCCAAAAGACGTGCTGGTTAGGTGCAATGGCCATGCTAAATTCTCCCTCGGTATCCCTGAAAAGGCACCGGAGTGTGGCGACTAGGAGATTTTCACAATAACTTCACTGCAGTGTTAATGTAAACCAACTTGTGATAATAATAAATAAACTTTAAACTGAACACACAGAGCACAGAACATTGACCAGTCATTGGCCACAGAGTCTAAATCAGCCCTTATCCTTTCTCTGGTGGATTATGGTTTTTTTTGTGTAGATTTTACAACCAGTTTATTACCAGAATAAATGTAACAGCTCATATGGTGCAGAATACTCCAGATTCATAACTCAATCCTTCAGGTTTGTTTTATGTAACGGAGACATGTTTTGGAGAGAGATGTTTAAACTCTATTTCAGTCTTGATGGCCAATGTCTAATTTGATGACTTCAATGTGTCCCATGAATATTCAGGGATTTATAAAAGATTTGGGTAATTTTAACCAACTCCTCTCCCTTACATAATCAAGTGGAGTCACAGGTGGACGGAGTGGTGAAGAAAGCATTCGGCATGTTTGGTTTCATTGGATTTGGGACATCTTGTTGAAGTTGTACAAGACATTGTTAAGGCCACACTTGGAATACTGTGCACAGTCCTGGTCACCCTATTATAGAAAGGATATCATTAAACTAGAAAGAGTGCAGAAAAGATTTACTAGAAAGCTACCAGGACTTGATGGTTTGAGTTATAAGGAGAGGTTGGATGGAGTTTTCCCTGGAGCATAGGAGACTTGAGAGTGATCTTATAGAGGTCTATAAAATAATGAGGGGCACAGATCAGCTAGATAGTCAATATCTTTTCCCAAAGGTAGGGGAGTCTAAAACTACAGGGCAGAGGTTTAAGGTGAGAAGGGAAAAATACAAAAGGGTCCTGGGGGGAATTTTTTTCACACTGAAAGTGGAATGAGCTGCCAGAGATAGTAGCAGAGGCAGGTACAATACTGTCTGTTAACAGGATTTAGGCAGTTACATGGGTATGATGGGTATAGAGGGATATGGGCCAAATGTGGGCAATTGGGACTAGCTAAGTAGTTTAAAAAAAGGTCAGCATAGACAAGTTGGGCCGAAGGGCCTGTTTCCATCTGTAAACCTCTATGAACCCTTCCCCATCAATGTTACCTGATGTAGTATATCTTTGCTCTCTACCCCACCACCAAGAAAGGGAAGAATTTATCTTTATCTGGTAGTTAAAGACTAAGTGAATAATTGAAACACCCAGGATATGATTTTAGCAGCAATTCACGCCATGGTCCCACTACAGCAGGGTCAGAGAATTTGGCACCCAGCCAAATCTCTGTTCACTGCAGGGGAACACAAAAACCCTGCCAGTGTGAGCGATGCTAACGTTGTGGGGTTGAGTAATCCTTAGGGAGATGGTGCAGTCAAGTTGAAGAGTAAGGCAAGTCAAGGGGGAAACTTTCTTGCATCCGAGGCCTTTTCCCTATTTTACAGCATGGATTCCAGAGGAAATAGCTACCCAGCCATGGCTCTATTTATAGTAACATCTATTGTTGTATTATTCCAATGTCTCTTGCAGAAATGTCATTTTTCTCTGGTGTCAAGTAAGGGAGTGATCCCAGAGCTTGAAGATGGAGGCTGTAACAGCATGAAAGATTGTTCCTCGAGGCTCATCGGAAGTAGGCTATGAATAACCTCAACTTGGGGTCAGTGGCATTCCTGCTCCCTGATAATGAAGCCACCACCATTTCGATGGTAGACCCACAGGCTAGAATTCTACGGCAGTTCATGCCCCGTGGCCACTGCCAATAAGGACAGAGCGTTTGGCACTCAGTCACATCTCCGTTCACCGCAGCAGGACTGGAGAATCCCATTGGCGTGAACTGCCGGAGTATCCCACCCATGATATTGTTACCTGTTGTATTATTGTAAATATCTATAAAGGACAAGGAATTAATCAACTAGGAACTAATTGTTACCTATCAGTGTTCCTGGGGCCACATTTTGCAACAGCACTAGAGACTGCTGTGATGTGTAACAGAGCTAGTTCAACCTGATCCTTCTTCTCCGTAAGGCAAATTAAAGGTAAAGAATTAGAATCATAGAATCCCTACAGAGCAGAAGGAGGCCATTCGACCCATCAAATCTGCACTGACCCTCTGACAGAGCATTTTACCCATAACGCAGACCCTAGCCCCGTGTGTTTACCCCACTAATCCCCCTAATCGACACATCTTGGGACACTAAAGCATAAATTCTCATGGTCAGTCCACCTCACCAGTGCATTTTGGACTGTGGGAGGAAACCGGAGCTCCCAGAGGGAACCCATGCAGACACGGGGAGAATGTGCAAACTCCACACAGACAGTCACCCAAATTGTGGAATCGAGCCTGGGTTCCTGGTGCTGTGAGGCCGCAGTGCTAACCTCTGTGCCACCGTTGTTGCCCAATTTATTTATTTTTTTCTTTTTTGAAGATTCTGATCTTTCCATTTTTAAAGCGTGATTATTATCATCACCTGGGAAGCAAACGACAATGAGAGCACGGAGTAAACATTTCCTCTGCTCCTGATTCAGAAGGTCGCGGGTATAAGTCTCACTTAACCACTTGAGCACAAATTCTGAGCACAGAATCTCATCTGGCCCTCCAGTACCGAGGGTGGTGCTGTCTTCTGGATAAGACACTCTCTGCTGGACTTCAGAGATTCCACTGCACTAGCTGAACCAGAGCAAGGGGGTCCTTCCCTTCGTCCCTCAGTCAATGCCTATCCCTCGGCCAATGTTACTAAAAAGAAGTTGATTGGTTGCTGCTGTTTGCGGGACAGGCTTAATTTGTGTTCCCTGAATTACAACTCTTTAAATGTCCTTTATTGGCCCTGAACAGCTTTACTGGGGCACCCTGCGATTGTTGGAGATACTAAAGGCATGATCTTATCACCCGCGCAAGCCACACTCCCGCTGCAGCGAAGGCGGAGAACTTGGCGATCGGCCAAATCTCCATTCACTGCAGCGGGAAGGAAAAATCCCGGAAAATTCCGATCGTTCTTCCCTTTTCCTTTGAACCCTCGGCTGACCTGTGCAGGATGCGAAAATGGTTTGTTGTTCATTCCTGGCCTGTCTGAACCATTTCTAAACGTCACAGGAGGCTCAATATCCAAAAGGTGTAGATGAGAACGGAGTTTGCCACCAGCTCCTCCTGAAGCTCTCTCTCTCCCTCCAGTGGAATCCACTGTTCAGTCAAGTGAAGGACAAAAAATAAACACACCCCCCACTTCCTTTGAGAATGTGACTTTGCAACAAGAGAGGTTCAGTGGTTTATTTTGTCGAGGTTCATCCAGTTCAGCTCCATAATGTAAGCTGGAGTCACCGTGGTCCCAGATATCCATGGGCTGCCTTCCCTTTGAAGGGACAAAGCTGACATTTTTTTATATTCATTCACTGGGTATCACTAGCTGGTCAGCATTTATTATCCATCCCGAGTTCTTTATTTGATTTGATTTATTATTGTCACGTGCAGTGAAAAGTGCCGTTTCCTGCGCGCTATACAGACAAAGCATACCATTCATAGAGAAGGCAAGGAGAGAGTGCAGAATGTAGTGTCACAGTCATCACTAGGGTGTAGAGAAAGATCACACGGACATGAGGTAGGTCCATTCAAAAGTCTACAGGCAGCAGGGAAGAAGATGTTCTTAAGTTGGTTGGTACGTGATCTCAAACTTTTGTATCTTTTCCCTGATGGAAGGACATAGAAGATAGAATATCCGGGGTGTGCAGGGTTCTTGATTATGCCTGCTGCTTTTCCAAGTAAGAACACCAGGTTAAAGTCCAACAGGTTTATTTGGTAGCTAACACTACTTAGCTTTCGGGGTTCTGCCCCTTCGTCAGGTGAAGGGAGCAGGAAATGTAGACAGAGTCAATGGACTCTTTTGATTAATAATCTAGTGATGATAAACAAGGTTATTGTCTCCTCTGGAGGTGATTTAACCTGAGGATCACCACACGTTAGGAGAGGGGTAAGGTTGGTGAGGCAGAAACTTAATAAATAATCTCAGCCAGTATGGGAATTGAACTCACATTTTGTCCAGAGGGCAGTTGAGAGTCAACTACATGACTGTGGCTCTGGAGTCGTATGTACACCAGCGGGGGTAAGGGCAATAATTCAGGAATCTCACAGTCACCAGTATTGATATTAGTTTTTATTAACACTGCTGCCTCACAGTGCCAGGGACCCTGGTTCAATTCCTGGCTTGGGTGACTGTCCACGTGGAGTTTATACATTCTCCGCACGCCTGCAGGTTCTCCGGTTTCCCCCCCATAGTCCAAAGATGTGTGGTTAGGTGGATTGGCCATGCTAAATTGCCCCTTAGTGTCAGGGGGACTAGCTAGGGTGAATGCATGGAGTTATGGAGATAGGGTGGAATTGTAGTTGGTGCAGACTCGATGGGCTGAATGGCCTCCTCTGCACTGTAGGATTCTATGATTCTATGATTCCGGATGAACACTGATGTTCTTTAGGGAAGGAAATCTACTGTCCTTACCTCATGCCTAGACTATGTGACTCCAGAACCATAGCAAAGTGTTGACTCTTAAATCCCTTCTGAATTGACCCAGCAAACAATTCAATTGTATTAAACCACTTAGAAGTCTAAAGGTAATGAAACCAGATGGATCATTTGGCATCAACTGGGCGCTAGGAACAACAATGGCAAACCCAACCCAATGATATAAAGATATGTAGAAGGACCAGTAGTATTGAGGAAGTGGGGGTCTGCAGAGGGACTTGGACAGGTTAGGAGAGTGGGCAAAGAAGTGGCAGATAGAACATAGAACATTACAGCGCAGTACAGGCCCTTCGGCCCTCAATGTTGCGCCGACCAGTGGAATGAATCCAATGACCCTCTAACCTAAACTATTCCAATGTTATCCGTATGCCTATCCACTGACCATTTGAACGCCCTTAAAGTTGGCGAGTCCACAACTGCTGCAGGCAGGGCATTCCACACCCTTAGTACCCTCTGAGTAAAGATGGGATACAATGTGGAAAAGTGTGAGGTTATGCACATTGGAAGGAGGAATGGAGGCATGGACTACTTTGTAAATGCGAAAATACTTAGGAAATCAGAAACACAAAGGAACTGGAGAGTCACTATTCAAGATTCTGTTAAGGTTAATATACAGGTTCCGTCAGCAGTTAGTAAGGCAAATGCATTCATGTTGAGAGGGCTAGAATACAAGAGCAGGGATGTACTTCTGAGGCTGTATAAGGCTCTGGTCAGACCCCATTTGGAGTATTGTGAGCAGTTTTGGGCCCCGTATCTAAGGAAGGATGTGCTGGCCTTGGAAAGGGTCCAGAGGAGGTTCACAAGAGTGATCCCTGGAATGAAGAGCTTGTCATATGAAGACAGTTGAGGGCTCTGGGTCTGTACTCGTTGGAGTTTAGAAGGATGAGGGGGATCTTTATGAAACTTACAGGATACTGCGAGGCCTGGATAGAGTGGAGATGGAAGGGGTGTTTCCACTAATAGGAAAAACTAGAACCAGAGGGCACAACCCCAGGTGAAAGGGACAATCCTTTAAAGCAGAAACGAGGTGGAATTTCTTCAGCCAGAGAGTGGGGAATCTGTGGAACTCTTTGCCACAGAAGGTTGTGGAGGCCAGGTCATTGAGTGTCTTTAAGACAGAGATAGATAGGTTCTTGATTAATAAGGGGATCAGGGGTTATGCGGAAAAGGCAGGAGAATGGGGATGAGAAAAATATCAGCCATGATTGAATGGTGGAGCAGACTCAATGGCCTAATTCTGTTCCTATGTCTTATGCTCTTAAACCTATCAAGTTCTCCTGACTAACACCTGGGGGTTGTGCCAAAATTGGGAGAGCTGTCTCACAGACTAGTTAAGCAACAACCTGACGTAGTCATACTCACAGAATTTTACCTTGTAGATAATGTCCAGGACACACCATTCCTGGGTCTATACTCATTGGAGTTTAGAAGGCTGATGGGGGGATCTTATAGAGACGTATAAGATGATGAAGGGAATAGATAGGGTAGAGATAGAGAGATTCTTCCCGCTTAGAAAGGATAGCAGGACTAGAGGACACAGCCTCAAATAAACAGGGGGGCGGGGGGCGGGGTTGGGGGAGGCGCAGTTTAGATCAGAGTTGAGGAGGAACTTCTTCACTCAAAGGGTGGTGAATCTCTGGAATTCTCTGCCCGTTGAAGTGGTGGAAGCTGCCTCACTGAATGTATTTAAGTCACGGGTAGATAGGTTTCAGATAGACAGGGGAATTAAGGGTTATGGGGAGAAAGCGGGAAAGTGGAACTGATCCACTTCAGATCAGCCATGATCTTATTGAATGGCGGGGCAGGCTCGAAGGGCTAGATGGCCTACTCCTGCTCCTATTTCTTATGTTCTTATGTATACTTGAAAAACGAGATGTCAAGCTCATTTTCAACAAAACAAATGGGTGGGCACCGTGCCACCCTACTGCCCAGCTTGGTTTTAAAAGCCATAGGTGAATAATCAGAATTCTTTTCTGATGCGGTTTGTTATTGAATAGCAATGCTGTTTGTCCTGAGGCCTCAGTGCTGTGCAATGCTGCTTTTGACCACATGGTGGCTCTGTCTAATAATTTTCAGGTTACTGATGATGAGTTGGTGGCAGAATGTTCTGGAATGAGTTCCTGTGACCGAATTGACGACGTTCAGCGCAGTGGGAGACACAATCCGAATTATCTGCATTTCCATGTCGTAGGCCTGATGTTTCCCTGGTCCCAGCACGTCTCCCAGATGCAGGGCTGACACCAGCTAAGCGAGAGGTTGGCAGCAGCTCCTGCGCTGCTTTGGGTCCATCTAAATGCTTTTCTCGCGGAAGAAAACCCGATAAAGGGTGGTAGTAATTCTGCTCACTGAAATAGTCCCGTACTCCCAGTCCATCACACAAACCAGCCTCCCATTCATTGACTCTGCCTACACTTCCCGGTGCCTCAGAAAAGCAGCCAAGGACCCCACGCACCTCGGACATTCTCTCTTCCATCAGGAAAAGATACAAAAGCCTGAGGTCATGTACCAACCAACGCAAGAACGTGGGCAGCATGGTGACACAGTGGTTAGCACCGCTGCCTCACAGTGCCTGGAACCCGGATTCAATTCTCAGCTTGGGTCACTGTCTGTGTGGAGTCTGCACATTCTCCCCGTGTCTGCGTGGGTGTCCTCCAGGTGCTCCGGTTTCCTCCCACAATCTGAAAGACGTGCTGGTTTGGTGCATTGACCCGAACAGCCACCGAAGTGTGGCGACTAGAGGAATTTCACAGTAACTTCATTGCAGCGTTAATGTAAGCCTTACGTGTAACTAATAAATAAATATATTTTAAGAACAGCTTCTTCCCTGCTGCTGTCAGACTTTTGAATGGACCCATCATATATTGAGTTGATCTTTCTCTACACTATAGCTCTGACTGTAACACTACATTCTGTACCCTCTCCTGTCCTCCTCCCCTGTGTTATTGTTATTCATTCATGAGACATGTGTGTCGCTGAGTGACCAGCATTTATTGCCCATCCCTAGTTGCCCTTGAGGAGGTGGTGGTGAGCTGCCTTCTTGAATCACTGCAGTCCATGTTCTACGGGTTGGCCCACAATGCCGTTTGGGAAGAAATTCCAGGATTTTGACCCAGCGACTGTGAAGGAACGGTGATATATTTCCAAGTCAGGATGGTGAGTGGCTTGGAGGGGAACTTGCAAGTGGTGGTGTTCCCATGTATCTGCTGCCCTTGCCCTTCTAGATAGAAGTGATTGTGGGTTTGGAAGGTGCTGTCTAAGAATCTTTGGTGAATTGTTACAGTGCATCTTGTAGATAGTACACACTGCTGCTACTGAGCATTGGTGGTGGAGGGAGTGGATGTTTGTGGATGTGGTGCCAATCAAGCTTTGCCCTGGATGGTGTTGAGCTTCTTGAGTGTTGTTGGAGCTGCCCCCATCCAGGCAAGTGGGGGATATTCCATCACACCCCTGACTTGTGCCTTATGTACTCTATGAATGGTATGTTTTACGCATATAGCGCGCAAGAAACAATACATTTCACTGCACCCCAACATACATGACAATAATAAATCAAATCAAATCAAATTTGGATGACCACGGATTCGCAGAGAGTAGTGTGTGGGGAGATCGGCCAGGAATGCATTGGAATAGTCAGGTTTAGGTGTAGCAGGGATGTGGATGAGGGTTTCTGCAGCAGATGAGCCGGGGAAAGATTTAGTCTGGGTGATGCAATAGTGCTGGAAGTGAGCAGTTTTAATGACGTGCGTGTGAAATTGGCAGCTCACCTCACGATCAGAGGCGTATTATTTGATTTGATTTGGTTTAGTCTATTATTGTCACATGCATTGTGTCTGTTCAATCTGTACAATCTATCTGTAAAAATTGTACAAATATCAGCTGCCCCGTCTTTTCCCGGTCAACCGCTCCCTAGGATCTCTGGCTTACATTGGCTCTGAGTCAAGAAGCAACTTGATTTTACAATCCTCATCCTTGATTTCAAATCCCTCGAAGACCTTGCTTTTCTGTATCCTTTGTCCTCTCCTCCAGCACCACCCTCTCAGTGATCTGCGCTCCTCGAAATCTAGTCCCCTGAGAACCCACAATTATTATTATCCATCATTGGTGGCTTTGCCTTCAGTTCCCTGGGGCTTCTGCTCTGGAATTCCCTCCCTACTCAACATCTTGCATCCCTCTTCAGGACTTCATGATTCTCCTTGAAATGACGCTTTTCGCCAAACTTTTGGCCTTCTGACAGATTATTTCATGCTGTGTCTCTGGGTTTGTGGGGTGGGGGGAGGGGTGCACAGGGCCGAGGGCCGTGGGTGTCTCGTTTTGTTTTCAATGGTTCCATAAAGAGCCAGGGGATATTTCATTCCCTGGACAGAGGCGTGTGGATATGTTGTAGTTGTTGTTGTAATACAACTTTCCCCAACAGAGGGCGTGCATGAGTTGCCAAATCTCATGTTAAGCAGAGAACCCCTAAGTGCAGAAGGAGGCCATTGGCCCATCGAGCCTGCAGCTCTTGGACCTATGTACTAGCTGGGGTAGCGTGGCCCCTTTAAGAGGGTGTTTCTTGAGGGTTTCGTGGTCGGGCCCGACCTTATAGAGTGTCGAGGCAAGAAGTTGAGCCAATCATGTGCGAGGGGACGTACCCTGGGTCTGGAAGGATCTGAGAACATCTGTAGAGAGAGAATATAACTGATATTAGATTTCATAGAATCCCGACAGTGCAGAAGGAGGCCATTCAGCCCATCGAGTCAGCACCGAGTACCGAATACTGTCTGACAGAGTACCTTACACAGCCCCTGACCCCATAACCCCACACATTCACCCGGCTAATCCACCTAACCCACACATCTTGGGCCTCTAAGGGGCAACTTACCATGGCTAATCAATCTAACCGACACATCGTGGGACACTAAGGAGCAATTTAGCACGGCCAATCCACCTAATCTGCACATTTTCCTCCCATAGCCCAAAAGACCTGCATTGGCCATGCTAAATTCTCCCTCAGTGTACCTGAACAGTCTCCGGAGTATGGCGATTAGGGGATTTTCACAGCAACTTCATAGCAGTGTTAATGTAAGCCTACTTGTGACACTAATAAATAAACTTAAAACTTAAAGTTAAACTCCTTTCCATCTCGTTTTACCCTGTTAATCTTGATTACTAGTCCCTCTGCTCACCTTCTGTGTCCATTATTCTGTTAGTCTCCCTGAGCTTTTCTTCAGTTACTTCCCTGTTAATCTTCACTTCTTGAGTGTTGTGGCTGTAGTAACTTTTTAGAATTCATTCGGGGGTTGTATGGGAATGTCTACAAGTTTATAATAGATAGATGCCCGAAATATGATGACATCAATCACCAATAACATTGGCAGGTTATTTAAAGTGAGTTCAGGGGCACGATATTAAAAATCCAGATTCCACTCAGGTCAGGGAGTGGTAGGGACACTGTTATCTGTTTTCCAGGCACGAAGTCTCACAACACCAGGTTAAAGTCCAACAGGTTTATTTGGTAGTAAACGCCAGTAGCTTTCGGGATTTGCCCCTACGTCAGGTGAGTGGAGCTCTGATGACAAACAGAGCACATAAAGACACACACAGTTTACAGAATGCTGATTAGAATGCAAGTCTTTATAGCTAATCAAGTCTGAAAGGTGCAGACAATGTGAGTGGAGATAGCATTATTCACATCATCTGTTCCCCAATGCAGAGGGCACAGCTTGAAAGAATTGTGGAGAGAACTAACTATCAGTTGCATAGGCACCAATCCTAATGTGAAAGGGGAGTGTTACGATGCAAAGGTTAATCCCCTTTTGAGAAGGCATGCTGATTCCCCCAAATAGGAATACCTCACTTCATAATCTATTAAAAGTGTTGGCGAAGGTGTGAACTGTTCTTCTCTAATGTTCAGAGGTTCATTAACTTGACACTCAGTTTAAGAGAATAATTCACAAGTGAGTTATTTAACCGACCGGGAGCTTTAACTAAACAAGTAACATACCGATTTAAGTAAGATTCTAATGGAATGCTGTTCAAATAAATACAAGGACCATTCATTACCAAATATTAATAATAATATCTTAGTCACTCTCAAAATATACACAAACAACTTTTATTGCTTTTAGGGGGGAAAATGGATTTCTTCTGGCGATTCCACTGTCTGTAAGCTTTTTCTGATTTGGTACCCCTTTGTTAGAAAGATGGAGAATTCTCTGAAGAGATATTTTTTAGCTGGCAGAGAGCTGCTCTTCCCTTTGTAGCTGTTGAGAGGTGGCAGCTCTTCTGTTGAACCGTAGGCAAGCAGTTGAGTTCCACTTTATAACTCTGATGACCTATCAATTTTCCTACACCAGGATTGGTCTGATGTTGTCAACAA
The DNA here is from genome assembly GCF_965287045.1 of Carcharhinus amblyrhynchos. Classification (NCBI taxonomy): domain Eukaryota; kingdom Metazoa; phylum Chordata; class Chondrichthyes; order Carcharhiniformes; family Carcharhinidae; genus Carcharhinus; species Carcharhinus amblyrhynchos. The sequence goes on along the minus strand of NC_137335.1, from coordinate 11,191,337 downwards.
CAACAAATTCTAATTTGATAGGTTCCTGATAGCTGAGTGTCTTCTTTAAACTGATAGGCTGTCAAAATTCAAAAGGCTGCAAAGCCTGTTACCAAAGTAACCCTGGTGCTTGGTCCTTGTTACAAATGTTGCAATCTGTGTTCAGTGATTGGATGGTTAAAATGCAGATGCATGCAGGGTACTTACAATCTATGTACCCTGCATGTATCTGCATTTTAAACATCCAGTCACTGAACACAAAACCAGCTTTTAAAAAGTCCATATTTCACAAAGTCAACTTTGCAACAGGATGAATATGGAATGTTCTAGAATTCAGGATCAACATCTACTTGTATGTTAAAAAGCAGAAGCTGCATGAAAGAGACAGAGTTACAAGATCTTTAAACCTATTTGACCTCACCCTCACCAACCAGCCTGCCACAGATTCATCTGTCCATGACTGTATCATCAGGAGTGGCCACATCATATCCTTGTGGAGACAAAGCTCCATCTTAGCCCATAAGATATCGGAGCAAAATAAGGCCACTCGGCCCATCGAGTCTGCTCTGCCACTCAATCATGGGCTGATGTGATTCTCATCCCCATTCCCCTTTTCCCCGTAACCCTTAATTCCCTTATTAATCAAGGATCTGTCTATCTCTGTCTTAAAGACACTCAATGACCTGGCCTCTACAGCTTTCTGCGGCAAAGAGTTCCACAGATTCACCAATTCCTCCTCATTAAAGGGGTGTCCTTTCACTCTGAGGTTGTGCCCTTGAGTTCTAGTCTCTCCAATTATTGGAAACATCCTCTCGATGTCCACTCTATCCAGGCCTCTCAATATTCAATTAGACCCCTCCTCATCCTTCTAAACTCTATCGAGTGTAGACCCAGACTTGACAAGCGGTCCTCATATGACAAACCCTTCATTCCTGGGATCATTCTTGTGAATCTCCTCTGGACCCTTTCCAAGGCCAACACAACCTTCCTCAGATATGGGGCCCAAAACTGCTCACAATATTCCAAATGGGGTTTAAATGTATTTTCACATTAAAGATACTCTCCATTGTGTTGTGTGGCATCATCACCGTACTAAATGGGAAAGATTTTGAGTTAATCAAGCAACTCTAGATTGGGCATCCATGAGGTGCTGTGGGCCATCAGCAGCAGAGTTGAATTTGTCCATAATCTGTAACCTCATGGCCTGGTATATCCTCCACTCTGCCATTACCACCAAGCTAGGGGATCATAGCATCCCTACAGTGCAGAAGGAGGCCATTTGACCCATTGATCCTGCACCAACAACAATCCCATCCAGACCCCATCCCCATAACCCCACATATTTACCCTGCTGATCCACCGGACACAAAGGGACAATTTAGCATGGCCAGTCAACCTAATCAGCACACCTTTCAGATGGAGCATCCGGAGGAAATCCACGCAGAGACGGGGAGAACGTGCAGAATCCAGACAGTGAACCAAGGCCAGAATTGAATCCGGATCCCTGGCGCTGTGAGGCAGCAGTGCTAACCTAATATTACAATTTTTCAGCAGTAAAACCCTGCCCACTCTCTTCCACCTTCTTCTGTTGGGAAAAAGCCTGAGAACCCAAAGATGTGTGGGTTAGGTTGATTGGCCATGCAAAATTGCCTCTTAGTGTCCTGGGATGTGTAGGTTGGAGGGATTAGTGGGGTAAATGTGTAGGGTAGTGGGGATAAGGCCTAGGTGGGACTGTTGTCAATGCAGACTCGATGGGCCGAATGGCCTCCTTCTGCACTGTAGGGTTTGTATAATTCTCTGACATGTACCAACCGACTCAAGAACAGCTTCTTCCCTACTGCCATCTGAATGGGCCTGCCATATATGAAGCTGACCTTTCTCTGCGGCCTAGCTATGACTGTAACATTACACTCTGCACCCTCTCCTTTCCTTCTCTGTGAACAGTATGCTTTGTCGGGATAGTGCACAAGAAACAATGCTTTTCACTGTATCCCAATACATGTGAGAATAAGAAATCGAATCAATTGCCCATCAGAAGCTCCGACTTCCCATGCAGTCCCTGTGTTAAAACTTCCAAGGCGAGTGCATTAGTCAGTCCGGCCTCCAACCAACCAGAGACCAGAAGACCATAATGTCTTAAACACTCAGAGGACTTGTAACCTCAAAATTTTCACCCATTTTGCAATCAAGTTGCCAAATAAACTCTTGGACAATGGGGAAGAAGATTTTGGCCGTGTAGCGGGGGGGGGAGGGGAATGTTGTTGGAGCTTTATAAAAGATCATCAGCGTACAAAGAGAGAAAAAGTCTTTCCCTGCCATCGAATTCACTTGATTTCTTGTTATATTTTTAATTACCGGCGAAGTTACCCTAATTTGACTGAGCAAAGTGATCTCACCATTGGCAAACTCAACTGGTCGGCTGTGGATTGGTTGCTACACAATTGCCCCGTGTTATTGCTGCCAGCAACCAAAGCAATGCTCCTATTTTTCACCCCCCCTCCCTCCCTCCCCCCCCCGTATCGTTCTGTTCAGAAGCACTCGAACTTATTTATACAGCCAAAGTCAACAGAGTAATTGAGGCTCTTAATAAAAAAAGGGCTTGTATCCTAGATCTGACTGATTGTTCCGATCATTTTAAAGAATTTAATTAAATACGTTGTTCAAACTATCAAGTAACTATCGCGGCTGTTGCTTGTGCCAAATTGGACACAACAGCCTCGTCAAAAGGAGTATGGCCTGGTACCTAATTAAAAAAGAAATCTCTCGGGTGCACTAAAGGACAACATGCCTGTACCACGGTTCATATGCTTTTTAATATTAAAATGCCAACATAAATTGCATTTATCAGAGCTCCCGCTTTAAGTACACATAATAAAGAAATATTTTTCCTGAACAGCAATATACAACATCTCACGTTCCAATTCCGCCTTCGAGGTGTTTAGACACACATAGGGACATTTTTCCTGCTTTTAAGTTACATGGAACATAGAACACTACAGCACAGACAGGCCCTTCGGCCCACGAGTTGCGCCGATCACATCAACACCTACCAACCTACAGACCTATCTATAACATAAGAACATAAGAACATAAGAACATAAGAAATAGGAGCAGGAGTAGGCCATCAAGCCCTTCGAGCCTGCCCCGCCATTCAATAAGATCATGGCTGATCTGTCGTGGCTCAGTTCCACTTTCCCGCCCTCTCCCCATAACCCTTAATCCCCTCTCTTATCAAGAACCCATCAACCCGCTTCTTAAAAATATTTAGCGAGGTAGCCTCCACCACCTCAACGGGCAGAGAATTCCAGAGATTCACCACCCTTTGAGTGAAGAAGTTCCTCCTCAACTCCGTTCTAAACCGCCTCCCCTTTATCTTGAGGCTGTGCCCCCTAGTCCTACTGTCTTTTTTGAGCGGGAAGAGTCTCTCCACCTCTATCCTATCCATCCCATTCATCATCTTATATGTCTCAACGAGATCTCCCCTCATTCTTCTAAACTCTAACGAGTACAACGATAACCCTCAATCTCATTAAACCCCATATACTCATCCAGAAGTCTTTTAAAAGACCCCAGCGAGTTCGCCTCCACCACCACTGATGGCAGCCGATTCCATTCACTCACCACCCTCTGAGTGAAAAACTTACCCCTAACATCACTTCTGAACTTCCCTCCCTGCACCTTAAATCTGTGTCCTCTCGTAGCAACCATTTCAACCTGGGGAAATAGCCTCTGAGAATCCACCCTATCTATTCCTCTCAACATTTTGTAAACTTCTATCAGGTCGCCTCTCAACCTTCGTCTCTCCAGGGAAAAGAGTCCCAGCTCCCTCAACCTAACTTCATAAGGCATGCCTCCCAGTCCAGGCAACATCCTTGTAAATCTCGTCTGTACCCTCTCAATAGCTTCTACGTCTTTCCTATAGTGAGGCGACCAGAACTGCGCACAATACTCTAAATGAGGCCTGACAAGGGTCTTATAAAGTTGCAGCATTACCTCCCGACTCCTAAACTCAATCCCTCGATTAATGAAGGCCAGTACACCATACGCCTTCTTGACCACCTCCTCCACCTGCGAGGCCGATTTAAGAGTCCTGTGGCCCCGGACTCCTAGATCCTTCTGCTCTTCAACACTACTCAGACTTCTGCCCTTGATAGTGTACTCGTTCATCCCGTTGGTTCTGCCAAAATGGACGACTACACATTTATCCGCGTTGAAGTCCATCTGCCACTTCTCCGCCCAGTCCTGCATCCTATCTATGTCCTGCTGCAACTTTTGCCATCCTTCCAGACCATCCACAACACCACCGACCTTAGTGTCATCAGCGAACTTACTTACCCATCCCTCCACTTCCTCATCCAGGTCATTTATGAAAATGACAAACAACAAGGGTCCCAGAACAGATCCTTGAGGCACTCCGCTGGTGACTGACCTCCATTCAGAAAAAGCCCCATCCACAAGTTCTTTTTTGATTTCTCTTTTGTACCTTGCACCGCCCTCTATTTTACCAAAAAGGAAACCCAAGTTGGTCCGGAGGGAATTTGAGGAGTTGCCGCGAAAGCTTGGACTGGGGTTAGGCCATTCAGTCCACTCCTGCCACAGGCTATCCACAATCTACTCTGTCGTGGCGTCCACCGGTGTGACAAATAGGGGAAAAAAAAGACTCCCGGGTCCTCAAGTATCTTGCAGGGATTCTTTTCCCGTCTCGGGAATCGCAGTGGGTTTGGAGGTGAAGGGGGCAACAGGGGGGGAACCATACAAAGGTCCGTTGACCTCAGGTGGGGATTTTCTGGTTTTGGGGTGAGAGCGTCTGGAAAATCCTACCCTTTGAATCAGGTTTTGTGTGTGACATGAAGGCGGAATTGGTGTCCAAAAGGGAATTGGTAAATCAGCTGAAGGGAAAAAGATTTTCAGGACAGAAAGGGAAAGGCAGAGAAACGGGATCAACTCTCGCAGAGAGTCAGATGGACAGAATGGGCTGAATGGCCTCCTTCTAAGCTGTATCTATTCTATGATTCAATAATTCTATGAAATTCATTCATTTCTACGTTACCAGCATCCCAACAATGGTGTGTTAGTGTAAAAACTCAGTGGGGTGGCACAGTGGTTAGCACTGCTGCCTCACAGTGCCAGAGACCCGAGTTCAATTCCCAGCTTGGGTCACCATCTGCGTGGAGTTTGCACATTCTCCCCATGTCTGCGTAGTTTTCCTCTAGGTGCTCCGGTTTCCTCCCACGGCCCAAAGATACGCGGATTAAGCTGATTGCCCCTTAGTTTCAGGAGGATTAGTGGGATAAGTATATGGGGGTTGCAGGGATAGAACTTGGCTTGCGATTGTTGTTGGCACAGACTTCTTAGGTCAAATGGCCTCCTTCTGCACTGTAGGAATTCTAAACCAACTGGGAAGGAACAGAAGAGAAAATACTGGAAAATTTCAGCAGGTCTGGCAGCATCTGAAAGGAGGGAAAAGAGCTGATGGTACAAGTCCAGATGAACCTTTGTCAAGAGAATGTGAAAACTCCACCCAGACAATGACCCAAGCTGGGAATTAAACACAGGTCCCTGGCGTTGTGAGGCAGCAGTGCTAACCACTGTGCCACCGTGCTGCTCATTCATTATGAGCATAGCTGATCTTCCGACTCAGTTACCTGTTCCCACGTTCTTTCCCTTATTCTTTGATCTGGTTAGCCCCAAGAGTTATATCTAAAACTGTCTTGAAAACAAGCAATGTTTGGTTTTATATCCATCTGGTTCACAAGTACCCTTTGTGGCTGGTAATCTGCTGTGCTAGCCTACATGTGACCATCAACTCCTCAGGATGGCTCTTGAACTCAGAGCTTCTGGCTGAGAGGCGGGGACACTACGGAATATGCCACAAGATCATCTCTGTGGTGGTACACTGGCTAATTATAATACTTAAATAATACGTTTTGCAGAATAGGAAGCCTCCAGATGTGATGACACAGAGCTTTTAAGAAGCGTACTTGTCATGGAGTTCATGTAGGATCTACTGTAGCAGTTTGTTTTTATTATTAGAGCTGTTGTATCTGTATACAGCAGCACAGTGTTGTTACTGCAGTAGTATTAATCGATCTCAGTTTCTACAATGTTTGTTTTAATCTGGACTAATGCGGGATTCTAATATTTTATGTTTTCCCTAGGATATTGCAGGGTGGGGCTTGATTAGGTTGATTGTTAGGTTAGGTCATATGACAGGGTACAGCCAGGCTTTCACAGATAACTTACGGCAGTCTGCTTTTTGAGATGTTTAGAGAGAGGTCAATTTCTCTGCCTCTCTTGCTCTGTCTGAGGTCTGGAGACTGGAATCTGCTAAGAAATAAATCTCTTTCTCTGAGAATCTACCATCTGGCAGGTAAAGCTTTCTCTGGAAGTTTCTGCATGATAATTTGAAGACGTGTCTGTCTGGATCAATCTCCAGAGGCTTTGAAAGGCTAGAAATCTAACAGCTATCTGTGTTAACTGAATCTAAAGAAGAAGTTTAAGTCAGTGTGGGGGATATGATAAATTGGAACAATAGAGATAGCTAGCTGTTAAGAATTATGCTTTATCATGTATAAGTATTTTGATTGATAAAATTTATGCTAATTATTTTTGTTACATTCTAACTGTGTTAATAAATAAAATTTGTTTTGATAAAAGCTTTCGAGTGGGTCACTGGAATCATACCTGGAGTGAAACACCTTATGCTCACCCTAATGCCAAAATCAATTGCAAAAGTTAGGGTCCAGGCAAACTTTATAACGTACCTTGGAGTTTCTGATCTGGTCCTTCACACAAGTCAGACTGGAGCAAAATACTCACTTCTCAACATGATTCATAGCTTGCAGTGCTGGACAGGCTTATTAGTTAGAAACCTTTTCAAAGAAGCCATCAAACTCTTAGGTAGACTGGTGGAAATATTCAGAGTAGGGGTCAGTGCAGGTAAATCACTCACTGGCATTTTCTTCCAGTATTCTACCAGTATTTGCAAGTCTTTTTCCCCACTAGGGTAGCAAATATGGCATTGTTGGGTTGTATCAACTTGGATTTAACTGAACAGTTTAAAACCTGGGTGAAGTCAGATTAAGAATGCGCAAAGAAATATATAATCCCATTGAAAGAGGCCATTCAGCCCATGAAGTCTGTGCTGAATCTCCAAAAGACCATTTTACCGAGGCCCATCCTATCCTGTAACCCCTGCTCATTTACCCCCTAATCCCCCTAACCTACCCATTTCTGCACACAAAGGGGCAATTTAGCATGGCCAATCCACCTAACCTGAACATCTAGTTTTTGTATTTTATACTGTGAAGACAGATGCCAACAACCTGTTCAAAATCTCTGCCATTACATAGAATCCCTACAGTGCAGAACAAGGCCATTTGGTCCATCAATTCTGCACTGATTCTCCAACAGAGTATCTTACCCAGAAACTATCCCTGTAACTCTACATATTTTCCTTGGTAATCTCACTAACCTACAAATATTGGAACACGAAGGGGCAATTTGTCATGGCCAATTCACTTAAACTACACAGCATTGGACACTGAGGGACAATTTACCATAGCCAATTCACCTAATGTACGTATCCTGGGGTACTAAGGGGCCATTAACCATGGCCAATCCATCTAACCTACACAGCTTTGGATATTAAGGGGCAATTCATCATAGCCAATTCACCTGATGTCCGTATCCTGGGACACTAAGAGGCAATTAACCACAGCTCATCCACCTAACCTGCACATCTCGGGACACTAAAGGGCAATTTAGCATGGCCAATCCACCTAACTTGGACATGTTTGGAGTGTGAGAGGAGACTGGAGCACCCGGAAGAAACCCATGCAGACACAGGAAGAATGTGCAAACTCCGCAGAGTCACCTGAGGTTGGAGTTGAACCTGGGTCCCTGGCATTGTGAGGCAGCAGTGCTAACCACTGTGCCACCATGTCACCCGCAGGTAGATGCATAATTTGATAAGGCCTGGCTTGTGTGTACCCTGTCCATACTTCAGGGATGCAGGGGAATGCACGTTCAGAATGAAATAGAAAACAAGAGGTTAAAACAAATATACTTTCCTCTCCATGTTGGCAAAATAAAGTTTGGAGAAAGAGAGATCTCCTCCCAAATTAACATTAACATTGACTGGGCTTTACCATTCATTCTGTTAATAGATGATTTTATCATTTAACTGCAGTTTGCCTCTTTAACTGCTTGTTTGCATGCTTGCCCTATTCAGCGCTATAAGACTCTTTCAAATGTAAAATGCCTCATCTTTATTTTCTTACCCAGTTAAAGACCATCGTAGCACAGATTCCTGTGTGGTTTCTGTGGTTATGGCTGATTCATGTCAGCCACATTCTGTGGCTTTCAATTGCCCGAGTTAAATGGGTGTACAGCTGTTGCGTCTATCTTTACACACTGATAGTGGTGACCGATGCCACAATAAACCCTAATCACTCTGCATCGACACCGCACTTAAAATGTCAGTCACTGGCCTCAAGGCCGGGCTTTTAATCACCTACTGCTCTAGAAGACCCGGACACTAAATGCATTGAATGGATCAACTTGCTGCTTTTAACGTCAAGCAATTTTTATTTAGTTTTTGTTTAGTTATATCCAATCAAATCCAATCAAAGTCCAGTTCAAATTCTCAACCAGTGAGACTTTCCAGACCCAAGCTGACAAGACAGGCAAGCCTCTTCCTGTCTTAGGGTCGATCTACATGACCCCAGCTGATACAAACAGGCATCTCCTCCAAGGTTTGATCTCATTTGCATCTTAGCCACAAAACCTAGATGCCGTTATTGAAAAATTGCTTCCAGTGAAGCCTCAGTGTAACCTCATTGGCTTCTACCAAGTTCAAGACAGCAAAACTACACTTGATCTTAGCCAAAAGGCTGTGAAGTTTTTATTTAGTTACTATATTTATGCCAAAAAGCAAGGTCTTCAAAGCACTGTACAGGACGACAGTCTCATTAAGAACGTAGTCAATCCCAGTACTCAGTTCAGTCACTCCCCCACCGCCAGATGAGTTTTGTTATCAGGCAGAGGCGGATTCCCCCCCTGAGAACCAACACCGAAACACCCAGAGAAGAATACCTCACAATATAATCTGGAAAAGGTGTGTGTGAATGGTGTGACCTGCTCTTCAGCAACCTCTAGTGGTTAAATACAAAAATAAATCCCTGACACTCTCTCTAAAATCAACACACAACTTCTCGGACTTTTGGCTAAGAGCAAGTGTAGTATTGACATGCTGTACTTGGTTGAAGTCATTAGGTTACATTTTAGCTTCATTTGAAGCAATTTTTAAAAGCGGCATCTCGGCCTTTTGGCTTTGATGCAAATGAGATCAAGCCTTGGAGGAGGAGCTATGTCTGCTCCAATCAGCTTGGTGAGAGTCCTGTCTTGTCAGCTTGGCATAGAGATGCCAGTGTTGGACTGGGGTAAACACAGTAAGAAGTCTCACAACACCAGATTAGAGTCCAGCCAGTTTATTTGATAGCAATCTTACATGAGATTACTGATTAAATTATTAAAGATGCCAGTAATCTCACATGAGATTACTCCTTAAATTACAACCAGGTTTTGTACCTTCTGGAATATTTTGGGCTTTCTCTGTTGACTTTTCTGCCTGGAACTCCTTTCTTCTTTGGTACCCTTGCTAACTGGTTGGTACTTTCTCAAAGTCATTTTTTTTTACAAAAATATACTTTATTCATAAAAATCTCAAATAAACCATTGCAAATCTACATGTCTTTGAATCTCACATGAGATTACTATCAAATAAACTGGTTGGACTCTAACCTGGTGTTGTTAGCTTGGATCAGGAATGTCTCAACTTGTTGAGACTCTGAATTGGACTTGATTCGATTGAATTGAATTTAAAAAAACACGTAACACAATGGGGAAAGGTTTAACGCCTTTCAGCCGAGACAGACTGAGAGGCCAGTAACTGTAAAAATCTGTATAAAGACTGTGTAACTGTATGCAACTCTGTAAAACAGTGAAATGGGAGGAATTGATATAGTTTGCTGAAAAACTGAACTCTAATGTCTTGGAACCGAGCACTGTAAAATATTGAAGTTAAGGAAATTGTAAATATGACTATTTTTGCATTGTTTGTAATGATTGGGAATTTTATTTCTGTAATGGATTATTTCAGAATATTTATGAATAGAGTATATTTTTGAATTAAAACAAACACGTGACAATTTATTCCTCTAACTCGGCTTTTTCGCTAAGATGCAAATGAGATCAAGCCTTGGAGAGGGTGCAATGTCTGTTCCAATCAGCAAGGATTATGTAGATCAAACCCAAGACAGGAAGTGGTGAGTCTGTCTTGTCAACTTGGATCAGGAATGTCCCAACTTGTGGAGACTTTGAATCAGACGTTGATTGGATTGAATTGGATATAAACAAAGAAAAAACACGCAACAATTTATTTATCTAACTAGCAGTGAGGAAATTAACCAAACTATTAACAAACTGAATAAATGCCTTCTATAAACTATTCCCGAATAAACCAAGATTCTAATGGAATTCTGTCCAAATAAATACAATTCCCACCTATTAAAAAAAAAGGATTTAGTCACTCCTTAAATTACAACCAGGTTTTGTACCTTCTGGAATATTCTGGGCTTTCTCTGTTGACTTTTCTGCCTGGAACTCCTTTCTTCTTTGGTACCCTTGCTAACTGGATGGTGCTTTCTCAAAGTCATTTTTGTTTCCAAAAATATACTTTATTCATAAAAATCTCAAATAAACCATTGCAAATCTACATGTCTTTGAAGTGCAAATAGTGCAGAGTTAAACCTTTTTACAGTTCGATACAAATTACAGTCATAACATTTCAAACCTTAAAACTATATACATGCCTCAAAAATTACTGTGTGCCGGTATTTCTCAGATTGGCACACATTTGCGCAGGTTGAGGGTATTCTGCAGTTCCCGGACCCTCGGTCTGCCTCTGTTAAAAGGCCTTATAGTGTGGCCTTTCCCGAACCACCTTTTTTCCAAAAATATACTTTACTCATAAAAATTTTAAATAAACCATTGCAAATCTACATGTCTTTGAATTGCAAACAGTGTAGGATTAAAACTTTTTACAGTTCTGTACAAATTACAGTCATAACATTTCAAAACTGAAAACTATATACATGCCTCAAAAATTACTGTGTGCCATTATTGCTCAGATTGTCATAGATGAAGCTATGAGAGCCAATGATTTGCTCTCTCCCAAGAGTTCAAAGCTGTTAGCTATGGTAGGTAACAGTTGCTCTCCCCTCTTTGTCCCATTGCCCCCTTCTTTTATACCCATGACGACATATCAATATTTCTCACAATAAGATCGGCCCTAGGTTGACAAAACCATCAGGTTTAAATGTAATAGGTTTTTGGTATCAAAGTGCCTGATTTGAATTGATTGGCTAAATTCAAAAGCTAATTGTCTTGGTAACACAGCTGCTTGGCTTTTTGATCCTAATGTTTCAGTTTGGGCTGTCTGTGGACTTGCATTTTAATTCTTTAAGCATAGAAAAAAGACACCATCTTTTAATAGGACCATGCAATGCTTTATTCCCCACCCCCCAGCATTTTACAATTCTATAAATAGCAAATTCTAATTTCCTATCTCCCAATTTACAATTAATCTACCCAACTTCTCAACAGTTTGTCAAATAAGTATTCACCAATGCTATGTTTGAGTTATGTGGAGAGGCTGGATAGACTGAGACTTCTTTCCCTGGAGTGTAAGAGGCTTAGAGGTGATCATACAGAGGTCTATAGAATAATGAGGGGCATAGATCAGCTAAATAGTTAACATCTTTTCCCAAAGGTAGAGGAGGCTAAAACTAGAGGGCACAGGTTTAAGGTGAGAGGGGAGAGATGTAAAAGGATCCAGAGGGGCAATTGTAGAGATGGGTACGATATTGTCTTTAAAAGATATTTAGACAGTTACATGGGTAAGACATGTGGGCAGCATATGGGAGACATGACAGCAGGGTAATTAGCACTGCTGCCTCACAGCACCAGGGACCTAGGTTCGATTCCTGGCTTGGGTCACTGTCTGTGTGTAGTTTGCATGTTCTCCCCGTGTGGCGTGGGTTTCCTCCAGGTGCTCCAGTTCCCTCCCACAGTCTGAAAGACATGCTGGTTAAGTGTGTTGACCTGAGCAGGTGCCAGAGTGTGGCGACTAGGGGAATTTCACAATAACTTCATTGCAGTGTTAATGTAAGCTTTACTTGTGACTAATAAACAAACTTTTTTTTAAGATGGGTCTAGAGGGATATGGGCCAAACTTGGATAACTGGGATGAGTTTAGTGGTTTTAAAAATGGGCAGCATTGACAAGTTGGGCCGATGGGCCCGTTCTCATGCTGTAAACCTCATGACTCTATTCTCTGGGCACCCCAGTCTTTTCAGGTTGGTGATGTGACCTCCAAGCTTCTTGATCATCTTCACTTGTACACCTAAGTAGCGAGTCTTCAGGGAGTCACACAAAGGTGAGGGTCGGTGTCTCCCAGAGGAGACCTTGTGCAGAACAGTAGACTCTGGTTCACATTATTCTCCATCGGCAGGGCTCTGTGCATTGCCTGCAGACCATTGCTCCAGTTTCACAGACAGGTAAATATAGAAGGAATTGAGGTCCAGGTTAACAGCATCCTCACAATCCTTGTGCTAGTTCTGATGCACTTGAGAAGCCATCTTCAAGTTACTGTCGCCACGAAACTTGCTATTGAGAGCAACACAAACCTGTTTGGGAAGCACCTTACAGAGAGATTTGAAGTTCCCTATACCAATTGCTCTCACACATTAGAGGCCTTTGTGTTAGGCTTCCGCTGCTTTGTCATTTTACTTATAACAAGAAGGACTCCATTCTCTTGGCACGATGCTACAGTAAAATTAGTCTAACCTAAAACATTGTGAGAGGCATAGACAGGGTAGATAGTCAGAGGCTTCTTCCAAGGGTAGAAGTGTCAATTACGAGGGGCAAAGGTTCAAGGTGAGAGAGAGAAAGTTTAAGGGAGAAGAAGTTTTTCACACAGAGAGTGGTGCGTGCCTGGAACGCGCTTCTAGAGGAGGTTTAAATCATCATAGAACCCTACAGTGCAGAAAGAGGCCCTTTAGCTCATCAAGTCTGCACTGAACACAATCCCATTCAGGCCCTGCCCCTGTATATTACATCCACTAATCCCTCTAACCTACACATCCCTGGACATTAAGGAGCAATTTCTTAGCATGACCAATCAACCTAACCCGCACATCTTTAGACTGTGTGAGGAAACTGGAGTACCTGGAGAAAACCCATGCAGGCACGAGGAGAATGTGCAAACTCCACACAGACAGTGACCCGAGCCGGGAATCGAACCCAGGACCCTGGAGCTGTGAAGCAGCAGTGCTAACCACTGTGCTACCGTGCCGCCCTTAGTAGCATGGGAGGTAGTGGAAGCCCACACATTAGCAACATTTAAGAGGCATCTGGGTGGGTACATGAATAGGGAGGGAATAGAGGGATACAGATCGAGTAAGGGCAGAGGCGTTTTTCATAACTTTTTTAGGACATCATGATCGGCGAAGGGCCTGTTCCTGTGCAGGGCTTTTCTTTGTTCCAAAGAACTGATTGCTTCAATAAACCATGTTCAACCCTGGTAGAAACATGTCAGTTTGGCATTGAAGTGTTAAATTAGTAGTTTGGAGCATTGGAAAAGCAGGAAGAAATGTTAATGTTTTCCAATAGGTTTCATACATGTGATCTTTCCAATTTTATTTATTCGTTTGTGGGATATGGGTGTCACTCGCTGGGCCAGCATTTATTTCATATCTCTAATTGGCCAAGGGCAGTTGAGAGTCAACCACATTTCTGTGGCTCTGGAGTTACATATAGGCCAGACCAGGTTAAGATGGCAGATGTACTTCCCTGAAGGATATTCGCAAACCAAATGGGTTTTCCTACAACCAACAATGGTTTCATGGTCTTCAGTATTGTGGCACACTACTGCCTCACAGTGTCAGAGACTAGTGTTTGATTCCTGGCTTGGGTCACTGTCCGTGTGGAGTTTGCACATCCTCCCCGTGTCTGCGTGGGTTCCCTCCGGGTGCTCTGGTTTCCTCCCACAATCCAGAAGACGTGCTAGTTAGGTGCATTGGCCATGCTAAATTCTCCCTCGGTGTACCCGAACAGGTGTGGCGACTAGGGGATTTTCACAGCAAATTCATTGCAATGTTAATGTAAGCCTACTCATACTTAAATTCCAGATGTTTTTAATTGAATTCAAATTCCACCACTTGCCGTTGGCAGGATTCGAACCCACATCCCCAAAACATTGGCTGAGTTTCTGGAGTAATAGTCTAACAATAATGCCACTAGGCCATTGCCTCCCTGATGTGTAGAATAAGATGATGAATAAGACGTATAAGATGATGAATGGGATGGATAGGATAGAGGTGGAGAGACTCTTCCCGCTCAAAAAAGACAGTAGGACTAGGGGGCACAGCCTCAAGATAAAGGGGAGGTGGTTTAGAACGGAGTTGAGGAGGAACTTCTTCACTCAAAGGGTGGTGAATCTCTGGAATTCTCTGCCCGTTGAAGTGGTGGAGGCTGCCTCGCTAAATATTTTTAAGAAGCGGGTTGATGGGTTTTTGATAAGAGAGGGGATTAAGGGTTATGGGGAGAGGGCGGGAAAGTGGAACTGAGCCACGACAGATCAGCCATGATCTTATTGGATGGTGGGGCAGGCTCGAAGGGCCAGATGGCCGACTCCTGCTCCTATTTCTTATGTTCTTATGAATACAGAATTATTCAGTGTTCTCTTCAATCACAATCGGAGCAAAATATACCCAAGGCACAATCATTCATTTCCAAAGCTGATTTCACTTCAACACTAAAGGCTGTGAAAACACTTGTTACAAAGGCTGTGCAGGAAGTCAAACTAGAAATGGTTGCTGCTAACATTCATGGATAAGATGTCACATTTCCCAATTCAAGAGTTCACATTTCTGTCACATTCCTTCCAATATTTTAAAACGGTTTGCCTGCTTATCTGAAGAGAATGAACATCTCCACAGCTATGATAAACCGTGAAAGGCTAAAGGAGAGGGGCGAATGTTCATCCATTAATATCACCAGCAACAGTGTCTAGCCTCTGACAGATAATTTTACTGGCCAGCCTGCCCCGGATATCGGAGCGGACGAAGGGCGGAGAATTGAAGTTCCGTTGATCTCGGGTGGGATTGCGTGGTATTGGGACAAGTGAGGCCATAATGTTCCGCCCTTGATTTTGATTCACTTAATACTGTCACATAAATTAGCATACAGTGAAAAGTATTGTTCCTTGCGCGCTATACAGACAAAGCATACTGTTCATAGAGAAGGAAAGGAGAGAGTGCAGAATGTAGTGTTGCAGTCATAGCTAGGGTATGGAGAAAGATCAGCACAATATAATGTAGGCCCATTCAAGAGCCTGATGGCAGCAGGGAAGAAGCTGTTCTTGAGTTGGTTGGTACGTGATCTCAGACTTTTGTATCTTTTTTCCAATGGGAAAAGGTGGAAAAGAGAATGTCCGGGGTGCGTGGGGCCCTTGATTATGCTGGCTGCTTTTCCGAGGCAACGGGAGGTGTAGACAAGAGTCGATAGATGGGTATCTGTTTAGTGTGACGGACTGGGCTTTGTAATTCTTTGCAGTCTTGGTCAGAGCAGGAGCCATGCTAAGCTATGATACAACCAGAAGGAATGCTTTCTATGGTGGACCTGTAAAAATTGGTGAGAGTCGTGGTGGATATGCCAAATTTTCTTTGCTTCCTGGGAACGCATTGGTGGTCTTCCTTAACAATGGTATTATTCTGATTGCAGTTGGTATCACTTTGGACCCCCTGATGCCCAACTGGTGTTCTTATGTTCACACCCATTGAGATCTTATCGGAAAAGTGTATTGCAAAGATGTTGCATAGTGGTGTCCCACGTCAAGCAAGGGAATATAGGACTCAATTTATCAGATGTGGGGTCTCACTTTCCACCATCCAAAGATTCATAAGAACATAAGAACATAAGAAATAGGAGCAGGAGTAGGCCATCTGGCCCTTCGAGCCTGCCCCGCCATTCAATAAGATCATGGCTGATCTGTCGTGGCTCAGTTCCACATTCCCGCCCTCTCCCCATAACCCTTAATCCCCTCTCTTATCAAAAACCCATCAACCCGCTTCTTAAAAATATTTAGCGAGGCAGCCTCCACCACTTCAATGGGCAGAGAATTCCAGAGATTCATCACCCTTTGAGTGAAGAAGTTCCTCCTCAACTCCGTTCTAAGCTGCCCCCCCTTTATCTTGAGGCTGTGCCCTCTAGTCCTACTGTCCTTTCTGAGCGGGAAGAGCCTCTCCACCTCTATCCTGTCCATCCCATTCATCATCTTATACGTCTCAATGAGATCTCCCCTCATTCTTCTAAACTCTAACGAGTACAAGCCTAGTTTATTCAGCCTCTCCTCATAGCTCAACCCCCTCAACTCCAGCACCAGCCTAGTAAACCTCCTCTGCACTCCCTCCAAGGCCAAAATATCCTTGCGTAAGTACGGCGCCCAAAACTGCACACAGTACTCCAGCTGCGGCTTCACCAATGCCCTATACAGCCGCAGCAAGACCTCCCTACTTTTATATTCAATCCCCCTCGCTATGAAGGCCAGCATCCCATTCGCCTTCCTGACCACCTGCTGCACCTGCAGGCTGGGTTTTTGCGACTCATGCACAAGGACCCCGAGGTCCCTCTGTACCGTCGCCTGCTGCAGTTTTTCGCCACGTAAGTAATAATCCTTCCTACCATTATTCCTACCACAGTGGACCACCTCGCACTTGCCAACATTAAATTCCATTTGCCAGTTCTTGGCCCATTCGCCCAGCCTATCTAGATCCTTCTGCAGACTCTCCACACCCTCCGCACAATTTGCCGTTCCACCAGTCTTGGTGTCATCAGCAAATTTCGACACCCTACACTCGGTTCCCTCCTCCAGATCATCTATATAAATGGTAAATAGCTGAGGCCCCAGCACCGACCCCTGGGGCACTCCACTAGTCACCAACCGCCAATCCGAATAGCACCCATTGACCCCCACTCTCTGCCTCCTATTTGACAACCAGTCCTCTATCCACGCTAACACCCTACCCCCAACTCCATGTCCCCTGACCTTCTGCAATAACCTCTTGTGAGGCGCCTTGTCAAACGATTCAATGGGGAACACGCCCCCAGCAAGCCCGAGTGCCCTCGAGTGGGCATCAATTGACTGCAGGCAGGACTTCCGCCACCACATGGGAGGAAGTCCCGCCTTGGAGATCTGCCAACTAATCTGATTGGCCGGTAACTCTCCAGTCCCTCCAGTGCTGCTATAGAGAAGTGCAGGAGCTCACCTTAGACTCAAGCCAGGAGTCCTGGTGGGACTCTCCCATCACAGCCCCCATTCCCAAGGTGGGTTTTCCCATAATGGACAGAGCAAGCTATTAGCTGTTGGTGGAATGCTTCTGTATTGCTAAAGTCCATGGGCTTTTGCATGGCTCACCTGCCGTGCTGCCGAGTAACCCACCAAGAAGGGCAAAGGAGTGACCTGGTGGAGCCGGAGTATCCCATTGGTGGAAAGGGCTGGAAAATCCTGCTGTAAGTCTGGACGCCAGAGTCCCAGGTAAATTCCCAGAGTCCCGGGGCAGATGGAGTTAGGGAAGGCCTGTAACGGGATGGGGGTGCATACAGGAGTGACCAGGCTCTCAGGGGAAAGCGCAGGGGCTTTGGGGAAGGTAGTCAGAGGTGCCAGGAGGACACGCATCTTCAGAAGGGTCTTTTGATGAAGGACAGCCCACCCCACCCTCTGCCTCTTAACCGAGATGTAACTCTGTTGACTTTTAGCCTACCCCCATGATAGTTCAATCCTCCTGCTAACCTGTAAGTTGAGGCTGAATGGAGGATGGCCCCTAGTTGCCCATTTAAGGGTTTTGCTTTGAGTAAGGAGATGGGGCTTTCCTTCTGAGACCTTGCCCACCCCAGCATGAAATTGCTGTGTGGGTAGGAACCCAGGGGGAATCCCACGCTCGCAATTTCACACTTCCCCTCCCCCGCTAAAAACCCACCAGTGAGGGGGGTGTTAAATTCTGGTAGTGGCATTCTTTTTCATCAGGGTCGCAAGGAAGATTTGCAATATAATGACAAATAGTCCAGGCCTGTTGATGGTGCTTTGCCTGAAGCATTGATCATAGAATCTCTACGGTGCAGAAAGAGGCCATTTGGCCCATCAAGCCTGCACCGACAACAATCATCCCCAGGCCTTATCCCTGTAACTCCATTTTTTTACACTGCTAATCCCCTTGACACTAAGGGTCAATTTAGTATGGTTGATCAACCTAACCCGCACATCTTTGGACTGTGGGAGGAAACCAGAGCACCCAGAGGAAACTCACATAGGCACGGGGAGACTGTGCAAACTCCACACAGACAGTAACCCAAGCCAGGAATCGAACGCGGGTCCCTGGTGCTGGGAAGAGGCAGTGCTAACCACTGTGCCCCCTCGACGATTAGCTTGAGATTACGAAGTTTTTGTTCAAGTGAAGATTCACACACTAGCCTCCAGGGCTCGAAAAGGAAATAGAACCAGTTTTAACTTGGTACATTAACTTGTTTCAAATCGGTGGCGGGAAATGGTACTGCAATAGCCTTGGGATGCTGAGAGCAAATGAGGGGGTAGAGGTATCGGAGGCATCTCTTTAAAATCATAGAATCTCCGTAGTGCAAAAGGAGGCCATTCGGCCCATACCAATCACAATCCCCATCACACTATACATTTACCTTAGCTAATCTCCCTGACGTTAAGGAGCAACTTAGCATGGTCAATGCACCTAACCCGCACCGTTTTGGAGTGTGGGAGGGAACCAGAGCACCCGGAGGAAGCCCACAGAGACATGGGGAGAATGTGCAGATTCCACATAGACAGTGACTCAAGCCGGGAATTGAACCCAGGGTCTGTGAGGCAGCAGTGCTAACCACCGCGCCACCATGCTACCCTGAAATGGAGAAGGCTAATCATTTTCAATGAAATAAGGGCTAAACGCAAATAAACAAATACAAATTAGAAATCAAATCAGCAACGACAATAACAGAATTAGTTCATATTGTATTATGGCCTCAGACAATTTTAATTGTCGCATTGTCAGTAATGTAAATTTTCCTTTTGATTCAACAGGGGTGCTTAGGAAGAGGTTTTGACTGTGCAGAGACTAGGAAAATAACCTATAGTTTTAAACAAACCTGCAACCCATGCAGCAGGCTGATATTAACCCTTTCCCACCCATTGTTCCTCCAGAGACTTTCCCAATCAACCCACGACACCAAGCAATCATATTCGGTGACTTTCTTCCAATAACCCTGAAGCTCGGATCTATGTGTGAATTGCAAAGGTTCTGATCACAGAAATTGAAAGTCACAAAATTCCCAAACCCCTGTGGCACAGTTGTTAGCACTTCTGCCTCACAATGCCAGAGTTCGATTCCCAGCTTGGGTTACTGTCTGTGTGGTGGCTGCACGTTCTCCCTGTGTCTGCATGGGTTTCCTCCGGGTGCTCCGGTTCCCTTTCATAGTCCGAAAGATGTGCTGGTTAGGTGTATTGGCCACGCTAAATTCTCCCTCGGTGTACCCGAACAGGTGGGGTATGGTGACTAGTCTTTGGACACTAAGGGGCAATTTAGCATGATGAATTCCCCCCCTAATTTACACACCTGGGGGCATTAAAGCGCAATTTGGCATGGTTACTCCCCCGAACTTACTATCTTTGGATACTAAGGTGCAATTTAGAATGGCCAATCCACCTAACCTACACATCTTGGGGCACTAAAGGGCAATTTAGCATGGCCAATGCACCTAACAAGCTCATCATTGGACTGTGGGAGCATTCGGAGGAATCCCACACAGACACAGGGAGAATGTGCACACTCCACACAAGCAATGACCCAAGCCAGGAATTTGGATTGGAATGGGAGAAGATTCTGTAGGTAGGACTTGGTAAGGTTGTGAAGGCATGATGTGGGTATGCCGGCGTTGGACTGGCGTAAACACAGTAAAAAGTTTTACTAAGGTTGTGAAGGGACAGATCAGCGTACATCAGAACCTTGAAGTTAATTTGTTTATGCAATAAGAGAGATTTGAGCTTGCAAGGGCAAAATTCATAACTGATTTGATTTATTATTACTGTCACATGTATTATTATACAGTGAAAAGTATTCTTGCTTGCATGCTATATACAGAAAAAACATACTGTTCATAGTATACATAGGTCAGAAAGAAAGTAAGAGGTACAGAATATAGTGTTACATTCATAGTAAGAGTGTAGAGAAAGATCAAATTAATATATGTTAGGTCCATTCAAAAGTCTGATGGCAGCAGGGAAGAAGTCAGTTGGTACATATCAGTTGGTACATGTTTTCAGACTTTTGTATCATTTTTCTGACCGTGGAAGGAAGAGATGTCTGGGGTGCGTGGGGTCCTTGAATTTGCTGGCTGCTTTTCCAAGGCAGTGAGAGGTGTAGACAGAGGCAATGGATAGGAGGCCGGTTTGCCTGATGGACTGGGCTACGTTCAGATCCCTTTGTACTTTCTTGTGGGCAAGAACTCAGGTCTCCGGAGCTCTTCTGTGAAAGAGTCACACAAACTTGAAACGTTAACTCTGTTTCTCTCTTCACAGATGCTGCCGGACCTGCTGAGTTTATGTAGCATCTTCTCCTGTTACATCGTTGTACATGTTGCACATTGTACATGGACATGGGTGTGTTGATGGATGGGCAGACAAATGGCGGATGAAGTTGAATGCAGTGAAGTGTGAGGTGATTCATTTTGGCAGGAAGAATATGGAGATATAAAATAAGGGAGAAAGGAGGTTCAGGAGCAGAAGGACTTCAGGACATATGTATATATGGGTAAGACACTCTATCGGACAGTCAGTGCAGACTTGATGGGCCAGATGGCCTCTTCTGCACTGCGGGGATTTCATGATTCTATATAGTTCATGAAAGATGTGTGGGCATGTTCAGGAAGGAATTAATAAAATGTATAGCATGCAAGGTTTTGTTAATGGAGTGTTTAGTATAATAAGGAGGCATGTTGAGTCTGTATAAGATACTAGTGAGGCCTCATCTGGAGCACTGCATCCAGTGCTGGGCTCCACACTTGGAGACGGATGTGAAGACATTGGAGAGAATACAGAGGAAATTCACAAGAATAATACAGGGATAAGAAACTGTAGCGATGAAGATAGATTGGAGACCTTGAGGACAGATCAGAGATAACACATGGAATCACATGTAGGCCAGACCAGGTAAGGCCAGCAGACTTCCTTCCCTAAAGGACATCAGTAAACCAGATGAGTTTCTTTTTTGACAATCAACAACGCTTTCATGGTCATCAGCAGATTCTTAATTCCAGAATTCAAAAATTCACTGAATTCAAATTTCACCAGCTGCGAACCTGGGTCCCCAGAACATTAGCTGAGCTCCTGGATAAATAGTCTCGTGATGATACCACTAAAGCATTGCTATCTGGGAAGAAAGTGGGGAGAATTTTCCCATCACACCTGCCGTGGGAAAGATAGTGGATGCGGGGGCGGGGAGTGGGGTGGTGCGGACCAGGCAAAAGGTCCATTGACCTCAGGTGGGATTTTCAGTTTTGGGGCAAGCGCAGCTGGAAAATCCCACCCAGTGTATGCAAGGTTACAGGGATAAGGCAGGTGAGTGGGATTGGGTGGGATACTCTTCCAGAGAGACAGTGCAGACACAATTTAGATTTGATTTGATTTATTATGGTCACATGTATTAGTATACAGTGAAAAATATTGTTTCTTGTGCGCTATACAGACAAGGCATACCATTCATAGAGAAGGAAAGGAGACAGTGCAAAATGGAGTGTTACAGTCATAGCTAAGGTGTAGAGAAACATCACATTTAATGCAAAATAGGTCCATTCAAAAGTCTGACGGCAGCAGGGAAGAAACTGTTCTTGAGTTAGTTGGTACACGACCTCAAACATTTGTATCATTTCAAAGAAGGTGGAAGAGAGTATGCCCAAGGTATGTTTGGTCCTTAATTATGCTGGCTGTTTTTCCGAGGCAGTGGGAAGCATAGACAGAGTCAATGGATGGGAGATTGATTTGCGTGACGGATTGGGATACATTCACAACCCTTTTGTTATTTCTCGCAGTCTTGGGCAGAGCAGGAGCCATACCAAGCTGTGATACAACCGGAAAGAATACTTTCTATGGTGCATCTAAATGTTGGTGAGAGTCGTAGCTGACATGCCAAATTTCCTTAGTCTTCTGAGAAAGTAGAGGCATCAGTGGGCTTTCTTAACTATAGTGTCAGCATGGGGGGTAGGTTGTTGGTGATCTGGACACATAAAAATGTGAGGCCCTCGACCATTTCTACTTTGTCCCCATTGATGTCGACAGGGGCATGTTCAATGGGCTGAATGGCCTCCTTCAGCACTGTAAAGAGTCTGCGATTCTGCGATTCACCCCTTGGTTTTTTTAACTGTCCAGCGCTAAGAGACATCATCATCTGATTGCTTTCGAAGGGCACTGGTAAGAAAATTGACTGCAGAAATCGAGTCTGCAAAAGCCCAAGGAGAACCTATCTGAAGATTGGTAGATTAATGGAAGCTTGTATGTACAGTGGAATATTATTCCATTCCTTGGTATCTTCGAAAACAAATAGTGCTCATTCTAATTCCAGTTTCATCAGAGGCAAATGGCAGCTCGGATTGATAAATAATCTCGATGGACAGCACAAATAGCAGCAGGCTTCCGAAATTTGAAGTGAGATATGATGGACCAAAACTCTAATAGCATTCCTTTAAAATAAAGATAACCTTTGAACTGCCGCTCTACCTCTGAAAGACAGGAGAATGCTGCTCCTTAATAACATCGCCCTGGTGAAGATTCTAGTTCGCCTGACCCGAGACGTGATCATTACGACCCATCGTACCGCTGCAGGATGGGATCAAAGTCAAGTTCACGTGCTTGCAGGCAGGCTACCTGTAAAGGCTGAAATCACATTAGCATTCAAACAAGCGCTTAATATTTACCTCAGAAAAATTTACCTCAGCGCAGAGATTTTTTTCGACAGAGGAAGAAACCCCAGTTGTATGGATTGTTATCGGGCCTGTTTAGAAACTCTAAAGTACTTTCTGGACACCGCCTGCACTATATGTTTTGCATCTTGAATTTGGCTAGAATAAGGTTTATTTATTAGTGATATGTAGGTTGACATCAACACTGCAGTGAAGTTACTGTGAAATTTCTCTCAAGTATGGTATGTTTCACTTCAGGTATGATTCAACAACACACTCAGAAACTTTTATCAAATGAAGTTTATTTAAGAATATAGTTAACATGTATAGTAAGGAAATTAGCAATACCTTTCATCATTGACAAAAAAAAGCAGAATGAAAGCAATCGCAATAGTGTATTAACCCTTAATTGAATAAGGGTTTTAACGTTTATTTATTAGTGTCACAAGTAGGCTTACATTAACACTGCAGCAAAGTTAATATGAAAATCCCCTAGTTGTCACAGCCCAGTGCATGTTTGGGTACACTGAGGGAGAATTTAGCATGGCTAATCCACCTAACCAGCACGTCTAGGAGGAGACCAGAAAGGCTGGATAGATTTGGACTTGACCTGAGGCTTAGGGGTGATTTTATAAAGGTCTACAAAATAATGAGGGGCATGGATCAGCTAGATAGTCAACATCTTTTCCCAAAGGAAGGGGAGTCTAAAACGAGAGGGCATAGATTTAAGGTGGGAGGGGAGAGACACATAAGGGTCCAGAGAGACAATTTTTTCACACAGATGGAGGTGGCTGGAACAAGTTAAGTAAAGTTTATTTATTAGTCACAAGTAAGGCTTACATTAACACTGCAATGAAGTTACTGTGAAAGTCCCCTACTTGTCACAGTCCAAGCTGCCAGTGGTAGTAATAGAGACGGGTACAATTTTGTCTTTTAAAAAGCAGTTAGACAGTTACGTGGGTAAGATGGGATTAGAGGAATGTGGGTGAAACGCGGGCAATTGGGACTAGCTTAATGATTAAAAAAAAGGGTTGTATGGACAAGTTGGGCCGAAGGGCTTGTTTCCATGCTGTAAACATTTATGACTCTGTGGGCCTGGTTTTTACCATTGCGTGGGTGCGAAAACTGAATAAAGTGGGGCGTGAGGCGATTAGTGTGATCCGCGCCTGTGTCCGCACAGATGCCCACTTTACCAAGGCCTGAAAATGGCTGAGGTACGAAACGCGCCCGAAACGAGCCAATGTCAATTTAAATGCATTTACTTGCATTTAAATTGACTCAATAAGCTGGATGCCCAATCTTACCTGCATTTCCCTCTTTACCATTGTGTTCGCACGTCCAGATTCACCGCGAAACAGATATGCTCGGCAAAGGTCTGTTTCAGGTGTCCCAGCGTCTGAAAAGATAAATTCAGAGCTTCCATCAGCGCTCTGATTGGTGATGGGGGTGGTTGGGGGGGGGAGAGGAGGTGGGGGTGCGGATGGAGGTGGGCCAGGTGTATCTCTGGTGGGGGAAAGAGAGGAGGGAGGCCCGATCATTCTCTGGCGGGGTGGGGGGTGGGAGGGGAGGGAGAGAGGCCAGATCATTTTCTGGTGGGAGAACATAAGAACATAAGGAATAGGAGCAGGAGTAGGCCATCTAGCCCCTCGAGCCTGCCCCGCCATTCAATAAGATCATGGCTGATCTGTCGTGGCTCAGTTCCACATTCCCGCCCACTCCCCATAACCCTTAATCCCCTCTCTTATCAAAAACCCATCAACCCGCGTCTTAAAAATATTTAGCGAGGCAGCCTCCACCACTTCAACGGGCAGAGAATTCCAGAGATTCACCACCCTTTGAGTGAAGAAGTTCCTCCTCAACTCCGTTCTAAACCACCCCCCTTTATCTTGAGGCTGTGCCCCCTAGTCCTACTGTCCTTTCTGAGCGGGAAGAGCCTCTCCACCTCTATCCTATCCATCCCATTCATCATCTTATACGTCTCAATGAGATCTCCCCTCATTCTTCTAAACTCTAACGACTACAAGCCTAGTTTATTCAGCCTCTCCTCATAGCTCAACCCCCTCAACTCCGGCATCAGCCTAGTAAACCTCCTCTGCACTCCCTCCAAGGGCAAAATATCCTTGCGTAAGTACGGCGACCAAAGGGCGGGAGGGAGGAGGGAGGCCAGATCATTTTCTGGTGCAGGGTCGAGGCCAGCGAGATAGATCTCTGGTGAGGGAGATCAGGCTGTGTCTGCTGCCAATCTGCAGGTGATCGGTGGGGGGGAAAAGGGGGCAGGGGTCGTGATTGGACTGTGTAGCGGGGGGGTGGGTTGATAACAGGGACAGTTATGTTGTGGGGGTGGGGTGATGTCTGTAGGGGCCATCGCTCCCGCTTTTCGCTCCCCGACCACTTTATCCACCTTTTGTGGCCTGGGAGCGATGTGACAACGGTGCGATTTTCAATTTTTCCCCCATTGCGCGTACACAGTTCAAAGCCCCGATTGGAGCTGCAGTGTTTCAAGGGCAATAAACCCCTCCCTCAGCGCGATTCAGACCCGTGGTTTTTTTCTTCAGGCTAAGTGCGTATGGGGGTGCTTGAGAGCAATTTTCCAAGTCGGATTTGAATTGTGCTTAGAATGAAAATGGTAAAATCGGGCCCTAAGAATCATGACTCACTGACTCTATATCAATTAGCCGTGGGTTAAGAAAATTAAACAGGGCAGTTGTTATGCTTCATTCTCCACAATCCTTAGAAGAACATTTACTTTTTATCATGCCTTTCATAACCCGGGATATTCTGAAATGAAGCAGATGTGTGGTGACCCACGCTACGTCGGAAATATGGCAGTCATCTGGGTCACAAAAAACCTTTCACAGAGGGAAAATAATCGGATAATCTGCCTTCCAATATGTTGGGTTGAGGGTTGAATATAGGTCAGGGGATCAGAGTGATCTCCTCTGTTCCTTCTGGCCGTGGCACCTTTTATGTTTGCCTAAGAGGTCAGACAAGACCTCAACTGAAGGACAGCAGCTATATTGTCGCTTAAATGAGCCGTGAGTTTGCATTCTGCTCCTCTCGAACAGAATCAACGTGGGCAGGTTGTAGATTGCACCCCTTTACCCAAAACAAGGGAACTGGATTCTGAATGTAGTTCTGAATGTAGTTCAATCCATCACGCAAATCAACCTACCATCCATTGACTCTGTCTACACTTCCCACTGCCTCAGCAAAGCAGCCAGCATAATTAAGGACCCCACGTATCCCAGACATTCTCTCTTCCACCTTCTTCTGACAGGAAAAAGAGACAAAAGTCTGAGGTCACGCATCAACCGATTCAAGAACAGCTTCTTCCCTGCTGCCATCAGACTTTTGAATGGACCTACCTTGCATTAAGTTGATCTTTCCCTACACCCTAGCTATGACTGTAACACTACATTCTGAACCCTCTCCTTTCCTTCCCTATGAATGGAATGCTTTGTCTGTATAGCGTGCAAAAAATAATACTTTTCACTTTATGTTAATACGTGTGATAATGATAAATCAAATCAAATCAAATCAAATGGTGGGAAACTATGCTCTCCATGTTGAAGCAAAAAAAAGGATGGATTTTATCTACTTGTTCCATGTTAATTGACATACAGAGGGATCTGGGCGTACAGGTCCATGGATCCTTGCAAGTGGCAGCACAGGTGGATAAGGCAGTCAAGAAGGCATACAGCTTTCTTGCATTCATCAACGAGGGAATCAAATATAAAAGTTGGCAAGTTATGTTGCAATTATATTAAATTTTAGCTAGGCTTGCATTTCGAATAATTGCATGCGGTTCTGACCACCACACTACCAGAAGATGTGGACACTTTGGAGAGGGTACAAAGATAGCTTACCTGGATGTTGCCTGATCTGGAGTGTCTTAGATATGAGGAAGGGTTCAATAAACTTGGATTCCTTTCATTAGAAAGACGGAGGTTGAGGGGCAACCTGTTAGAAGTCTGCAAAATTATGAGAGGCATACGTAGGGTGGATAGTCAGAGGCTTGGAGGGAGTGCAGAGGAGGTTTACTAGGCTGATGCCGGAGTTGAGGGGGTTGAGCTATGAGGAGAGGCTGAATAAACTAGGCTTGTACTCGTTAGAGTTTAGAAGAATGAGGGGAGATCTCATTGAGACGTATAAGATGATGAATGGGATGGATAGGATAGAGGTGGAGAGGCTCTTCCCGCTCAGAAAGGACAGTAGGACTAGGGGGCACAGCCTCAAGATAAAGGGGGGGCGGTTTAGAACAGAGTTGAGGAGGAACTTCTTCACTCAAAGGGTGGTGAATCTCTGGAATTCTCTGCCCGTTGAAGTGGTGGAGGCTACCTCGCTAAATGTTTTTAAGACGCGGGTTGATGGGTTTTTGATAAGCGAGGGGATTAAGGGTTATGGGGAGAAGGCGGGAATGTGGAACTGAGCCACGACAGATCAGCCATGATCTTATTGAATGGCGGGGCAGGCTCGAAGGGCTAGCTGGCCTACTCCTGCTCCTATTTCTTATGTCCTTATGTTCTTATTCCCAGTGTGACTGGGCAACTATAAGAGGGCACAAGTTTAAGGCAAGGGGGGGAAGTATAAGGGAGACATGCGGGGAAAGTTTTATACACAGAGGGAGGTGGGTGCCTGGAACACTTTGGCAGTGGTGGTGGTGGAAGCAGGTATGCTAGCAACATTCTTGATTGACACAG
The DNA here is from genome assembly GCF_965287045.1 of Carcharhinus amblyrhynchos. Taxonomy (NCBI): domain Eukaryota; kingdom Metazoa; phylum Chordata; class Chondrichthyes; order Carcharhiniformes; family Carcharhinidae; genus Carcharhinus; species Carcharhinus amblyrhynchos. The sequence continues at coordinate 11,163,582 of NC_137335.1, read as the reverse complement.
GAACGGGAGGGCTAAAAACTGCTTATTGGTGCAGGCTTAGTGGGCCGAAGGGCCTGTTCCTGTGCTGTATTGTTCTTTGTTCTTTGATGTGCAAAATGAATAAAGAGACATTTCGAAGATTAGAGAGCTTCCAGAGGAGCAGTGTCAACTCTGACATCAGTGCTCTCTTCGTGAGGAGAACTCCCATAATAGGCCAAGGCCGGGAAACATAACAGCGGGCCTGACCAGAGGAACGATGGAGGGATAAAGGAAAGAATGGAAGTTGAGAGAATGAAGGTGCGTTACCAGCAGTATTTCAGGGATGTACATTAAGATCTCGGGTAATTCTCGTGGTGGTGCAAGGAGCCCAGAGATCATTGAACAGAACCATTTTGTAAAGAGGAAAAATATTGACACACTGTTAACCCCTGCATAGCGCTCCCTGAATGTCAGGAGGTTGCGAAGTGGAAGGCTCAGTCATTTTTGCCGGAACCTTTCAGGAATGAGATGACACTCCTATCACTGAAAACTGCTTCTGGATTCATCTCGTCTTCCCTCGCAAGACTAACTTGACACTGATGGATAATCCCCTTGTGTGCAGGGTTGAGGGAGAATTGGGAGAAGGGAATGACTGCATTGTTACCCTCAGAGACAGAATTATTGCACAGAGTGGCATCAAATTGACCACAGTCTAGAAAGCACAAATGGACGTGTTTACGTTTCACACTAACCAGCCCCCACTCTTCAATAATTCCAGTCGCTTCTATCTCTCACGTACTTACCCACTCTTGTGCTAAGTGCAAGTTGTGGTTCATAAAACTATAGAACCCCTACAATGCAGAAGGAGGCCCTTCAGCCCATTGAGTCTGCACTGAGCACAATCCCACTCAGGCCCTATCCCTGTAGCCTTACATATTCACCCTGCTAATCCCCTGATACTAGGGTCAATTTAGCTTGGCCAGTCACCTAACCCACACGTCTTTGGACTGTGGGAGGAAACTGGAGCACCCGGAGGAAACCCATGCAGACATGGGGAGAACATGCAGACTCCACACTGACCGAGGCCAGAATCGAATCCGGGTCCCCTGGCATTGTGAGGGACAGTGCTAACCATTGTGCCATCACGCTGCCCATTGTTGTCACCGTTATCTACACATGGGTGGCATGGTGGCACAGTGGTCAGCGCTGCTGCCTCACAGCATGAGGAATTTGGGTTCAATTCTGGCCTTGTTTGACTGTGTGGAGTTTGTACATTCTCCCCATGTCCACATGGGTTTCCTCTGGGTTCTCCAGTTTCCTCCCACAGTCCAAAGATGTGAAGGTTAGGCAGATTGGTGATGCTAAATTGCCCCTTAGTGCCAGGGTATTAGCAGGCTAAATATACGGGGTTACAGGAATAGGGCCTGGGTGGGATTGTTGTCAGCGCAGACTCAATGGGCTGAATGGCCTCCCTCTGAACTGTAGGGATTGTACGATTCTATTCTATGATTCTAAGGGATGGGAATCATGTCTGGGCTGAACGTAATGCTGGCGCGAAAGGGAAGAAATTGCCATTGCAATATAACTGCACACAGTAGAGGTATAGCTTTATGCACAGCGAGAAACATCTTTATCTGTGCGAAGGAGGCCTCAGAAAAGCCTGACTTCGATGACTAAATGTTGGTGACAGACTTAGATATCAGGTTTAGAAATGAGTAGTTCTGTTCCAGCTGAGGATGACACACCTGCAGCTTGAGTTTAGTGGCCCTCATTCATTCAGCTTGTAATGACTTGTTTGTTTTTGAAGGTTTATAAGCGGTTGGGAGCCTTATGCTTTGCAGCAATGGGCAATAAAGGCAGGTGCAGACAGGCAGGGTAGGGATTGCGTTTGACCTTTAAGGTTCTTGTTTCGTGACATGTTATATTACTGTACCATTCAAAGCACATTGACTTACTGTCTTAACAGCGTCTAACCTTTGCTCCCCTCGTGTGGGAGTGAGTGTCGGCACATCTATCTATCAGTGTGCCGTTCTCGTCTTCTGAAAGACAACACACTGCCATTAGCTCATGTGAGATACCAATTGTTCATTGCACTTTACAACTTAGCAACAGGTTTGTATGGTGGGGGAGTGTTAAGAATGCATTGGGAGCTGGAGAAAGCAGTCCGGAATACCAAATCCGATAGAGCTAATGTTGCAACAAAGGTGGCAAAGTGGCTTTAAACCCCGATCAGATCAAAGCCCCAGCTCTTGATTAAAAGGAGGTGCCGTTAAAATTAGCCCGAGTCCCTGCCCTCGGTTTCCGTACAGCGATTCCTGTTTGGAAATGTACACATAAGGGGACAGGGCCATGCTCAGCTGTGATAGTCACAGATTTACAGCGCAGAAAAGTCCCTTCTGCCCATCGAGTGATGTACCCTCAGGCAGAACAGCCTATCGATACTCACTGTCTGGAGTTTTCCGCTGGAATTCTACCACCTCGCCTGCCACGGTGTCAGAGCGGGCGAGGGCCCGACAGTGGAAATTTCCGGTGACCTCGGGCGTAACATCTCAGCCTACGTGAAGACTATGCTTGAGGTCTTAAGTGATAAACGTCTATGATAAACATAGGTCAAAGCCTTCAGGGATTCATTGGAGGAGAAGGTTGGAAACGAAGAGGTGGTATGGGTTGGGTAGAATCATAGAATCCCGACAGTGCAGAAGGAGGCCATTTGGCCCATTGAATCTGCACCAAGTCTCTGATAGAGCAACTTACCCATCTTCCCTCCACCATATCCCTATAACTCCATGCGTTTCCCTGGCCAATCCACCTAACCCGCATATTTTTGGACATTAAAGGATGATTTAATATGGCCAATCCACCTAACCTATACATGTTTGGACACCAAGGGATGATTTAGCATGGCCAATACAACTAGCCTACACATCTTTGGACACCAAGAAATGATTTAGCATGGCCAATCCACCTAACCTACATACCTTTAGACACCAAGGAGCAATTCAGCATGGCCAATCCACCTAACCTACGCATCTTTGGACATTAAGGGATAACTTAACATGGCCAATCCACCTAACCTACACATCTTTGGACATTAAGGGATAACTTAACATGGCCAATCCACCTAACCCACACATCTTTGGACACTAAAGGATAATTTAACACGGCCAATCCACCTAACCTACACATGTTTGGACACTAAGGGACAATTCAGGATGGCCAATCCACTTAACCTACACATTTTGGACACTAAGGGATAATTTAGCATGGGCAATCCACCTAATCTACATATCTTTGAACTGTGGGAGGAAGCCAGAGCACCTGGAGGAAACCCATGCAGACACGGGGAGAACGTGCAGACTCCACACTGACAACGATCCCTCCCACTCTTACCACCTGCCACAGGCATATCAGAAGGATTTACAGGTTGATAGCCAATCTGTTACAGCCACGTTGTGAACACACCTTCCTTGGCCATTCAGCCCTGCCACATTTTCTTTCCCAGTAGCAGTCAGGACTGGAAAAGTCCACCTCTGGAGAGGGAATCGAACCCAGAGCTGATGGCTTAGAGGCAGGGGCACTGATCATTGCATCTAAATCGAACCCCAACACAATCCACAGCACAAAGAACGAGTAATTTAATCAAAATTAATCAATAATCACTGAAATTATAAAATCCCACAGAAGAGGCCATTCAGCCCATTGTGTCTGCACCAAATCTCTGATGGAGTATCTTATCCAGGCCCTCTCCCCCACCCTTTCCCTGTGACCCTGCACATTTACCATACCTAATCCATTGAACCTACACATTTCGGGACACCAAGAACAGCTTCTTCCCTGCTGCCATCATTTTGAATGGACTGACCTCATGTTAAGCTGACCTTTCTCCACCCCGTAGCTATGACTGTAATACTATATTCTGCCACTTCTTTCCTTCTCTATATATGGTAAGCTTTGTCTGCATAAAGTGCAAGAAGCAATACTTTTCACTATATCCCAATACATGGACAATAACAGACCAAAACTATCCAATGCATTCACACTGCTCCTATAATGTGACACCCAGAACTGAGCACAATATTCCAGCTGAAGTCTAACTAGTGTTTTGTATAAGTCCAGCATAACCTCTTTGCTCTTGTATCCTATGCTCCTACTAATAAAGCCCAGAATGCTGTAAACTTCACTAATTGCTCTCTCTACCTGTCCTGACCACCTTCAATGTTATCTATACATATCCACCCAGATCCCTCTGCTCCTGCAATCCCTATTTTATATTGCCTCTCAATGTTCTTCCTATCATTATGCATCACCCCACACTTCTCCATGTTAAACCTCTTCTGCCCCCTATCTATTGACTTATTTATGTCCTTTGAAAATTCTACACTGCCTTCCTCACAGTTTCCACTTCCAAATCTTGTGTCATCTGCCAATTTTGAAATTGTCCCCAGCTCACCAAGGTTGAGATCATTGATATGTGTCAGGACATTTGATTAGATGCAATTGGACTGCAAATATCCCGTGCTACCAGTCACAATTTTAAATTGTTGACTGTTCCCATTTGATGGGAACAGGCTGGTCCTGTTTTAAGGTTTATTTATTAGTGTCACAAGCGGGCTTACATTAACACTGCAATGAAGTTACTGTGAAAATCCCCAAGTCACCACAGGTTCACATGCAATGGGGGAAAATTTTGCATGGCCAATGCATCTAACCAGCACATCTTTCAGACTGTGGGAGGAAACTGGAACACCCAGAGGAAACTCACACAGACATGGGGAGAATGCGCAAACTCCTCGTAGACAGTTGACCCAAGCTGGGAATTGAACCAGGATCCCTGGTGCTGTGAGTTAGCAGTGCTAATCACTGTGCCATCTTGCTTGCATCCAGTGTCAATTTAGTTCCATGGATGAGTAAAGATGTGCCAAGAGATCAATGATTATAGCATTATTTATCTGGGATTACTGAAGAACAACATGCATCTTGATTAATACACACAGTATACATGATCCTAAGTCCAGCTAAAAGCATGAATTTACAAAAGATCTCTCAACTTTGCTCTACTCACTCAGTAATATGTCACTGCGTCATGTAACATAGTAGGAATATGATTTGTATCAAATAGTGGATCATAGTCATAAAATCATACAGTGCAGAAAAAGCCCTTTGGCCCATTGAGTCTGCATCACCAATAGCTGCCACTAAAAGCACTCTAATCCCATTTTCCTGCACTTGTTGCATATCATAGAATCGTAGAATCCCCATAGTGCAGAAGGAGGCCATTTGACCCATCAAGCCAGCACTGACAATAATCCCACCCAGGCCTTATCATTTAACCCACAAATGTACCCTGCTAATCCTTCTGACACGAAGGGGTGACTTACCATGGTCAATCCAGCTAAAACACACATCCTTGAATGTTATGATATTTCAAATTCTCATCCAAATATTTTTTAAAGGTTGTAAGATTTCCGGCCTCCACTATGTTATACCCTCAGTCATGTCCCCTCTCAGCCTTCTCTACTCTAGAGAAAACAATCCCAGCCTAACCAGTCTCTTCCTAAAGCTGAAATGCTCCATCCCAGGCAACATCCTGATGAGTCCATTCTGTACCAATCTGGTTCATATAAACAAGTGTAAGACATGGACTCATTCCATTTTCAGTGTATTACCTTTGTCGCATAGTTTGAATGATGGTTCGAGACCACCCAATACTTGGTACTGAAATGTGACTGGAAATGTTATCCAATATGTTTAGATGTTGAGAGGGTGTTTCCCCTCTTTGGGAATCTGGAAGTTTTGGGGGGAGGCACAATTTTAAAATTAAGGAGGGGTTCCCACTTAAGATGGCAATGAGGAGGATTTTCTTCTCCCAGAGGGTCATTAGTCTTTGAAATGCTCTCCCACAGAGAGCTGGGGGGTACAGAGTCATTGTATATATTCATGGCTAGGCTTGACAGTCTTTTTAAATTGAATCGGATTGATTGAATTGACTTATTATTTAATTAGGAGGTGATGGCCTAGTGGTATTATCACTAGACTATTAATCAGCTAATGTTTTGGGGACCCGGGTTCTAATCCCACCCCAGCAGATGGGGGAATTTAAATTCAATTTTAAAAAATAACTGGATTTAAGAGTCTACTCGTGAAACCATTGTCGACTGTCAGAAAAACCCATCTTATTCACTACTGTTCTTTAGGGAAGGGACTCGGCTGTCCTTCCCTGGTCTGGCCCACATGTGACTCCAGAGTCAGAGCAATGTGATTGATTCTCAACTTCCCCCCAAGGGCAACTAGGGATGGGCAATAAATGCTGGCCAGCCAGCGATGCCCATGTCCCAATTAAAAAATAACTTTACTTCTTGCACGCTGTGCAGAGAAAACATACCGTTCATAGAGTACATAGGGAAGAAGGAAAGGAGACTGTGCTGAATGTAGCATTACAGTCATAGCTAGGGTGCAGAGAAAGATCGGCTTAATATGTGGCAGATCCATTCAAAAGTCTGACGGCAACAAGAAAGAAGCTGTTCTTGAGTCGGTTGGTGCGTGTTTCCAGACTTTTGTATCTTTTTCTCAATGGAAGAGGGAATGTCCAGGGTGCATGGGGTCCTGGATTAAGATGGCTGCATTTCCCAGGCAGCGGGAAGTGTAGACAGAGTCAGTTTTCAAGCTTACTTATTAGTGTCACAAGTAGGCTTGCATTAACACTGCAATGAAGTTACTGTGAAAATCTCCTAGTGGCCACACTCTGGCATCTGTTCGGGTACACTGAGGGAGAATTTAGCACGGCCAACGCACTTAACCAGCACATCTTTTGGACTGTGGGAGGAAACCGGAGTATCCGGAAGAAACCCACGCAGACACGGGGAGAACGTGCAGCCTCTGCACAGACAGTGACCCAAGCCAGGAATCGAACCTAGGTCCCTGCGCTGTGAGGCAGCAGTCCTAATCACTGTGCCACCATGTCCCCTGTCAATGGATGGGATAAGAGGATGAAGGGCTATTGGGGGAAAAAACAGGAAAGTGGAATTAAAGACATAATTGGATTATTGAATGATGGTGCAGGCTCAAAGGCCTATGTCTGTTCCTATTTCTTACATTCTTATGATCTTATATGAAGTTGCCCTCCATCCCAGCCACTTGAATCTTCAATCCTCTTTCTCTCCACCAATCCTCTCTGACCTGCTGAATATTTCCCACCTTTTCCCGTTCTTTTAAGATTCCCAATATCCAGAGAATTTTGCTTTCAAAAGTGGCTCTCTTATTTGGTGACAGGCTCAAGCCACTTTCTGGACCCAAGGTTTAGCGCATTGAAAAGCTCAGGTGTAAACAAGATTGAGGGTGGTTCTATTGTGAGTTCCTTAAATTTCTGTGCGTTGGCCGGAATTTCGCGAACCACACGTGAACATTACTAGTTCTTTATTATTATGCAATTCAAGGAAAATTGTCAAGAGAGTTCCACCATCTCCATCGATAGTTTTCTGGGCAAAATTCCACCCTGAGTAAAACTCAGCGATTATTCAAGCTGTTTTCTCAAAGGAATCAATCGAGGCAATATTGTTGCATTTTGTTTTCCTAGGAATCTGCTCCCAATGGACTGCGACGAGGGTGGGAAAATCGGCTCTGATGAAGGGTCATCCAGACTCGAAACATTGGCTCTATTCTCTCCCGACAGATGCTGTCCGACCTGCTGAGATTTCCCAGCATTTTCTGTTTCAGATTCCAGCAAAATATTCCAGCAATATTTTGCTTTGATCTTCTGATATTTTGCCTGGCTGGAGGCTGGTTAAATTTTGTAGACGGGTCCCTTTGGTATTGCATTCACAACTCAAATTAAATACTAATTAACTCTGTGTGATCTACACCTTTAAGTTCAAATTGGAAAGACTTACCCAGGAGTGGAGAACTACAAATTGGGGGTGTGTTGAGATTTGTAATCCTGACTACAACATTGGAGCACTTCATCACCAAATCCCATAAGTCACAACGCGGTGTAGGTCTGGGCAATAAAAGATTTGATTTTCAGTTTGTTAATGAGAGCATTAGGCAGATTAATTCACAATATTGCCTGCTTTACCCGTGCTGTTCAAGAAAATCCCTTTAAACCAATAACGTCGGAGAAAATGATACATTAGTCATCGTTAAGTGCCAATGTAATCTTTTTAAAAGCTCCAGTGTGCGTTTCGCGTGTCAGTTTGGATTTGCAGGGGATGGTGTCTGGGCAGATGATGCATTGATTTAGATGTGGTTTCGGTCTTTTAAAGGCGGTGAAGAATATTACAGCTGTAAAGAGACAGCTCGCAAAGCGAACAGCTGCCCAGCAGGTCTGTGGCACAAAGACCACCTGAAGAATGCTGTAAATGCATTTCTTTTCAACAACCCATTGAAAGCAGAAAAGTGAGTGATTCACAGAGCAGATGGTTAAAATAACAGGCGGGCAGGCAACACTTTTGATATTTTTATATTTCTTGAAAGATATGGAGCTTTATTCCAAATTGCTTTTGGAGCAGTTTAATACCCAATAGGAATGGAGCCAAACACCTGGAACATTCTAAGTCTGGGTTTTGTCGAAAATGTTAAAACCTGCTCAAGGGCAAAAAAAAAATTTTTTTGTTCGGATTTCCAGATGCGTCTTTTCAACAGTTCCAGGTGAGGTTCTATTTCCAAGAAGCTGTCAGAAATTCCTTCACCTTAAAAAGGTTGGACGCTTTACATTACGGTGGCACAGTGGTTAGCACTGCTGCCTCACAGTGCCAAGGACCCAAGCTCGATCCCCAGCTTGAGTCACTCTCTGTGGAATCTGCACGTTCTCCCTGTGTCTGCGTGGGTTTCCTCCGAGTGCTCCGGTTTCTTCCCACAGTCCGAAAGACGTGCTGGTTAGATGCGTTGGCCATGCTGAATTCTCCGTCACTGTACCCGAACAGGTGCCGGAGTGTGGCAACTGGGGGATTTTCACGGTAACGTCATTGCCAACTTGTGCCACTAATGAATAAATTTGGGCCTAGCTCAGTTCCTGTGAGAGGAAGGATTTTCTAGAATGCTTGTCCTTCTTATTATGTAGTAATAGAATGGGCTTTTTCAAAAGAGCTAAAAATTATGAATCAAAGTGTGGTAAAAAAATCACTGAATGAAACAGTTTTGCTGAGTTCCTGCAGTGCATCTTGTAGATGGTACACACGGATGTCACTGTTCAGCAGCAGTGGAGAGAGTGAATGTTTGTATAATGGAAAGCAATCAAGCAAGGATGGCACAATGGTCAGCACTGCTGCCTCACAGCTCCAGGGACCCAGGTTCGATCCCTGCCTTGGGTCACTGTCTGTGTGGAGTCTGCATGTTCTCCCCATGTCTGTGTGGGTTTCCTCTGATCCTCTGGTTTTTCTCCCACAGTCCGAAAGACGTGCTGGTTAAGTGCATTGGCCGTGCTAAATTCTCCCTCAGTATACCCGAACGTGTGCTGGAGTGTGGAGCCTCGGGGAATTTCACAGTAACTTCATTGCAGTGTTAGTGTAAGCCTACTTGTGACTAATAAATAATAAAACTTTAAAAGATTGCTTTATCTTTAATGGTGTCAAGCTCCCAAACTGAGAAGAGCTCATGGTCAAGCAAGGGGTCACCTCACCTGTACTCTTAAAGGGGCAGTCCTTCTGTACTGAAGGGATTCTATGATTCAATGAAATGACAGAGATTTTGAATAGGTTTTTGATATCTGCCTTCACAGAGGAAAATACAAAAAAATCCCAAGAAAAGTAGAAAAGCAGAATGGGGTCAAAGGTTATGGGGAGAAAGCAAGATTTAGGCTATTGAGTTGGATGATCAGCCATGATCGTGATGAATGGCGGAACAGGCTCAAAGGGCAGAGTGGCCTCCTCCTCCTCCTATCTTCTATATTTCAATGACTCTCAGTTAAGGATGGGCAATAAATGCTGGCCAACCAGCGACACCCATGTTCCACAGGTGAATGAAAGAAAATATTGTGTGAAGCATTGCAGAGGCTGACAGGCCCCCTGCGGTATGGTATGTTGGTTCAACAACCAAACTAGCACAGCAGGACCACCAGCAGCTGACACTCCTTCCATGTTGCTCCTTAGTGAACCTCCGGAGACAATGCCCTGCGGATTAAGGGCATGTTGTTCTCTGCCAACCCGTGCAGCAGGTTGGATTCACCAGAATAACGATCGAAAACAAGTTGCAGCATACTCTGTACACGAGAATAAGGTTTCTGCTTTGCCACATCCAGTAATCTCCGGCTTTAAATGAGGATGCTTTTCAAGCACTAAGCCCACGCAAAATGGAACTAACTGACTAATGAGTCCTCTTACCGTATCAGAGTTTAGTGCTTGTACCAACAATACAGACTCTGCCTTTGAATCTCAGTGAGTTTGATATCTGATGTATTTCAGAAAGGGAATATATCCAGGTGTGCCGGGCTGTGTCGACAATAGGATTTTTTTTACTGAATAAGTATACAAATGTACAAAAAGCCCCACAGCGGTAACTCATCTTAATATGCTGTCACGGGACGCCAGAACAAAACAAAAATGATATACCCATAATAAGACCAGCAGGGCAGGTAGTCTATCAGAATTCCTCATTGTCTAGAACACTGGTGCCTCACAGCATTAGGGACTGAGTTCAACACCTGGCTTACATACTCCCATTCTGTATTGATTTATATTATGTTATTCAGGGCAGTGAGGTGGCACAGTGGTTGGCACTCTTCCTCACAGCACCAGGGATCCGGGTTCAATTCTGGCCTCAGGCCACTGTCTGTGTGGAGTTTACACAGTAAGAAGTCTCACAACACGAGGTTAAAGTCCAACAGGTTTATTTGCAGCAAACGTCACTAGCTTTCAGAACTGGCTGTTCTTTCGTCAGGTGTGTGGGAGTTCTGATCGCAGACAGGGCATATAAAGACACAAACTCAATTTACATGAATAATGATTGGAATGTGAGTCATTACAGCTAGTCAAGTCTTAAAGGTACCGACAATGTGAGTGGAGAGAGCATTAAGCACAGGTTAAAAAGATGTGTATTGTTTCCAGACAGGGAAGTTTGTGAGATTTTGCAAGCCCAGGCAAGTTGTGGGTGTTACAGACAGTGTGACATGTGCACAATCTCCCCATGTCTGCGTGGGTTTCCTCCGGGTGCTCTGGTTTCCTCTCACAGTCTGAAAGACATGCTGGTTAGGTGCATTGGTCGTGCTAAATTCTCCCTCAGTGTGCCTGAACAGACGCCAGAGTGTGGCGACTAGGGGATTTTCACAGTAACTTAATTGCAGTGTTAAAGTAAGCCCACTTGTGACACTAATAAATAAATTTAAACAAATGAATAGATAGGTAAAAACAGAAGTGCAACATCCTTTAGTCTGCCCTGAATAATGGAACTGTGCTGGTTGCAATCTGGCATTGTCAGACTCATATTTGTCACAGTCATATTCAAAGCTAGCAGAGGTTTCCTTGTCAGTCAGTACCTTTCCTCAGTTCTCTTTATTAGCAGGCTTCCTGCTCCAAAGCTGAACTGATTTGCCTGCCAACCTTGGCAATTGTGACACCTGCCTGTGTTTTAGCAGGTGAAACTTTGCTGGAAATCCTCTCCTGGATTTATTGTTCAGGGATAGAATCGTAGAATCAGAAAACGCCTACAGTGCCGGAAAGGCCATTTAGCACATCGAGCCTGCGCCGACAACAGGCTGTCCCACATAGACCCTAACCCTGTAATCCCAGAAATTTACCCTGCTAATGCCCCCGACATTAAATGCAGGATTTTCCAGCCACACTCGCCCCAAGACTGGAAAATCCCATCCGAGGCAGTCAGACTTTTGCATGCTACGATTCCTGTCGCAGATGGGTTGGGAAACTTCCAGGGTTAATGGTTATTTTGCATCCTAACTTCATGCATCTTTGGACTGTGGGAGGAAACTGGAGCACCCGGGGGAAACTCACACAAACATGGGGACAACATACAAACTTCACACAGGCAGTGGCCCAAGGCTGGAATTGAATCCAGGTGCCTGATGTTGTGAGACAGCAGTGTTAGCCACTCTGCCACTGTGCCACCCAAACACAATGTCCGAACAGCAACTTGAACCTTGGACTCTCAGATTATAAGTCTACCGACTGAGCTAACCAAACTCTGATTGTCATAGTCTATTTGTAACACTGGGTCAACCCCGCATTATTTTTTTTAATTAGTTATTAGTCTCATAAGTAGGCTTACATTAACACTGCAATGAAGTTACTGTGAAAATCACCTAGTTGCTACATTCTGGTGCTTGTTCGGGTCTCTCAGGGATAATTTAGCATGGTCAATGCACCTAGCCGATACGTTTTTCACTTCATGGGAGGAAACCGGAGCACCCGGAGGAAACACATGCAGATACGGGGAAATTCCACACACAGTTACCCAAGCCGGGAATCGAACCTGGTCCCTGTGCTGTGAGACCATAAGCTACAGTAGAATTAGGCCATTCAGCCTATCGAGTCTACTTTGCCATTCGAGCATGGCTGATAAGTTTCTCAACCCCATTCTCCCACCTTTTCCCCGTAACCTTTGATTCTCCCTGCCAATGAAGAACCTCCTTATCTCTGCCTTAAATATGCTCAGTGACCTGGCCTCCTTCTGTGGCAATGAATTCCACAGATTCACCACCCTCTGGCTGAAGACGTCCCTCCTCATCTAGGTCCTAAAGGGTTGCCCCACTCTGAGGCAGCAGTGCTAACCATTGTGCCGCTGTGCTGCCCCAATTTTGTCAACTGTTCTGTCACTCCACCCAAAAACCTCTGTGGAAGATTACCCCTCATGTTGTGCAGAGTGAAATGGCAAACTTGGTGATTTTTCATTTCTTGCTGAAACTTTGACAAATTGAGTGAAGATCACGTAGAAGCCAAAGTCAAACACTTCAAGAAGCTCAATTTGTGATGCAGCCCATAATTTTTTTTTTGTTGGTTGGATTTAAGACAGAGATTAGAAGATTTTCCTTCTCTTGGAGGGTTTGGGGTGTAGACAATGGGAGAAATCTTGTGGAGGTGCAAGATTCCAGCCCGCAGACACGCCTCCTCTCGGCGAACATAGTGTATGGCATGGATGGTGAACTGTGCAACCCTGTACAAAGGCTGCCACAAGCCATTGGATTGGGTTGGAGATCTGCAAACACTGAGACTGCCACAAATTCATTAAGGTGAACATGAAATGGGAATTTACTCCAAATGTCTGCATTATGTCTCCAGGAATGGAAGATGTGTTGGTGTTATTAAGGGCAGCAGGAGATGGTCTTGCTCACTTTTCAAGGGCGTATGATTTTGACATTTGTTTGAACTCTACTTGGCCACATCACAGGCAGTAAATGTACAGGTAATACTGCAAAAGACATATTTTATATGGTACAACTGACTGCACTCTGCGTACTTACTCATTTATATGGCTAGGGTGGCCACAGAGACACAGTTTTAGCACTGCTGCCTCACAGCGCCAGGGACCCAGGTTCGATTCCCAGCTTGGGTCACGGAATCTGCATGTTCCCCTCGTGTCTGCATGGGTTTCCTCCAGGTGCTCCAGTTTCTTCCCACAGTCTGAGTGACCGACTGGTTGGGTGGATTGGCCACGCTGAATTCTCTCAGTGTACCCGAACAGGTACCGGAGAGTGGCGACTAGGAGATTTTCACAGTGACTTCATTGCAGTGTTAATGTAAGCCTACTTGTGACACCAATAAATAAGCTTAAAAAAACCGTAGAAAGATCAGTTTGTGATGCCTTGTTAATTATCACATTGGAGAATGCAGAATACACAAGAGGTTATTCGCCCACCCAGCCTGCATTCTCCACAGGGCGCTACTACTCACAACAATCATCAAATCCACTCCACGTATTGTCCTCTCTTAATCCATCACTTGGCTTCTCCCCCAGTTCCCTCCTATCTGCTCCTTAAGTCTGCCGCCTGTGGAACCACACCTCGGTAAAGCCACCTTTATCCTGAGGCTGGTTTAACTTGGATCAGGGGAGGTTTTGGCTCCCCCGTGCAGACAATATTTTCACAGGCCAACATTCTCCTGTGAGGCGACCACTGGAATCAGTGATCGAGCGGTGCAAGTGCTAATTCGCGGCAGAGAGCTTGGTGGAATCTAAACTAAAAACAATGCCGGAATAAAACAGATCGCTGACAGTCTGCAGCGGAAAGGGGAAAAATAATGGGCAAAATAAGAAAATGAATCGTAATAGATAAGCGCCGGAATTCTACCGCCTCGCGTGCCATGGAATCGGAGCGGGCGAGGGGCGGACAACGGAAATGTTAATTAAGGGTTAAGGGGAGGATTAATTATTAATAATTATTAATATAATTAAGGGTTATGGGGAGAAAGCGGGAAAGTGGAACTGATCCACTTCAGATCCGCCATGATCTTACTGAATGGTGGGGCAGGCTCGAAGGGCTAGATGGCCTACTCCTGCTCCTATTTCTTATGGTTTTATGTGTGTTGACCTCGAACGGGAATTCTCAGTCTTGCTGGAGCAAGGTCATAAAATCCCACTCAAACAGTAATTTTCAAACAAAAATTGTTGTCCGTGAAATATTCTATATCGACATTTTGACCAATTTATTACAGTTACTCAAGTGCCTTTACTTTATGAGACAGACAAAGGACTATGGTTCAAACTTAGCTTTATTAAAGCACTCACAGAGTAAAGAAACAATTCTTCCACGATAGATTAAGTTAATTTTCCCCAAACTAGGCTAATTGCCTGAGAAATAAATATTAGCCAGTCTGGTAAATCGATTGGGCTGTTGGATTCAATTCACTGAGCTCATGGCGGTAGATGAATGTCCTCTTAGCATGAAGGTGGATCTTGCACGCCCCCCAGTGTCATCCCAGGTCACAGTGGGTTTGGTGGACCCTTCACTGGAGCTTGTGTTTTGGTCATTCTCCTTCCTTCTTTCTGAAAGTTCCCTGGCTTTCAGTCAACGGTGTGAAAGGGTAGGGGTCACATCCCCAAATGAGGTCATCCTAATTGTACATATCTCTTTCATAGTGAGTCTGGCTGAAACTAGGGAATACACAATTATAATGTCTTCTACCTCCTAATGAGTTTTAGGCCATAGTCTTCCATTTTAAGGTTTGAACCTCTTTAATCAATATGTAAGAGGTCTGGCTTCCGGTTTCAGGTCATGATGACTTCCCTATTGATAAGGAGAAGCATCTCTGATCGATATTGAGACAGTTCTGGTTTGTGCCCTTGTTGGCTTTTGCCTTGTGGTAACCTCATAGAAGCAGTTTTGGCTGTATTAGTGTCCAATTTTAGGTTGGGCCTAATTTCTCAGCCCTTGTTCACTTGACTACATTTTGGATTTTGATACTTACGTGCATGTCGCCTATATTTCTAATTCTAATGGAAAGCCATTAATCTGAAACATTACCTAAAAAGATAAGAACTAGGAGTAGGGGGAGATGGTTCATCCTCTCGAACCTGTTCTGCCATTTAATTCAATCATGGCTGATCACAGCTCGGCCTCAACTCCATTTTCCTGCCTGTTCTCCATTTCCCTTCAACCCATTACTAATTAAAAATCTGTCTATCTCATCCTCAAACATGCATCCTGGCATCCGCCACATTCTGGGATAGTGAATTCCACAGATTCTCACCCTTGGAGAGAAGTAATTTCTCTTTATCTGTTTTAATTCTGCCACCCCTTACGCTAAAACTGTGACCTCTCATTTGAGATTGCCCCACAAGAGGAAACATCCTCTCCATATCTACCCTGTCAAACCCCTTTAGCCTCTTAAATATTTCAACTAGATCTTGCTTCATTCTTCTGAACTCTGGACATTAAAGGCCTGAACTGCTCAATATCTCTTCATAAAGTCAATCCCCCATGGCTGGAATTAATCCAGTGAAGCTAGCCCTGTTTCTCTCTCCACGGAAGCTGCCAAACCCACCGAGTGTTTCCAACATTTCCTGTATCTTTTTGTGCCATTGCCAATAGTTAATCACTTTCCTGTTAGATTTATGGTGAATGATAGTAGTGTTAGAAGGGGCATGTGGAACGGCACGGTGGCACAGTGGTTAACACGACTACCTCACAGCGCCAGAGATCCGGTTCGATTCCTGCCTTGGGTCACTGTCTGTCCAGAGTCTACACATCCTCCCCGTGTCTGCATGGGATTCCTCCGAGTGCTCAGGTTTCCTCCCACAGTCCAAAAGATTTGTGGTTAGGTGCGTTGGCCATGCTAAATTCTCCCTCAGTGTACCTGTACAGAACATGACAACTAGGGGATTTTCACAGGAACTTCATTGCAGTGTTAATTGAAGCCTACTTGTACACTAATATTTATCAATCTGAGGAAATACCTCTTCACACAGCGGGTGGTGGGTTTAAGTTTATTTATGTGTGTCACAAGTAAGCTTACGTTAACACTAGTGAAGTTACTGTGAAAATTCCCTAGTCGCCACACTCTGACACCTATTTGGATCCACTGAGGGAGAATTTAGCATGACCAATACACCTAACTAGCACATCTTTCGGACTTTGGGAGGAAACTGGAGCACCCGGAGAAAACCCACGCAGACATGGGGAGAACGTGCAAACTCCACACAGACAACGACCCAAGTCGGGAATTGAACCATGGTCCCTCACGCTGTGAGGCAGCACTGATAACCCTGAATCGCTAGCTCTGTTCTCTCTCCGCAGATGCTGTCAGACCTGCTGAGATTTTCCAGCATTCTCAGTAATTTGCTTTTATCATGTAAAAGGTACCTGGGTCTGTACTGGAGGTGTTATAACCTGCATGGTTACAAAGCAGGTGCTAGAATGTTGTGTTAGTATGGATGATCAGTCTTCTACTTCTTATTTTGCAGTCAGTATAGACACACTGGGCCAAATGGCCTGTTCAATACAGTAACTTTTCTGTGTTTCGATTTTATGCAAATGAAAAATTCAATATTAACTAATCCCTCTGAACTTCGTATTTCAAGTCAAGGGGAGGCAGTGGCCTTGTGGTATCATCACTAGGCTATTAATCCAGAAACTCAGCTAATGCTCTGGGAACCCATGTTCAAATCCCACCATGGGCAGATGGTGGAATTTGAATTGAATTCAATGAAAAAAAGACCTGGAATTAAGAGTCTACTGATGGCCATGAAACCATTGTTGATTGTGGGAAAAACCCATCTGGTTCATTAATGCCCTTCAGAGAAGGAAATCTGCCATCCTTACTTGGTCTGGCCTACATGTGACTCCAGAGCCACAGCAATGTGGTTGAATCTCAACTGCCCTCTAAGGGCAACTGGGGTTGGGCAATAAATGCTGGCCCAGCCAGCGACACCTGTATCCCAGGAATGAATAAAAAAAACTTTTATATATAAACATGACATTAAAATTCCTCAATAACACAGCAAATTGTTTCGTACAAAGATCAGTAAAAGGCACACATTGCGAGAGAGCTTCAGACTGAGCAGTAGGGATTACAGTGGGCCCAGGTAGTGTGCTTCAAGCAATGGGTTTTAGATTGCCCCTAGGAAATTCAGCTGTACAGAAAGAAAGGAGCTGCTGGCTTCTCTCGCTAAGGGATTATGTACTGAAAACAACAGCTATTAGATAATGCCCAGATTAGATCAGTAAGAATGACGAGTTTGATGGAGAGATAGTTCAGTGTGTTATCTGCATGATGTGACTGCACCAGGAATGTTAACCGTTAACAAATAGATATTGCATTCAATTTACCTCCACGACTAAATGAATGACTAAACCTCATTTTACTAAGTTTTCATTTATTTATTAGTTTATTTATTACAATAATATTATTATTTATTAATAAATAAGTATGTATTATTTACTGATTAGTTTATTTAATAATTTTCTTGTTATTTAATCATTAGTAGGCTAACATTAACACTGCAAAGAAGTCACCGTGAAAATCCCCTAGTTGCCACACTCCTGCGCTTATTCAGGTTCACTGATTTAGCATGGCCAATGCACCTAACTAGCAAATAGAATTATAAAATCATAGATTCATAGAATCCTACAGTGCAGCAGGAGGTCATTCAATCCATCGAGTTTGCACCGACCACAATCCCACCCAGGCCCCATCTCCATAACATCACATATTTACCCTGTTAATCCACCTGACACTAAGGGTCAATTTAGCATGGCCAATCCACCTAACCCGCACATCTTTGGACTGTGGGAGGAAACCTGGGAACCTGGAGGAAACCCACGCAGACATGGGGCGAATATACAGCCTCCACACAGACAGTGACCCGAGCCGGGAATTGAACCCAGGTCCCTGGAGCTGTGAGGCAGCAGTGCTGACCACTGTGCCACCATGCCACACTACATCTTTCAGATTGTGGGAGGAAACCTGAGCAACTGGAGGAAACCCATTCAGACATGGGGAGAATATGCAAACTCGACACAGGCAGTGACCCAAGCCGGGAATCGAACCCTGGTGCTGCGAGGCAGCAGGGCTAACAACTGTACCATTGTACTGCCCTTAAGTTTACCACTCATTTTTCTTTTAGAAAGGTGCCATAAATCCCAAGCCAAAACAGCAAATGTAAGAAACACATAGGAGCTTCGGTCAATGCCTGGGGAGGGGGCAACCTTTCGAAATTTCAAACATTTCCTTTCTTCCTAACTGAACAAGCTGGATTTGGACAGCAACTATTTACTTAGATGTAATTCCTCCACTCCCATACATGACAATTGTGATGGTACTGTGCCTTTAAGAAATACATTTTAACCATGTTCCTTTGCAGGATGTTTCTAGCAGGCCCTGGAAGTTGTTGGCACAATTTTGTCTGTAACCGGTGTCCTCTAATTGTTACTGAAGCAATATAATGGAGATCCTGTTTATTCTTAATCTGAACTAATGCAGAGTCTTGGGGTTTATGATCCTTTAGGAATTGCTAAGTGGGGCCTAATTTGGGATAATTGACAGATCAGTTGATGTCTGGGAACAGTCTTTTTTTCCACAGAAAAGTCAAAGTTTTAGTTTCTCTTATCTCAGATGCTGTTTGAATTTGAGTCAGAAAGCAGTGTCTCTGTCTCAAATCCAAACAGCATCTGAGAAAAATGAATTTTGTCGCTGGCAGGAGTCAGGGAAAATCAGAAAACGAGGGCCAAAAATCTCCCTTCTCGCCCGAGGCGGGAATCGTAGCAGAAGGGACAGAGAACTTGGCAGACCATTTAAAATTAAGCTCAAGTGGGAATTTCTGGTCTTGGGGCATGCACGTGCAAAGAACCCCACCTGAGATATCCCTGGCAAGATTTGTGTTTTCCAACTCTTGCAGGATCTTGTGACCAAGTCGCCACCTGCACTTGGGGCAAACAAGGGTAGAAAATCACTCCCCACCCACCCCCCAACCGAAGTGTGTAATAGAAATAGATCAATGAATCCTAGTAGACCGATCCTCAAACCTGGCCCATTAATGTCGAGCAGCAGTCAACAGAAACACTTGAAATACAGGAAGCCAGAACAAAAGACAAAGAATAAAGAAAATTACAGCATAGGAACAGGCCCTTCAGCCCTCTAAGCCTGTTCTGACCATACTGCCCAACTTAACTAAAACCCCCTACCCTTCTGGGGACCATATCCCTCTATTCCCATTCTATTCATGTATTTGTGAAGATGCCCCTTAAAAGTCACTACCATATCTGCTTCCACTACCTCCTCCGGCAATGAGTTCCAGGCACCCACTACTCTCTGTGTAAAAAATCTGCCTTGTACATCTCCTTTAAACCTCACCCCTCACACCTTAAACCTATGCCCCCCAGTAATTGACTCTTCCACTCTGGGAAAAAGCTTCTGACTGTCCACTCTGTCCATGCCTCTCATAATCTTGTAGACTTCTATCAGGTCGCCCCTCAACCTTTGTCATTCCAGTGACAACAAACCAAGTTCCTCCAACCTCTCCTCTTGGCTAATGACCTGCATACCAGGCAACATCCTGGCAAATCTTTTCTGTGCCCTCTCCAAAGCCTCCACATCCTTCTGATAGTGTGGTGACCAGAATTGAACACTGTATTCCAAATGCGAACAGTTGAATGTAAGTGAGAGGGAGTCATGGTCAAACTATACTGTGCGTTGATCAGGCTTTCGATACTGTGTCCCCAGCTCTGGTCACCGAGGAAGCAGGGAGACATTCAAGAGGCAGTCTAGAGAAGAGTGACAAGGCTAAATCCTCGTCAGGGGAGTGACTTGGGAGGGAAAACCGCAGGAACCTGAGCTTTTCAGCTTCTAGATCAAGAGTTGATCCTGTACAGATGCATAGAACAGAGCCTGGCGTGGTAAATTAACACTGAAACACTACTTTTGATTATATTGTTGGAGTGGGACAAGCTGACACAGGTCTGTGCAGGTAATAAATTTACAACTATGATCAGGAGGTTCTCTTTTATGCAGAGAATGTCCAAGAATAGACCTCCAGATAGAGCCTGAACAATCAGGAATAGAGCTGACATTAACTGCAACACCCAGACAGGTTTGAGACCAACTAACTCAGCATAGGCTACAGAACCTGGGTCCTTCCTTATCAGTGTGGCCCAGTGACAGTGCACTTACTGAGCGCAAAATAAATTCTTGTCAAATAATTGCCCGCCAGTGAGGAGCAGAGCTAACTGTTTGGATAACGGGTAATTACAGGTTGGCAGTTTTCTGGGTTGCGCCTCTTTATTTTGTCCTTTCTCTGTCACTGCTCGGGTGACACAAGCGATTTCAGCCGAGGGAAGGCAATTTCTTTTCAATGTTTCGCCTTGTCCGTCTGTTCTGTGGTCGTGAGGAGGTTGGCGTGGGTTTAAGCCAAGTATGGGTTTTTCAGTGCACTCCGTCCCTTCTTCGATGCCTCAGGTCAGCGTGTCACCTTGTTCTGATTATCCAGCTGGATGGATAAGTGAGCCCCTATCCCGCCACGCTACAGTTCTTGAAGTATTACATTAAGTTTTATGGGTACTTATAAAAATAGCTTTCAGCCCTCAGCTTCCAAGCATTCAAATCCATTAACTTGGAACTTAAAAGTCACTCTGTCACCGATCCTGACTGGAAGCACCCTGGCCTAATGATTCTACCTCAGTGTAATTGCAGTAAGAAGTCTCACAACACCAGGTTAAAGTCCAACAGATTTATTTGTAGCAAACGCCACTAGCTTTTGGAACAGCCAGTTCCGAAAGTTAGCAGTGTTTACTAGACTATGCATCTCGTGAAACTTAATGCAAGGTAGGTCCGTTCAAAAGTCTGACGGCAGCAGGAAAGAAGCTGTTCTTGAGACGGTTGATACATGACCACAGACTTTTGTATCTTTTTCCCGAAGGAAGAAGTTGGAAGAGAGAATGTCCTGGGTGCCTGGAGTCCTTGATTATGCTGGCTGCTTTTCCAAGGCAGCGGGAAGTGAAGACAGAGTCAATGGATGGGAGGCTGGTTTGCGTGATGGGTTGGGCTACATTCACGACCTTTTGTAGTTCCTTGCAGTCTTGGGCAGAGCAGGAGCCAGACCGAGCTGTGATACAACAAGAAAAAATGCTTTCTTTGGTGCATCTGTACAAGTTGGTGAGAGAGCAAGGACAGAAAAGGAGACCAAAACTGCGCACAATACTTTTGGTGTGGCCTTGCAAAGGCCCTGTATAATTGCAACAACATGGCACTAGGAGGCAACAGTGCCAACCACTGTACCACCATGCCTTCCTTAAAACTGCAGCAGGCGACGGTGCAGAGGGACCTCGGGGTCCTTGTGCATGAGTCGCAAAAACCCAGCTTGCAGGTGCAGCAGGTGGTCAGGAAGGCGAATGGGATGCTGACCTTCATAGCGAGGGGGATTGAATATAAAAGTAGGGAGGTCTTGCTGCAGCTGTATAGGGCACTGGTGAGGCCGCAGCTGGAGTACTGTGTGCAGTTTTGGGCGCCGCACCTGCGCAAAGATATTTTGGCCTTGGAGGGAGTGCAGAGGAGGTTTACTAGGCTGATACCGGAGTTGAGGGGGTTGAGCTATGAGGAGAGGCTGAATAAACTGGGCTTGTACTTGTTAGAGTTTAGAAGAATGAGAGGAGATCTCATTGAGACGTATAAGATGATGAATGGGATGGATAGGATAGAGGTGGAAAGACTCTTCCCGCTCAAAAAAGACAGTAGGACTAGGGGGCACAGCCTCAAGATAAAAGGGGGACGGTTTAGAACGGAGTTGAGGAGGAACTTCTTCACTCAAAGGGTGGTGAATCTCTGGAATTCTCTGCCCGTTGAAGTGGTGGAGGCTGCCTCGCTAAATATTTTTAAGACGCGGGTTGATGGGTTTTTGATAAGAGAGGGGATTAAGGGTTATGGGGAGAGGGCGGGAAAGTGGAACTGAGCCACGACAGATCAGCCATGATCTTATTGAATGGTGGGGCAGGCTCGAAGGGCTAGATGGCCTACTCCTGCTCCTATTTCTTATGTTCTTATGTTCTTCCCCCACTACAAAGGTTAATCAAATGGTTGAGAAAGGAATAAAGCATGAACTGCTCCGTCCATTGACAAGAAGGTTGTGAAGGAGGTTTTCAGTTGAAATTACCTCACGAGCTGCAGTTGACTGTTACAACGACAAGTGGCATAACTGAAAGCGATGACATAAGTCAACAGGAAGCAAAGACCTCCTTCTGGAGCTGAGTTTTGAAGCTGTCATGTTCAGTGGAGGGCTCCAAAATACTGTTAGAACTTGTTTGCTTCTCGGAGAAAGCGTTTGGACACAGCTGATCCATAAAGCATTCTTTGTCCTGGTTAAGAATGTTTTCGAGACATTTCTTTTCTCCTCCTTCAGCGATAGGGAAGTGTATGCATGCACGCTGAAAGGAATTCAGCGCAGAGTGGACACATGCAATGATTGATGGTCCTGTACTTTTATCCCTCTGCTTTTGCACAGGGTGGTCCCTCTCTGACATTGAAGCTGCAGAAACCTCACGTAGAGGGGGGAAAAAAAAACGTGCACAAAAGGTATTTCAGCTAAAGAAGGTACGGGAGTTCATGTGGAAAGCAATTTGGCTGGCTTCCAATAACACTCCTGTTTGTCAAAACATATATCTCTCTCTGTGCGGCAGTCTCCAGCATTACAGACATGTGGTTATAATTTGTCTTCCTTTCTTGCACTAATGAGTAAAATGTTGATTGAATTCTGAGGAATTTTGTTGTTGGGAGGTTCATTTGGTCATTTTCTCCCCCCCCCACTCCACCTCCGCTACGCCCCCGTTTTCTGCGACAGTCCACTCTTGCTCAAGACAACACAGATGAGCAGGTAATCTTAGCCCAGCTTTCTCTGGCTCCGCAATTCCTCTCTCCGCCTGATCTGGCAGGCCCCTTTCCCACGATCGCATTCCCAAACCTGGGAACTCAAGGCCAGTAGATATTGGACCGGGACAAATGCCTCACAGCGGCAGGGACCCGGGTTCAATTCCGGCCTCAGCTCACTGTCTGTGTGGAGACTGCACGTTCTCCCCGTGCCTGCGTGGGTTTCCTCCGGGGGCTCCGGTTTCCTCCCACAATCCAAAAATGCACAGGTTAGGTTGATTGGCCATGCTAAGCTAACACTGGTGTCACGGGTTTAGCAGGGTAAATATGAGGGGTTAAGGGGATAGGGCCTGGGTGGGATTGCGGTCAGTTAAGGGGTTGAATGGCCTCCTTCTGCATTGTACGATTCTACGATTCTATGAAAGAAGTGACTGGATGAAGGGGATATCCGGCAGCCTATCACATTGCCCGGGTACCTCTGCCACTTGGCCTTGTGAAAAGCTTCTTTCCAGCTGCCATCTTTTGAATGGACCCATCATACGTTAAACTGATCTTTCTCTACAACTTAGCGATGGGCAGGATTTTCTAGCCATCCTCGCCCCAAGACTGGAGAATCTTGCCAAAACCCAATGGATGTTTGCGTGATCCATGTTCCGCCCACTATGTTTCCCACGGCGGCCAGGATAGGAAAACTCTACCCTATGACTGCAACGTTATATTCTGCACCCCCACCCCATGTAGTCTGTGAACAATAATCTTTGTCCACATAGCCTGCAAGAAACAATACTTTTCACTGTATCCCAATATGAGGGCAGCACGGTGGCACAGTGGTTAGCACTGCTGCCTCACAGCGCTAGGGACCCAGGTTCAATTCCCGGCTTGGGTCACTGTCTGTGTGGAGTCTGCGCATTCTCCCCGTGTCTGTGTGGGTTTCCTCCAGGTGCTCCAGTTTCCTTTCACAGTCTGAAAGATGTGCTGATTAGGGGCATTGGCCACGCTGAATTCTCCCTCAGTGTACCTGAACAGGCGCTGGAGTGTGGCAACTAGGGGATTTCCACTGTAACATCATTGCAGTGTTCATGTCAGCCTACTTGTGACACTAATAAATAAATCTGACAATAATGAATCAAATCAAATGTAATCCTAAGGACCTTCTTGTTAGCACAGTGGTTAACACTGCTGCCTCACAGCACCAGAAATGTGGGTTCAATTCCAGCATCGCATAACTGTCTGTGTGGTGTTTGCACATTTTCCCCGTGTCTGCGTGGGTTTCCTCAGGGTGTTCCAGTTTCTTCCCACTTTCCAAAGATATGTAGGTTAGGTGGATTAGCCATTCTAAATTGACCTTTTTAGTTAGGTGACTTCTTCCGTCGAGAAAAGGATCCAAAAACCTGTGATTGTGTAAACCTGTGAACAAGTACCACTTCTTCCCTGCTGCTATCAGACTTTTGAATGGACCTACCATATACTAAACTGGTTTTTCTCTTCACCCTAATTACGATGTGATGCTACATTCTGCACCCTCTCCTTTCCTTTTCCCCTATATACTCTATGTATAGTGCGCAAGATACAATACTTTTCACTGTATCCCAATACACATGACAATAATAAATCAAAGCAACATTGAGTTTTCCACACTAGAACAGCTGTTGCACAAAATGTATAACTTCTATTTGAATAATTTAATTGAGCCCGGTGAGATTTATAGCCTGTTTAGCATGAAATCTAGTATCCATACATAATTGAGTGAAGAAAATGCTTACATATAGAGTCCCTACAGTGCAGAGGGAGGCCATTTGGCCCATCGAGTCTGCACCCAGTCAGCATCTCCCCCAGGCCCACACCATCCATGTATTTGTCCCACTAATTCCTACACATCTTTGGAAACTAAAGGACAATTTAACATGGCTAATCCACCCAACCTACACATTCTTGGACTGTGGGAGGAAACCGGAGCACCCAGGGGGAACCCACGCAGACATGGGGAGAACGTGCAAAATCCACACAGACAGTGACCCAAGCCGGGAATTGAACCCAGGTCCCTGGCGCTGTGAGGCAGCAGTGCCACCATGACATTCAAATGTTCCAGAATGGGATTAGAATAGATAGGTGCTTGATGGCAGATGCAGACATGGGAATCATAAAATCCTACACTGCAGAAGGCCATTCGGCCCATTAAGTCTGCACCGACCACATTCCCACCCAGGCCCTATCCCATTATAGAGCTTTCAGTGGGCTGGAGGCCTTTCCCCATTTCCCACATAATGATAATGTTTTACGTTCATGTTTTGACATTTTATGTGATTTTATCGATAAGTAATTTTTGGGGGGGTGCTTTTTTCATCAACTGCTGGAATCTTTAAGTAGAGCCCACATTATTGAAATGGACAAAAAAAAATAGGGGGCTTGAGAAAGGATTTCTTAAGATACAAAATGTGTCAGGGTAGATCAGGGTACAACAGGTAAGTTGTCGAGTCCTGTGTTGCTACGTACCATAGATATACAATACCAAATGGTGGAGATGGCCGTGCAGTGGTAATATTACTAGACTAAGTCATCCAGAGGTCCAGTCTAATTCTCTAGGGGACACGGGTTCAAATCCCACTGTGGCAGCTAGTGGAATTCAAACTCAGTTAACAAATCTGGAATTTAAACAGTGACCAATAGAAACTATCATCGATTGTCACCAAAAGGCCATTTTTCCTCAGCTGGTCTTGTCTACCCTGTGACTCAGGTGCCACAGCAATATGGTTGATCTGTAAAATGGTGCGGCAAGTCACTTAGTCCTAGAGGCAATGATAGGATGGGCAATAAATGGCCTGCCTTATCAATGACACCCATGTCCCGTGAAACAATAAAAAAGAATGATAATCCAGTCAGTGTTACTGTTCCACTTTCGTTCATAGGACATGGGCATCGCTGGCTGGCCAGCATTTATTGCCCATCCCTAGTTGCCCTTGAGAACGTGGTGGTGAGCTGCCTTCTTGAATCGCTGCAGTCCATGTGCTGTGGGTTGACCCACAATGCCATTAGGGAGGGAATTCCAGGATTTTGATCCAGCGACTGCGAAGGAACAGGGATATATTTCCAAGTCAGGATGGTGAGTGGCTTGGAGGGGAAGTTGCGGGTGGCGTTTCCATGAATCTGCTGCCCTTGTCCTTCTAGATGGAAGTGGTCATGGGTTTGGAAGGTGCTGTCTAAGGATCTTTGGTGAATTGCTACAGTGCATCTTTTAGATAGTGCACACTGCTGTTACTGAGCGTTGGTGGTGGAGGGAGTGGATTTTTATGGGTGTGTTGCCAATCAAGTGGGCTGCTTTGTCCTGGATGCTGTCAAGCTTCTTGAGTGTTATTGGAGCTGCACCCATGCGGGCAAGTGGGAGTATTCCATCACACTCCTGACTTGTGCCTTGTAGATGGTGGACAGTCTTCAGGGAGTCAGGAGGTGAGTTACTCGCCGCAGTACTCCTAGTTTCTGACCTGCTCTCGTAGCCACTGTGTTCATGTGGTGAGTCCGGTTGAGTTTCTGGTCAATGATAACCTCATCTCTTCTCCATCATGTATTTTTTAGCCTCTCTTTAAGTGCACCTACATGACTTTTCTCAACCAGTCCTTGTGATAGCAAGTTGTGCATTCTTCTAGATTCCCTGT
Source organism: Carcharhinus amblyrhynchos (assembly GCF_965287045.1). Classification (NCBI taxonomy): domain Eukaryota; kingdom Metazoa; phylum Chordata; class Chondrichthyes; order Carcharhiniformes; family Carcharhinidae; genus Carcharhinus; species Carcharhinus amblyrhynchos. The sequence continues at coordinate 11,136,746 of NC_137335.1, read as the reverse complement.
TGAATTCCTTAATGACTATCACATTGCTAACCTCTAGTTTTGCTCTTCCCTGGAAACACTTTCATTCTGTCTACTCTGTGCCAAAGTTCTATCATGGGATTAGAGTAGATAGGTGTTTGAGGTTGGTGCAGGCACGATGGGCCTCCTTCTGTGCTGTAAAATTCCGTGACTCTCTATGATACCTTCTTCAAGGTCACCCCTTGATCTTTTCTCAAGGGAAAAGAGATCTGGCCAGTTTATTAAGGTAAAAATACAATGCTGAGGATGCTGGAGTCAGAAGCAAAAGCAGAGAACAGTGGAAAACCTCAGCAGGTCTAACAACATCTGTAGAGAGGGAATAGAGCCAATGTTTTGAGCATGGATGAGCTAAGGACAAAGAAAATAAATTGGGATTTGTTCTGTGAAGCTGAGGGAGGGCTGTAATTGATAGGGACGACCATTCCTAGCCTTTACGTAGAGCATAGAACCCTACAGTGCAGAAATAGGCCCTTCGGCCCATCGAGTCTGCACCGACCACAATCCCACCCAGGCACTACCCCTATATCCCTACACATTTATCCGCTAATCTCTCTAATCTACGCATCCCAGGACACTAAGGGGCAATCTTAGCATGGCCAATCAACCTAACCTGCACATCTTTGGACTGTGGGAGGAAACCGGAACACCCGGAGGAAACCCACGCAGGCACGAGGAGAATGTGCAAACTACACACACACAGTGACCCAAGCCAGGAATCGAACTCAGGTCCCTGGAGCTGTGAAACAGCAGAGCTAACCATTGTGCGACCATGCCGGCCGCACGTTTATCATCCCCATTTACCTCTTCCTACATTGGGACTGGATTGTGAGTCACATTCCGTTTTGACATTCCGCATTTGTTTTCTTCCAGGTTAATATCGGGATCAGCTATAGAGTAAGCTGATGTACCAAGCATCATACAAATATATCAAATCACAACTATATCTTACCCATTGAATAGCTTTTATCGGCCTTTTGGCTGACATTGAGCTTCAGATCAAGCCCAAGATGGGGTGTAATGCCTCACCTTATCAGCTTGTATCTTGTTTGCCTCTTATGTGGGGACATGAATTGGATTCAATTTGAATTGGTTTCTTGAGCAAGCAAGGAGATGGATTCTGTCTTGCCCTGTCCACTCTGTACATTGGCTTTGTAACTTTAAGCCCGGAGTAAAAACTAAAAAAGACATTCTACAGCCCTGTAGAAAGCTCTTGTTTTACCTTTACCCCTGGTTCCAGACACCTTGCACCAGAGAACCATGAAGCACACAGAAGGAGGCCATTTGGTTCATTGGGTCTGTACTGACTTTCTGAAACAGCATCTTACTCACTGCCACCCCACTCCCCACCCCCTGCTCCCCATCCCCATAATCCCATGTATTTACCATGGCCAATCCAACTAACCTACATATCTTTGGACACTAATGGGCAATTTATAATGGCCAATCCAGTTAACCTACGCGTCTTTGGACACTATGGGGCGATTTAGCATGGCCAATCTACCTAATCTACACATCTTTGGACACTATGGGACAATTTATCTTGGCAAATCCACCTAACCTACATATCTTTGGACACAAAGGAGCAATTTAACATGGCTAATCAACCTAACCCACACATCTTTGGATACAAAGGGGACAATTTAGCATGGCCTATGTCCACCTAACTGAGAATCTTTGGAGTGTGTGAGGAAACCGGATTTCCGGAGGAAACTTGTGCCGACACCGAGATCAAAGGACATATTCGTTGTTCGCCCCCTTGTCTGCTCCAATTCCATGGCGGGCAGGGTGGTAGAATTTTGGCAGGGGAAAACACGAAGACTCCACACAGACAGTCACCCAAGACCAGGATTGAACCCATGTCCCTGGTGCACCATAACTCACCTCGCCCAGCCTTCTCTGGTTCATGAATCACATTCTCAGCGTTGCGTGCGGTTGGAACTCACCAACGCCCATGAGGGAAGAATCCCTGGAAGATGCTGTCCAGCACTGGGTCTCTTGTCCTTCAAGCACAGAAAGGGAACTGATACTGGGGCTCCAACTGCAAGTGCGTGTGTCGCTTCCTGCTCTGATTGGAAGTGAATGGGAAGGGGAATGCGGGCTAGAGGTGGAAAATGCTACAAAATGCTCAGCAGGTCAGGCAGCATCTGTGGAGGGAGAAATGTTTAACCTTTAATAGTTCTCACAACTAGCCTGCAGGCGCCTCTGAGCGGGGAACTGGTTTGTCGCTCGGAGTGAATGAAACTACAATTTACTGTCACAGTTCAATACTAAGCTTGAGCGTGAGTAGATTTCAGAAAGCTATCAATTCTTAAAACTCCAAGATAAAATACTGCGGTTGCTGGAATCTGAACCATTGGCTCTATTCCCTCTCCATAGTCAGTCAGACCCGCTGAGATTTTCCAGCATTTTTGTAACTCTTAAAACTTCTCCACTTATCAATTTCCTGGCACTTGGCCTCGCTGCTTTAGTCTCCAGCAGTCAACCTCAGGCTGGATTGTTCAGTAACGTGACAGAATAGATGGGGCAGGCTTTTGTACTGTATTTATAAAATATGAAACAGATTAAGATTTATTAATGATGGAATTACTTCATTGATCACTCACGCGCACCTTTGATTTCTTCCAGTCTTCAAGCTACCGAGGACTGGAATTCCTAAACCTCTCCAGCTCTCTCTCCTTTTTTTCAGCTTGGCTGAGCTGTTGGGTGGCATGGTGGCACAGCGGTTAGCACTGCTGCCTCACAGCGCCAAGGGCCCCAGTTCGATTCCCAGCTTGGGTCACTGTTTGTGTTGAGTTTGCACGTTCTCCCCCTGTCTGCGTGCGTTTCCTCCCACAGTCCTAAAATGTGTGTGGATTAGGCAGATTGGTCATGCTAAGTGTCAGGGAGACTAACTAGGGTAAAATGCATGGAGTTATGGGAATAGGGCCTGGATGGGATTGTGGTCAGTGTAGGTTTGATGGGCCGAATGGCCTCCTGCACTGTAGAGATTCAATGATTCACTTCTTCGGATTATCACTTCCTCGATTTGCTGTCAAGCTTTGTTTGATCCCACTTCTATGGATGTGCCTTGTGATGTTTGACTCAATTCACCAAAGGTCCTTAGAAGATCGTGGGCGGCACAGTAGCACAGCGGTTAGCACTGCTGCTTCACAGCTCCAGAGTCCTGGGTTCGATTCCCAGCTCGGGTCACTGTCTGTGTGGAGTTTGCACATTCTCCTCGTGTCTGCGTGGGTTTCCTCCGGGTATTCCGGTTTCCTCCCACAGTCCAAAGATGTGCGGATTAGGTTGATTGGCCATGCTAAGAAATTACCCTTAGTGTCCAGGGATGTGTAGGTTAGAGGGATTAGTGGGTATAATATGCAGGGATATGGGGGTAGGGCCTGGGTGGGATTGTGTTTGGTACAGACTCGATGGGCCGAAGGGCCTCTTTCTGCACTGTAGGGTTCTATGATCTAAGACCAGCACCTTCCAAACCCACAATCACTTCCATCTAGGAGAACAAGGGCAGCAGATACATGGGAACACCAGCACCCGCAAGGTGTCCTCCAAGGCACTCACCATCCTGACTTGGAAATAGATCACTGTTCTTCTGCAGTCGCAAGGTCAAAAATCGTGGAATTTTTTTTTTAATCCTTTGTGGGACAATCCGATGGTGTCAAGGACACCATCCAGGATGGTGTGGATGGATAGTGTCAGAGTGTTGTTGGAGCTGCACCCATCCAGGGAAGTGAGGAGTGTTCCCTATAGATGGTGGATAGGCTTTGGGGAGTTAGGAGGTGAGTAACTTGCCTCCCTAACGGCATTGTAGGCCAACCCACAGCACGTGGACTGCAGCGTTTCAAGAAGGCAGCTCACCTCCACCTTCTCAAGCTCAATTAGGGATAGGCAATAAATGCTGGCCAACAATGTCCCTCGAATGAATTAAAAAATACTATGTCCCTCTCACTGGGGAAACATTGCTGTGTCTCGGAGGAACCATCTCAGGAAGATAACTCTGAAACTGGATTATATCCCTCCTTCAATGGAGAATAAGAACATAGGGACATGAGAAGGCCGCTTAGCCTTTCGAGCCCACTCCACCATTCAATGAGATCATGACTGATCTGTGGCCTAACTCTATATAGCAAACTGATTCCAGGGATGAAGGAGTTGATTACAAGGAGAGATTCAACAGTTTGGGGCTTATACTTGCTGGAGTTTAGAAGGGTGAGAGGGGATCTGATCGAGGGGTATAAAATTTTAGAAGGGATTGATAAAGTAAATGTAGACTAGATCTTTTCTCTTATGGGGCAATCTCGAACAAGAGGTCACGGGTATAGGTTGAGAGGCGGTAGAGTTAAAACTGAGATGATGAGGAACTACCTCCCACAGAGGGTGGTGAATTTGTAGAACTCGCTGCCCCATAGTGCGATGGAGTCTGATTCGTTGAGTGGTTTCAAGAGGGAGATAGATATATTTCAAGTAAAAACAGATAAGGGGATATAGGGAATAGCTGAGGAGGTGGATTTGAGACCAGGGAGCGATCAGCCATGATCTGATTGAATGGCGGAGCAGGCTCGGAGGGCTGGATTTGCCTACTTCTGCTCCTAATTTCTATGTTCCTATGCCCTAGGCCCGTATCCCTGGGTACCCCTACTCAATAATAAATTGTCAATCTCAGACTTAAACCAGACAATTGAGCCAGTATCCACCACCATTTGAAGGAGGGAATTCCAAACTCCCACCACTCTTTTCATGCAGACGTGTTTTCTAACATCTCTCCTGAATGGCTCGGCCCTAATTTTTTAGATTATGGCCCCTGGTTCATAAAATCCCTACAATGCTGAAGGAGGCCATTCTGCCCATTGCGTCTGCACCAACCACAATCCCACCCAGGCTCTACCCCCATGCATTTTTCCTGGCAAGTTCCCCTGACACTAAGGGACAACTTTAGAGTGGCCAATCCACCTAACCCTCACACCTTTGGACTGCGGGAGGAAACCGGAGCACTCGGAGGAGACCCTCGAGGAGAACGTGCAGACTCTGCAAAGGCAGTCACCCAAGGCCGGAATCAAATTCAGATCCCTGGTGCTGTGAGGCAGAGGTGCCACCGGGCTGCTCTTCTAGATCCTGGAAGCAGTTTCTCCTAATCCACCCTGTCCTTACCCTGCGAGTATTTTGCAGACTTCTATCAGATCGCCCCTCAACCATCAACGGTTAAAAAAGTGTGCTTTACATTGTCTTCCGTTGCAGTTTCTCATATTTCCAACTCATAGGAAGCTGCCAAATGATGGGGTTGCTTTGGAATAAATCAAGCGTGGCCTAATTATATTTCGCTGTCTTCATCGGGAATGAAGAGATCATTAACTCAGGGAAAGGAGAGATGGCTGTCATGTCTTTTGTGGAGAATGTGCTTTGCACACTGGAGCGTGGAAAATGTGACTGACATCAGTGTAGGGCAGTGCGCTGCATTAGCCTCGGGTTTAGAATTCACGCACTCAACCAAGTGCGGCCAATCCTGCTCTGTAACTTTTTAATCTCAGCAACTTGGTGCTAAGCAGAGGGAGTCGAAAAGGCCTTAGCTCCGAATTGTCACTGTGAACTGGAGGAGGTAGGTCAGTGACAGACAATGTTGTCTAATGACTCGATGATCTTTGCGCGCCCCTGGTAGACTTGTGTTGACCTGAATGCACTCATTAGCTGTAGGAATTGCAAATAGGTGTTGCCGAGGAGAGGGTGCCGTTTGTACACACAAGGCAGGACACCAGCCGTCACAATGGACGTTTCGGGTCCCAATAGATGGCAGCATTTAACTGCTCCACTGCTCTTAGGCTAAGCAGCCGGTTGAGATGGGCTCGGTTAGAGAAAGGGTGGGCGTTTTACACTCTCGTGGTGCTGAGCATTCTGCGGAGTGAAAATGTTTACCCAGTATGGCAGCCGGGATGGATGGATCGAGCATAAATCTACTGAGGCCGCGGCTGTACCAGGGTGGCTCCGACGTAGCTCTGCTCGAACAGCCCACCCCACCCCACACCCCGGTAACCAATCCCACCCTGGGTCAGGGTGAGGTCAGGCCTGAACTGGCTCACTTAACAAGAGAAATAGGCGCCTGATTCCATTCAGGTAAAAGGACACCGACTGATGAGTTAAGTAGGAGAATCATCTGTGATACAGCAATGTGGGGAAAGAACTGGGAAATGCCTATCGTGCGGCGGGCTTTTTTAATTTGCACGCAGAATGGGCATCACGGGCAAGGCTGGCATTGATTGCCCACCCATAATTGTCCTTCTGCGATGCAGCTACCTTCTTGAACACGCCAGGCGTATATAAGATCATAAGACGTAGGAAGAGGATTCGGGCATCCAGCCCATCGAGTCTGCTCCACCATTCAATCAAGGCCAATAAGTTTCTCAACGCCATTCTCCTGCCTTTTCCTCGAACACCTTACCAATCATGAACCTATCTATCTCTGTCTTGAACAGACTCAATGCCCTGGACTCCACATTTATGGCAATGAATTCCACAGATTCGCCACCCTCTGACTGAAGAAAATCCTCCTCATCTTGGTTCCAAAGAGTCATCTCTTTACTCTGAGGTTGTGTTCTCAGACACTTGTGGCTCTGACTAATAGAAACATCTACTCCAAGTCCATTTCAGAGGACAGGTTAAGGGTTAATTACATTGCCATGCCTCTGGAGTCACATGTAGGCCAGACCGGGTAAGGGTGGCAGATTTCCCTCCCTAAAGGAACTAGAGGGGTTTTCCACAACAATCTGATAATTTCACGATCCCATTACCATGCCTAGTTTTCTTTAATTCCAGATTAAGTTCTTGAATTGAATTAAATTGAATTGAAATTCCTCACAGCAAATCTCCAAAGCATTAGCCTAGATCTCTGGGTTACTATCGCAACGTAACCATGGCACAACCTCTTGCAGTGGCCTGGGGTGCGTGGCTTGAAAGAGTAGTGGAAGCAAATTCAATGGCAACATTCACAGGGGAACCTGATATCATCGAATACCTACAGTGCAGAAGGAGGCCATTTGGCCCATTAAATCTGCATTGACTCTCCCACAGAGCATTGTTCCCAGGTCCTATTCCCATAACCCCTTAAGAATCACATCAGCCACGACTGAATGGCAGAGCAGACTCAATGGGCCGAATGGCCTAATTCGGTTCCTATATCTTGCAGTTTTATAATCCACTAACCCGCAAATCGTTGGAGTGTGGGAGGAAACCGGAGCACCCCAAGGAAACTCACGCAGACACGGGGAGAATGTGCAGATTCCACACAGTGACCCAAACCAGGAATCGAACCTGAGACGCAGGCAGCTGTGAGGCAGCAGTGCTAGTCACTGTGCTGCCCAAATAAATTTGAAAATGTTGACCAAATGACTGCTTAACCTGATAGTTACTCCATTTTGTAGATTGGCTCCACAACAAGAGTGATTATATTTATTAATTGGAGTGATTCAGGCTGTCCTGATGGCACGATAACATGCTCTGTGAATACAATTTCTGTCTTTCCTTCACTGTTGCAATAGCTGTGGTTGGTTTCGATTTTCAGCTTGCTGCAGTGTCACAGGTCAGACGTTGTGAATGGTCCACATCTTGTCCAAACCTGCCTGATGCCATTTGCCAATGACTCTCCTTATAGTTCCCTGACCAAGTGGCAAAGAAGGAAGTGATCCTACCATGTGTAAGCATGGCATGGGCTACCCTAAGTCTGGCACTGGGATGCAGCTGAAGAGATATATTGATATATTTCTTGAAAAGTGCAGCATTTAAAGATATATGGAACGAATCCTTCATCAGCTGCCAAGAAAGTCTCCCCCTAGACATCCATGTTATCCATACTCACTGCAATTAGTTCCGCATGGGAAGTAGGGAAAGTACAGTATGTCATTACTTAAGGGAATTATTGTATTCCCATTTATGTTTTTGGAAATCAGATCAGAAACTCCAAGTTACATTATAACATTGGCCTAGGCCCCAACATTATTTGATTTTGGCATTAGGGTGAGCAGAAGGTGTTTCGCTCTGAGTGTGATTCTATTGATTCACTGGGAAGCTGTTATTAAAACAAACTTTATTTAACAACACAGTTAAAATCAAACACAAATAATTAGCATAGCTTTATCCAGTTGAAATATTTAAAACATGACAAAGTATAATTCTTAACTGCTAGCTATCTCTATGGTTCCAATTTAAGCAATATCCCCACAGACATAAATCCCTCTTCAAGATCAGTTGGCGCAAAACATGCAGACTAATGTGGGGTGCTGGGTTTCCAGCCTTTTAACAGCTCTGGACAGAGATAGAGAAAGGCACCTGTCTTCCCATACAGCAGCCTGCAGAGGAAGATCTATCTGCAAACAGCACAGCTTTGGAGGAAGAGGCCTATTTTCTGGTAGGTTCCAGACTCCAATCTCGAGAGAGAGAAAGGAAACAACAGAAATCTACTTCTCTCTAAAGATCCTAAGCAGTATCTGTGTGTTTCTCTCTGTGAGTCCTGCTCAGTCACATGATTTTTCCTGTCAATCAACCTTATCAAACCCCACTCTGAAAAACCCCAAAGGAAAACACTAAAATAACCAAACTGCATTAACCCAGGTTAAAACAAACACCAGAGCAATGAGGATCAATTATTCTTCTGCAATATCAACTTGTGGACTGCCAGTTATAGACAACGCAGCACCGGTAAATAGAACAGAAATATTCTTCACAACAAACATGACATAAGAACACAAGAAATAGGAGCAAGAGCAGGCCATCCAGCCCTTCGAGCCTGCCCCGCCATTCAATAAGATCATGGCTGATCTGTCGTGGCTCAGTTCCACATTCCCGCCCTCTCCCCATAACCCTTAATCCCCTCTCTTATCAAAAACCCATCAACCTGCGTCTTAAAAATATTTAGCGAGGCAGCCTCCACCACTTCAACGGGCAGAGAATTCCAGAGATTCACCACCCTTTGAGTGAAGAAGTTCCTCCTCAACTCCGTTCTAAACCACCCCCCCTTTATCTTGAGGCTGTGCCCCCTAGTCCTACTGTCCTTTCTGAGCGGGAAGAGCCTCTCCACCTCTATCCTATCCATCCCATTCATCATCTTATACGTCTCAATGAGATCTCCCCTCATTCTTCTAAACTCTAACGAGTACAAGCCTAGTTTATTCAGCCTCTCCTCATAGCTCAACCCCCTCAACTCCGGTATCAGCCTAGTAAACCTCCTCTGCACTCCCTCCAAGGCCAAAATATCCTTGTGTAAGTACGGCGACCAAAACTGCACACAGTACTCCAGCTGCGGCCTCACCAATGCCCTATACAGCTGCAGCAAGACCTCCCTACTTTTATATTCAATCCCCCTCGCTATGAAGGCCAGCATCCCATTCGCCTTCCTGACCACCTGCTGCACCTGCAGGCTGGGTTTTTGCGACTCATGCACAAGGACCCCGAGGTCCCTCTGCACCGTCGCCTGCTGCAGTTTTTCGCCCCGTAAGTAATAGTCCTTCCTACCATTATTCCTACCAAAGTGGACCACCTCGCACTTGCCAACATTAAATTCCATTTGCCATTTCCTGGCCCATTCGCCCAGCCTATCTAGATCCTTTTGCAGACTCTCCACACCCTCCGTGCAATTTGCCGTTCCACCAATCTTGGTGTCATCAGCAAATTTCGACACCCTACACTCGGTTCCCTCCTCCAGATCATCTATATAAATGGTAAAAAGCTGAGGCCCCAGCACCGACCCCTGGGGCACTCCACTAGTCACCAACCACCAATCCGAATAGCACCCATTGACCCCCACTCTCTGCCTCCTATTTGACAACTAATCCTCTATCCACGCTAACACCCTACCCCCAACTCCATGCCCCCTTACCTTCTGCAATAACCTCTTGTGAGGTATCTTGTCAAACGCCTTCTGAAAATCAAGAAAGACCACATCCACCGGTTCTCCTCTATCCACCACGACACAATACATTTGTTAAAGACACAGTATCATCACATTGTCCAGTTGGAACAGTTTGTATGATTGGCTCTTGAGAAAGGTTTCCAGTCAAAGAATGCCTTACTGCACCCCTCTGTTAAGAGATACCAAAGCATTTGAGATGGAATCAAATTATTACACAGATCCCGGGCACATTGAAACAATGATACCAGCATTTGATTTGTATTTCAGTCTTTCCCAGGATCTATTAGAGGAACAATCATAATGTATTCCATGCTGTACAGGACAGCCATGGAAAAAAAACTAACACCTATTTGTAAACCAGGACCAGAAGAAAACCACATGCAAGAGAGAGAAAGAAAGAGTTTGCATTTAGATAGACTAGTCACATTCTCAGGGCTACCCAAAATGCTGAATTACTTCTAATGCTTGTTATGAGTGCGGGACTTTAGAAGATGGTTGTGTTTTAAAAAAGCTCCTTTAGCTTATGGTGAAACAGAATGTTCTAGGTAGGGAAAATAGTGCCTGGAGACAGGCCCATGTGATCTGGTTATCATTGGAAAAGAAATGCAATCTGAAAATCTATTGTAAATCAACTGGCAATTTTCACACCTTGATACAAAAATCAGTAAGTTGCTTTTGACTCAGAGACAGAGAATGCAGCTGCTGTAGAGAGTGGGGAAGAAAGTTTGCATTTGTGTTAGCAGCCAAGCAGGATGCTGGTTGGAGCTGGTTCTCTGTTCAAAAAGAAGAACACAGAACAGACAGGGTTTTTGGAGACCTAGGGAACAAAGTGTTGCTGAGGTGGCCCTTGCTGGCAGAAGACAGTTTATTTTGGCAAAGTAGAACAATTTTCAAAGCACTTTTGGAGATTCAATTGGCATTGTAGGATGAGGTAAGCCTGCTGGAATCCAAGGACTGGATCTTGTAATGCAATATCTGTAAGAATTGTGGTGCACAGACATAAGAGTAAGATATATCTGTATTGCATTATTTAGTTCGTACGTAAGTGCCTTTCTTTACTTAGATGTATAGATTGCCTGTTAAGGGTAGCACAATGGTTAGCACTGCTGTCTCACAGCTCCAGGGATCCTGGGTTCGATTCCCGGCTTGGGTCACTGTCTGTGTGAAGTTTGCACATTCTCCCTGTGCCTGCATGGGATTCCTGTGGGTGCTCTGGTTTCCTCCCACAGTCCAAAGATGTGCACGTTAGGTGGATTGGCCTTTAGTGTTCCCCAATGCGGAGGTTAGAGGGGTAAATATGTGGGATTAGGGGGATAGGGCCCCGGTGGGATTGTTATCGGTATAGGCTCGAAGGGCCGAATAACCTCCTCCTGCAGGTATTCTATGATTTCCATGAAGTAGTGTTTGACCCTGGTTGACTTTAATTCATTTGTTACAGTAAAAGTCTTAAAAGGCAAAACCTTATCCTTCGATTATGTCCCTTAGTCACAGCAACCTTAAACACAAAGTTACAAGAAAATTAAAAAGAGTCATTCTTCTACAAAGTAGGGACTCAAAATTCAAAGTTCAAGAACAAAGGTTCAGAAGATTCTAAACATTTCTGGGCATAGTTGTGAGCTCAAGGATACTAAAATCCCATGGTACAGGATATGATATACCTTCTGATAAAAGGCAGTTCATGAAAAGACAGAAAATGGACCATGTGTCACCTCAGCAAAGCATTGATAACTTTTTTTGATTTTATTGGTATCACAAGTTGGCTTACATTAACACTGCAATGAAGTTACTGTGAAAATCCCCCTAGTCACCACACACCGATGCCTGTTTGGGTACACTGGGGGAGAATTTAGCATGGCCGATGACATGGACATAGCCTCAAAATTAGAGGAAGCAGATTTGGGACTGAGTTGAGGAGGAACTTCTTCCTAGAATCCCTACAGTACAGAAGGAGACCATTCGGCCCATCGAGTCTGCACCAGCAACAATCCCACCCTATTCCCGTAACTCCACATATTTACTCTGTTAATACCCCCAAAACTAGGGTCAATTTAACATTGCCAAATCAACTTAACGCACACATCTTTGGACTGTGGGAGGAAGCTGGAGCACCCAGAGGAAACTCACACAGACACGCGGAGAATGTACAGACTCCACACAGATGGTGTCCCAAGCTGGAATCGAACCCGGGACCTTGGCGCTGTGAGGCAGCAGTGCTAACCACTGTGCCACCGTGCCCTCACAAAGGGTTGTGAATCTGTGGAATTCCTTGCCCAGTGAAGCAGTTGAGGCGACCTCATTGAATGTTTTTAAGGCAAGGATAGATAGCCTTTTGAACAGTAAAGGAATTGAGGGTTCTGGTGAGCGGGTGGGTAAGTGGAGCTGAGTCCACAAAAAGATCAGCCATGATCTTATTGAATGGCGGAGCAGGCTCGAGGGGCCAGATGGCCGACTCCTGCTCCTAGTTCTCATATTCTTAATGTACAGACAGCGACCCAAGCTGGGAATCAGACCCAGGTCCCTGGCACTGCGAGGCAGCAGTGCTGACCACTGTGCCACCATGCTACCCTGTGAGGGGCTGAATGGCCATATATTCATGTTAAATATTCAGCAAGTGAATTAATGAACCTGTTGCATTGTTTCTTTCGATCGTGTAAAGTTTGTTGTGAAGTATCCAAATGTTTGAAAGTCAACTCTGTGCGTTGTAATTATAACTCAATTACGTGAAATCTCACCACAGAGCAACAGATCTTTAAGCTTCACATGTTGTAGACTAGTGTTTGTGCTCTAGCTGCCCATCCAGACACTACTGCCTATCCCTAGTAGCCCAAAGGCAGTTGAAAGTCAACCACATTGCTGTGGCTCTGGAGTCACCTGTAGGCCAGACCAGGCAAGGATGGCAAATTTCCTTCCCTCTAAAGGACATTAGTGAACCAGATGGGTTTTTTTTGGTGGTGGTTTCATGGTCATAAATAGATTTTTAATTCCAAATTCAAATTCCACCATCTGCTGTGTTGGGATTCGAACTCAGGTCCCCAGAACATAAGCTCCAAAATAAATTGTGTTCTGGTTGTGGGAAAGAAGAGTTGGGGGTGGCTGAGAGGGGGCTCTTCCATCAACAGCAGCTCTCTTTTAACATTGAGCACTCCTGCCCAATCCAGTAACCGCAGGGTAAAAGTCCTTTCTCTCCGTCGGACAGCTCAATCCCCCGATACGGGGCAGGCAGTGTAGGGGGGAGTTGCGTTTCCTATGGGAAGGGAATCCCCCTCTCCCCCGCATCCTGAAAATCTGAGTTCCATTTGGAATTCCAGTTGCAGCAGGCTACTGGATCAATTTCAGTTAAATATACGGAAGATGCTCAGATAAACCCCTGTTTGACACATTTAATTTACTACACGACAGGTTACATTTTTCCATGTCATCGTCACTCTTCACCTTTTCTTCGAGCTAAATGCTTTCTTTTGGTTAGTCCTACAGATCGGCATTATGTAGCTTTAATTCCTAACCTGGGCGATATCCTTCTATGCCAGTTTCTTCCCCAGATTGTCTCCAAAGGTGTATTAACATTGATTGTGACCTCCTGACACTGGCCATAAAACTTTCATTTCCATGGACCATGCTGTCCATCTCTTTCAGCTTGATATTATTGAATCGACCCCTAATGCACTACTTATACTGGCTGATTGACAAACTTGTTCAGCCACATTCTTGGGACGGGATGCTTAGACTGACTGCAGTGTGCCTTAGGTTTAATGCATCTGAGCTTCCAAAATATAGAGGATAGGAGCAGGAGGAGGCCTTCCAGCCCTTCAAGAATGTTCTGCCATTCATCACGAGCATGGCTCATCGTCCAACTCAATAGCCTAATCCTGCTTTTTCTCCATAACCTTTGATCCCATTCGCCCCAAGTGCTATATCCAACCAACTCTTCAATGTTTTGGCATCAACTACTTCCTGAATTCCACAGCCTCACCACTCTTTGGGTGAAGAAATGTCTCCTCATCTTCATCCTAAATGGTCCACCCCGAACCCTTGGACTGTAATCCATGGTGCTGGATTCCCCCACCATCCTCCCTGCATCTACCTTGTCTAGTCCTGTTGGAATTTTGTAAGTCTCTATGAGATCCACCCCCCCCCACATTCGTCTGAACTCCAGTGAAAACAATCCTAACCTAGTCAACCTCTCCTCATACATCAGTCCTGCCGTCCTCGGAATCAGCACGGAGCAAATTTGAGTGCCAAAGACCAAAAGACTGCAAACAAATTGAACCACAGAAAATCACCGTGGTTGAATTGCGTTCTCAGTGTCCCTTCCTCCACCTTCTCTGAGTTGATTTGATTTATTATTGAGGGGGTCTGAAGGAGGTTCTCAAGAATAATCCCAGGAATGAAGGGTTTCTCTTATGAGGAGCAGTTGAGGCATCTGGGTCTATATTCAATGGAGTTGAGAAAGATGATGGGGAATCTTACTGAAACTTACAGGATACTGAGAAGCCTGGACAGAGCTGACATAGAGAGGATGTTTCCACTAGCGGGAGAGATGGGAACTCGAGGGGACAACCTCAGAATGAAGGGATGCTCCTTTAAAACTGGGGAGAAGGCAGGAAAATGGGGATGATGGATGAGGAGCTTATCAGCCATGACCAAATGGCGAAGCAGACTCGATGGGCCAAATGGCCTAATTCTGCTCCTAGTTCTTACGAACTTATGAGGTGAGGAGGAATTTCTTCAGCCAGAAGGCGGTGAATCTGTGGAACTCATTGCCACAGAAGGCTGTGGAGGCCAGATCATTGAGTGTCTTTAAGTCAGAGATAGATAGGTTCTTGATCAATAAGGGAATCAAGAGTTATGGGGAGAAGGCAGGAGAATATGCAGATTTCACACAGACAGTCACCCAAGGCCAGAATTGAACCTGAGTCCCTGACGGTGTGAGGGAGTAGTCACTGTTGACTGTTAATAAAGCCCTTGATATGCTCACTGGGATATCCCACATGAATTTCACTCCTAGTTCTGTGTTTCTCTACTGCAGCTAGCTGACATTTACAGCTGTAATTCTGGTATATGTATTTATTTTGTTAAACCATGATCAGATGGCAAGGCATAAGTGAGGAACCTTCAGAACCTGACGACAACAATAAAATCCAAGGCACGAATATCTCATGGTTTTTACAATGCCTGTGATGGCCTTAGTTTTTGGCCTTCCCTGTACTAAAGGTGTCCCTTGCAATGCGTGCTTTATTCCTGCTAACAGCTAATTAAATGGATGCATGGCATTATACTACAGGTTTTTAAGCCCTAAACTTCAACAGCATCTAAACAACCGGAGCTGTGTCGGCTATTTAGTGTGTTTGACGCTGCGATATGCCCCAAAAGAATGTCAGACTGTTGCGATACAGAGGTTGATCCCTGTTTGAGAATCTATGCTAAATTCCCCAAAGAGGAATACCTCACTTCCTAATCTGTTCAAAGTGTTTGGGAAGATGTGAACTGCTTTTCATTAATGTTTAGAGGCTCATTAACAGAAAGGCCTGACACTCACTATAAGTGAACAATTAACGAGTGATTTATTTAACTGACCGGGAACTTTTACTAAACAAGTAACATTTTGATTAAAGTAAGCTACTTCTGTAATGCTGTTCAAATAAATACAAGGTTTATTCATTACCAAAAATACCCCAGAAATTTAGTCACTCTCAAAAAAATATACAATCAGGTTTTGTGGTTTTGAAAACAACCTTCTGTCCATTCAGCTGTCTGTAAACTCTTTCTAATTTTGGTATCCATCGTTAGATAGATCGAGAGTTCTCTTAAGAGATATTTTTAAGCTGGCAGAAGGCTGGTTCTTGCCTTTTCTAGGTGTTTAGAGCTGGCAGCTCTAAGTGAACTCAAAGCAGGCAGTTGAATTCTTTTTCATAACCCGAATGATCTAATCATCTTTTTTACACTAGGATTGCTCTGATATTGCCAACAACAGGCAAATTCAAATTCCTGATAGCTGAGTGCCTTCTCTAAACTGATGGGCTGTCAAAATTCAAAAGTCTGCAAAGCCTGTTACCAAAGCAACCCTGATGCTTGGTCCTGATTATAAATGTTGCAATCTGTGTACCCTGTTGTCTGCATTTTGAACATTCAAGCACTGACATAAAACTGGCTTTTAAAAGAACCACACTCAGAATCATAGAATCCCCATTTTCATCTGTACTGCAGAGGACACCTCGGACGGCTCAAACAATGAGGCAATATGGGTAGAGCTCAGAAGTGTGTAGTCACAATGTTGGGGATTTACTTTAGGCTTCCAAACAGCCAGCAGGAAATAGAAGAACAGATATGAAAGCAGATTTTGGCAAGGTGTAAAAGTAACAGTGTTGCTGTGGTGGGAGATTTTAACTTTCTCTATATTGGATTGGGACTCACTGCTAGAGACATGGATGGGGCAGAATTTGTAAGGAGCATCCAGGAGGGCTTCTTGAAACAGTGTGTAGATAGTCCAACTAGGGAAGGGGCCATACTGGACCTGATATTGGGGAATTAGCCCAGCCAGGTGGTCGATGTTTCAGTAGGGGAGCAGTTCAGGAACAGTGACCACAATTCAGTAAGCTTTAAGGTATTGATGGATAAAGGTAAGTGTAGTCCTCAAGGTAAGTTTGGGGGAAAGCTAATTACAACAATATTAGGCAGGAACTGAAGAATGTAGATAAGGGGCAGGTGTTTGAGGGCAAATCAATATCTGGCATGTGAGAGGCTTTCAAGTGTGAGTTGATAGGGATTCAAGACAGGAACATTGTTGTAAGGATGAAGGATAAGTATGGCAAGTTTCGAGAACACTTCACAAACTCAATTTCACAACAGAACAAACACACAAATTGGAAGCAGGAGTAGGCCACTTGGCCCCACAAGCCTGTCCAACCATTCAGTAAGGTCATGGCTGATCTGATTGGAAACTCCAACCCCACATTTCTGCCCCCACCCCCGTCTCTTACCTTTCCCCATCATTTCATAATCTGAAGAAGAGGAAGTACATTGAAGAAACTTCTTACATTTCAATATTTCTGATTTCAACAGTTCCACATTCCCCCGCATGTTATTGGTCTATCTCACCTGACCCTTTTTTAGTCGGATTTTTCATTTGGGCCAATGCTGATCCCCACTATTTGCAATTGTCACCTACCTAATGGCTGGCATGTCACCAACCAAGTCCAAGGTCGCAATAGGAAAGATCAAGGTCAGAATTATTCGATCTCGTCCTTGGCTGGGCTTCTCCAGCCCCGCTGCAGGGAATGGAGTTTTGGCTAAGCATCAAATTCTCTGGCAGAGGCTGTGGGCCATCTGACATCAGAGAATTCACAAATTCACCAGTGACACGGTGGCACAGCATAACCTCCTTACTTCTGTATTTAATTCCCCTCATGATAAATGATAATACGGCTGAGTATCTGCCTACTACTGCAGACTTCATCCACCATCATAGTCATTGATATTGTACGAGTATTAAAAAAAAATAACTTTCCTAATTACTCGCTAGACTTATATACTAGCCTTTTGTAATTCATGGGATGGCACGGTATCATGGTTAGCACTGTTGCCTCATAGCATCAGAGACCTGAATTCACTTCTGACCTTGGGTGACTGTCAGTGCGGAGTTTGCACATTCTCCCCGTGATTGCGTGGGTTTTCTCCAGGTGCTCCGGTTTCCTCCCACACCCCAAAAACGTGTTCTTAGGCTGATTGGTGTAACAAATTGTCCCTAAATTAGTCTTCCCTCAATCTTCCCCAATAGGCGTAGACAAAGGTCATGGGTAGAGGGGGGCACTCACAATGTTAAAATGACGGCGCAGGCTCGTTAGGCTGAAGGGCCTGTTTCCCGTGCTGTGTTGTTCTTTGTTCTTTGCTCTGGTTTCCCCCCACAGTCCAAAGATGTGCAGGTTAGGTGGATTGGCCTTGCTAAATTGCCCCCTGGTGTTAAAAGAAATGCAGGTTAGGTGGATTGGTCATGCTGAATTGATCCTTAGTATCCAAAAATTTGTAGATTAAGTAGATTGGCCATGCTAAATTATTCCTTGGAGTCCAAAGAAGTGCAGGTTAGGTGGATTGATCATGGCATATGCTCGGGATTACAAGCCTGGCTGGGATGATGGCTGGATGGGCTGAATGGCCTTTTTCTACACAGTGGGGATTCAATGGCCAAAAACGCCTCGACTTTTCTCTTCATCTCTCAAGCCCTGGTGCGCACATTTTTGTATAGCACTTGATGAATACTGGTATACATATATATATGTCTAAATATGCAACTGTGGTTTCTTTGTGACTTATGAAAACCACATTGACTTGAAGGTGGCTATCTGTAAACGAGCTGGGAGGGTGCAGTGGCGGCGGGGATTAAACAAACAATTCTGAGCTTCCAGCGATATCCTGACGCCCGGCTTCAATCTGGTAAAGTGCAATGGGTTTCGCATTACCAGCATCGGTAAATTGAAACCAAGCAGGCACCCTTTGCAATGAACGGAGAGTGAAATTTTTAATTAAGGGACAATGGGAGAGCTTTTCCTTCGCCCGAACCCAAGGGTAAACAAACAGCTCAAGGTACGATTCTTATTACCTGTTACCTAAGAGACCTCACGTCACATACCTGACAAATCACGGGCAACAGTCTGATGACAATGGCCCAGTTTACTCTGCCAATGATCGCACAGTATTGGACACAAGGGAGACAAATAAACATGGTCTGCCAGCCTAAGGTATTCAGCATTCTAAACAAAATCTGTCTCCATACACTTAAGATTAGCACACAACTTAATTTTTTTCAAAAAAAAGGACACAAAAACTGTCTTCGTAGCTGAGATGGAATCTGATAGTCTGGCAGCGCACTGCAATCCTTCAAATTCTTTCCAAATCGAGGTGAAGTGAGCAATAAAGGATGAACAGGATTAAGCTGTCAGTCCCCAGTCGATACTCACTGATACACAGTACACTACGGTCACCCTATTATGGAAAGGGTATTATTAAACTAGAAAGAGTGCAGAAAGGGTTTACCAGGATGCTACTGGGACTTGATGGTTTGAGTTATAAGGAGAGTTTGGATAGAGTGGGGCTTTTTTCCCTGGAGCGTAGGAGGCTTAGAAGTGATCTTATAAAGGTCTATAAAATAATGAGAGGTGTAGATCAGTTAGATAGTCAGCATCTTTTCCCAAAGGTAGGGGAGTCTAAAACTAGAGGGCATAGGTTTAAAATGAGAGGGGAGAGATACAAAAGAATCTATAGTGGCAACTTTTTCACACAGTGCCTGGAATAAGCTGCCAGAGGTAATAGTAGAGGCGGGTACAATTTTCTCTTTTAAAAAGCATTTAGGCAGTTATATGGGTAAGGTGGGTATGGAGAGATATGGGCCAAATGCGGGCAATTTTGATTAGCTGAGTGGCTAAAAAAAAGGGCGCATGGAGATGATGGGCTGAAGGGCCTGTTTCCATGCTGTAAACCTCTATCTCTCTATGACTTCCCACCTACTGTTACCATTCGCAGGAAATCTGTATCATTGACAAGAGGTTACTGCCCCTGATAGCACTCAGCATGAGTGCTGAAAATTATTACAGATATTTACGGGAATTTAGGTTCAAGTTAAGGAGCCGGGTTTGATTCTGGTTGGAAAGGAGACTGCGAGGTGATCTCAGGGTGAACCCCTTTTATTAAGAGAGGTGACTGGCATGGCCAATCCAGGCAAGTGGGGTGACATGGTGACACAGCTGTTAGCGCTGCTGCCTCCCAGCGCCAGGGACCCTGGTTCAATTCCAGCCTCGGTTGACTGTGCGGAGTTTGTATGTTTTCCCTGTGTCTGTGTGGTTTTCCTCCAAGTGCTCCGGTTCCCTCCCATAGTCTAAAGATGTGCAGGTTAGGTGAATTGGACGTGCTGAATTGATCCTTAGTGTCGGGGGACTAGCAAGGTAAAAAAATGGTATTATGGGGATTGCTTTCGGTGCAGACTCGATGGGCTGAATCATAGATCCCTACAGTGCAGAAAGAGGCCCTTCGGCCCATCAAGTCTGCACTGAACCCAATCCCACCCAGGACCTATCCCCATGTACTATACCCACTGATCCTTCCAACCTATGCATCCCTAGACACTAAGGGGCAATTTCTTAGCATGGCCAATCAACAAAACCCACACATCTTTGGACTGTGGGAGGAAACCAGAGTACCTAGAGGAAACCCACACAGACACAAGGAGAACATGCAGACTCCATGCAGACTGTGACCCAAGCCAGGAATTGAACCCAGGACCCTGGAGCTGTGAAGCAGCTGTGCTAACCACTGTGCTACTGTGCCATCCTTCTCCACTGGCCTCCTTCTGCACTGTAGGATTCTATGATTCTATGACCCAGGTTCAATTCTGGTTAAAAGCAAATTACTGCGGATGCTGGAATCTGAAACCCAAAGAGAAAATGCTGGAAAATCTCAGCAGGTTTGGCAGCATCTGTAAGGAGAGAGAAAGAAAGAGCTGACTCTTTGTCATCTGGACTCAAAACGTCAACACTCTTCTCTCCTTATAGATGCTGCCGGACCAGCTGAGATTCTCCAGCGTTTTCTCTTTCGGTTTCAGTTCCGGTCTCGGGTAACTGTCTGTGTGGAGTTTGCGTGTTCTCCCCATGTCTGCCTGGGTTTCCTCTGGATGCTCCGGTTTCCTCCCACACTCTAAAGGTGTGCAGGTTCGGTGGATTGGCTAAGTTGTCCTTTAATGTCAGGGGGATTAGCAGGGTAATTACCTGGGGTTACGGAGATAGGGCCTGCATGAGCTTGTTGTCGGTGCAGGTTCGATGGGCCGAATGGATTCCTTCTGCACCGTAGCGTTTCTGTGATTCGAAGTGGCTCACTTTGCTGAAAATCCCAAAAGCCTGAAGGGAGCTTAAAGTAAAAATGGGAGCATTATAGATCGCGGCTGGAGTGAAGAAGCTCCCTGGAAGTAACAAGTACAACAGAAATAATAAGAGATGAGAGAAGATTTAATGGGATTGAGGGTTATAGGTAGACCTGGTAGGTAGAGATATGATCGGCGCAACTTGTGTTCTATGTTCTACGTAAGATGCTGGAAATACTGAGTAGATCAGGCAGCATCTGGAAGGAGATGTCCGTCCTTGGCCTACTGTAGTGAGGACCCACACAAACTGGAGAAGCAGCACCTTATCTCATGACTGGACACATTGCAGCCTCGGGACTTGACGGTTGGCAACTTTAGATTGTGACCTTTCACCTCAATTGTCAACCACTTATTAAAAATAGCCCACGTATATATTACCTCAATGTGAACCCAACTCCTTCCACCTTCCCTCTCCCACACAAGTCCTTCTGTCTCTTCTTCTTAAAGTTGATACATTTTGCTGCCATCTCCTCCAATTTCATTTTCACGTGTTCATAAGATACAGGAGCAGAATTAGGCCATTCAGCCCATTGAGTCTCTCCACCATTCATAAGAACATAAGAACATAAGAAATAGGAGCAGGAGTAGGCCATATAGCCCTTCGAGCCTGCCCCGCCATTCAATAAGATCATGGCTGATCTGCTCCTCATCCCTATTTTCCTGCCCTCTCCCCATAACCCTTTAACCCATTACCAATTTAAAAAATCTGTCTAACTCCTCCTTACATTTACTCACTGTCCCAACATCCACCGCACTTTGGGGTAGTGAATTCCACAGATTCACAACCTTTTGGGAGTAGTTTCTCCTCAACTCTGTTTTAAATTTGCTACCCCTTATCCTAAGACTATGACCTCTTGTCCTAGAATGCCCCATAAGAGGAAACATCCGTTCCCCCCCCCACCATCTCCATATCCTTAATACCCAGCACATTGTCCTTTCTTTCAGTTCTGACAAAGAGCTAAAAGGGTGGCACGGCTGCTTCACAGCTCCAGGGACCTGGGTTCGATTCCCAGCTTGGGTCACTGTCTGTGTGGAGTTTGCACATTCTCCTTGTGTCTGCGTGGGTTTCTTCTGGGTGCTCCGGTTTCCTCCCACAGTCCAAAGATGTGCGGGTTAAGTTAATTGGCTGTATTAAAGTTGCCCCTTAGTGTCATGATTTGCGTAGGTTAGAGGGATAGCGGGTAAAATATGTAGGGATATGGGGGTAGGGCCTGGGTGGGATTGTGGTTGGTGCAGACTCGATGGGCTGAATGGCCTCTTTCTGCAATGTAGCGTTTCTATGATTTGAAATGTTAACACAGTTTTTCTCTCTTTACAGATGCTGCCAGACCTGCTGAACTTTTCTGGCATCCTCTGTTCTTGTTTTAGATTCCACTATGCACCATATTTTGCTTACCAATAACAGGAACTCAGGTTTAACCCCCAGTTCACTGTGAGCTAGCCATCTGAAGCATCAGTGAGTGGACTGCCATTGTTCATTATCATCCCAACAGATAGATTTCCCAATCCTAACGCTTTCAGGTCCGATTTACTGGAAAGGACAGTTGTGCCTGTCAGGCCCAAACAAGATTAGGTTTCATTCTAATGCCCTTCATGGTGGTCTGTGGGTGCCCAGATTCACTCGTGCAGGTGAGATACCAGGAAGTTGAACTAAGTCTGAACTGATACAAAGAAAGGCGACTTGAGATAATTCAATAACATCCCTGTTAACATCGAGCTCCATGATGGGCAACCTAATGGACCGCATGAGTGGGCCTCCTTCAGCTCGGTGGCACGGTGGTTAGCACTGCTGCCTCATAGCACCTGGGACCTGAGTTCAATCCCCGGTTTGGGTCACTGTCTGTATGGAGTCTGCACATTCTCCCCGTGTCTGTGTGGGTTTCCTCTGGGTGCCCCAGTTTTGCCTCACAGTCGGAAAGACATGCTGGTTATCGGCCATGCTAAATTCTCCCTCAGTGTACCTGAACAGGCGCCGGAGTGTAGTGACTCGGAATTTCCGCAGTCACTTCATTGTAGTGTTAATATAAAAGAATTCCGACCCAAATACGGTGGGGACAGTAGCCTAAATGGTTATGTTATTGTGCTCAGACCAGGACTAATGGGTTGGGGGCATGAGTTCAAATCCCACCATAGCAGCTGGTGAGGGGCTTTGGAATTTGAATTCATTGTTTCAGTCTTACTAATAATTCTCATGAAACTACAGGATTCTTGAAAAACCCATTGGTTCACTCATGACTTCTTCAGAAGAGGAAATCTGCCATTGTTTGGTCTGGCCTACATGCAACACCAGACCGAAAGCAATGTGGCTAACTCTCAACTTCCCTCTCAAGTGATCTCACAAGCTGTTCAGTTGCACTCAACTGCTACAGACTAAAGCTCAGTTAGCGTGCCCAATACTACGCAGACTGCAGCCATTCAAGAAGGTGACTCAGCACCATCATCTCTGGAACAGACTTGTAATAACTGCCCTGGCTTGAGACAATTCACACCTCTTAAATCTCTGATTACCCCTCTCTTCACTTGCACTGCCTGTACCTGTAAAAACTTGATTACCTGTAAAGACTCGTATTCCAACTATTATCTTACAATTGTGTCTTTGTTTATATATGCCGTGCCTGTGAAACCTGCCTCTCCACTCACCTTATGAAGGAGCAGTGCTCCGAAAGCTCGCGATTCCAAATAAACCTGTTGAACGTTAAGCTGGTTGTGAGACTTCTTACTGTTCTCTGGGGCAAGTAAGGATGGACAACAAATGCTAGCCCAGCCAGATATGCCCAAATCCTAAAAATAGCTGAACATATTCTCTGATCATTACTCTGAGGTGTTAATGTGAGGACAAATGTAAGTCATGCCATTGATGTATGGCTTATTTTAAAAGACAAAATTATTGAAGCCAAGATCACAGTTTGGTTTGGCTCCTGCTCTGACCAACACCATCAGAAACTACAAAGGATTGTGAATGAAACCCAGTCCATCACGCAAACCACCCTCACATCCGTTGACTCCATCTACACTTCCCGCTGCCTCAGAAAAGCAGCCAGCATAATCAAGGACCCCACGCACCTCGGGCATTCTCTCTTCCACCTTTTTCTGTCAGCAAAATGATGCAAAAGTCTGAGATCACGTACCAACCGACTCAAGAATAGCTTCTTCCCTGCTGCCATCAGACTTTTGAAGGGATCTACATCACACTAAGTTGATCTTTCTCCACATCCTAGCGCTGACTGTAACTCTACATTCTGCACTCTCTTGGTTCCTTCGCTATGAATGGTATGCTTTGTCTGGGTAGAGCAAGAAACAATACTTTCAGATATATTAATACATGCGACAATAATAAATCAAATCAAATGAAATCAATTGCCAATGCATAGCAAGTATATTTGGCAGCTTTGCTTTCATAGAAAATTATAAATTTCTAACAGGATTAGACAGGGTAGGTTCAAATAGAATGCTCCCGAGGGTGGGGGAGCCCAGAACTAAGGGTCATAATTTGAGGATTAGGACTGAGGTGAGGAGAAATTTCTTCACCCAGAGGATGGTGAATGTGTGGAATTCACGACCACAGAAAGTAGTTGAGGCCAAAACGTTGTGTGATTTCAAGAAGAAATTAGGTATAGCTCTGCGGACTAAAAGGATCAAGGGATATGCAGAGGTTGGGGGCAGGGGGTGGGGAGACAACCTGGAATCAGGATATAGCCATGATCAAAATGAATGATTGAACAGGCTCGAAGGGCCAAATGGCCTCCTCCTGCTTCTAGTTTCTAGAATGATGGCACAATAATTCATCCAATTAGTCCCACATGTCTGCTCTTACCCAATAGCCTTGTAAATGTTTTCCTGTCAAGTATTATGCAATTTTTCTTTGAATAGCGTTGTTGAAACATTTTCCACCATCCTTAACATCATTCTGGTATGTTGTAGACCATAGTATCCTGATGTGCAAATTTTCTTTTCCTTGTGTCACTTCTGCTTCGTTTGCCCAAAGACTGAAAGAGAACACAAGAGAAGACTATTTTCACACTGTGAGTTGTTACTCTTGGGAGTGTAGTGCCCGAGAGTGTGTGGCTGTGGCAGATTTAATCATGGCCTTCGAAGGACAATGGGATATGCATTGAAAGGCAAGGGAATGTACAAATGCGGGAATTAGGAGCAGAAGTAGGCAAATCCAGCCCTCCGAGCCTGCTCCACCATTCAATCAGATCATGGCTGATCTCTCTCTGGTCTCAAATCCACCTCCTCACCTGTTCCCCATATCCCCTCATTCCTTTTTATTAGAAATATATCTATCTCCTTGAAACCGTTCAATGATTCAGACTTCACCACACTATGGGGCAGCGAGTTCCACAAAGTCACCCCCTCTGTGAGAAGTAGTTCCTCCTCATCTCAGTATTAAATCTACTGCCACACAACATATACCCGTGATCTCTTGTTCGAGATTGCCCCACAAGAGGAAACATCTGGTCCACATTTACTTTATCAATCAGTTTTAAAATTTTATATACCTCAATCAAGGCCCCTCTCACCCTTCTAAACTCCAGCGAGTATAAGCCCAAACTGTTTAATCTTTCCTCACATGTCAATGCTTCCATACCTGGAATCAATTGGTGAACCTCCTCTGAACTGCCTACAACATCATCATGTCCTTCCTCAAATAAGGAGACTAAAACTAGACACAATATTCCAGATGTGGTCTCACCAACACCCTATACAATTGCAACAACACTTCTTTACTTTTATACCCCCGTTGTTTTTGCAGGATAAAACATGGATAAGGTCACCCCTCAGCCTTCATCAATGAGTCAGAGCTGTATCCATGAGGTCTGACTCTTTCCTCCTTTTACAGTGTATGCAAATAGGTTGCCAGCTAGTGTCAAGCCTAGCCCTGGGGGAAAGCCCCATAACACTTTAAATATTAAACATCACTCGTTTGGGTAACTCCTTCAGATTAACCCAACTCTTGACTCCCCAGTATTGTCCACCATCTTCACTGCACAAGTCAAGAGTTTAATGGAATAGTCTCCACTTGGCTGGATGAGTGCAGCTCCAACGACACTCAAGAAGCTTGACACCGCCCTGGACAAAACAGCTAGGGGAGGAGATGGCCTAGTGGTATTATTGCTCAACTATTAATACAGAAGCTCAGCTAATATTCTGGGGACCCTAGTTCAAATCCTGCCATGGTAGATGGTGGAATTTGAATTCAATAGAAAATATCTGGAATTAAGAATCTACTGATGACCATGAAACCATTGTCAATTGTTGTAAAAATCCGTCTGGTTCACGAATGTCCTTTAGGGAAGGAAATCTGCCATCCTTCCCTGGTCTGGCCTACATGTGACTCTAGATACACAACAAGGTGGTTGACTTTCAGCTGCCCTCCAGGGGCAGCTAGGGATAGGCAATAAACACTGGACAGCCAGCGATGAACTTTAAACAAGCCGGTTACTTGACACCCCGTCCACCACTCCCTCTACCACCGAGGCACAATGCCAGCAGTGTGTACCAACTACAAGATGCACTGCAGCAACTCAGCAAGGCTCCTTCAACAGCATCTTCCAAAACCATGATCTCTCCAACCTAGAAGGACAAGGACTGCAGATGTATGGGAAAACCATCACCTGCAAGATTCCCCTGCGAGACATCCTGACTTGGAAATATATCGGCTGTCCCTTCGCTACCTTTGGATCAAAAAACTGGAATTCCCTCCCTAACAGCACTGAGGGTGCACCTACACACTTGGACTGCAGGTGGTGGCTTACCACCACCTTCTCAAGGGCAATTGGGGATGGGCAATAATGGTGACCTAGTCAGCAAAACACAGATCCCAGGGCCAAACAACAAAAAGAAATTCCCTCACTTGATCCTTTATGGAACTTCCTAATTTCTCTGACTGGACGTTGGTGGATAAAATTACTGAGCCATCAATGAAGTTGTACAGTTGCTAATACTGTTTGCAAAGAACCAGTTATCCAGCTTTGGAGTCCACTAGATGTAGACAAAAGTCGTAGGTAGAAGAAGGATTGGATTGAGGCACTCACTGAGTGTTAAAATGGGTGGCATGGGCTTGTCGGGCCAAAGGGTCTGTTTCCTGTGTTGTGTTGTTCTTTGTTCTTTCCTGACAGAGTTAAAACACATGAAGAACCAAGATGGCGTGGAGCAAGGTGACTTCTTGCAAGCTGCCATCAGATTTTTGGCTGATCCTATCAAATATTAAGCCAATATTGAGATAGGATTAGAAGGTATCATACCTTCTAATTCTATATTTTTCTCTTGTTCTATGCTTCTAAAACTTCGTTCTAACTCTTCTAAACTCTCTAACCTGACTGTAACACTACATTCTGCACTCTCTCATTTCCTTCTCTATGAACAGTATGCTTTGTCTGTGTAGCGCACAAGAAACAATACTTTTCACTGAATGTTAATACATGTGACAATAATAAATCAAATCAAGTTGTTGTCAGCCGCTTATCCAAAGCATCTTCCGAATATCCACAATGCACTATGAAAAAAAAGCTCATTTTGAGCTTGCATCCTAATCACTAGATTTGATTTGAGTTGATTCATTATTGTCACACAGATTGGAAAACAGTGAAAAACATTGTTTCTTGTGGCACTATATAGACAAATCATACCATTCATAGAGTACATAGGGGAGTACACTGGCTAGGTAAATGCTAAGGTAAATGCTAGGGTTATGGGGATAGAGCCTAGGTGGGATTGTGGTCAGTCCAGACTCGATGGGCCAAATGACCTCCTTCTCCACAGTAGGATTCTATGGCTCTATGATTCTACAAGAAGGAAAGAACAGGATGTAGAATTTAGCAACGCGGTTACACAAAAGGTGAAGAAAAAGATCAACTTAATATTTGATAGGACCATTCAAAAGTCTGATGGCAGCAGGGAAGAAGCTGTTCTTGAATTGGTTAGTATGTGTTTCCGGAATTTTGTAGTTTTTTCCTGACTGCTGCCTCCCAGCACCAGGGACCCCGGTTCAATTCCAGCTTGGGTCACTGCCTGTGTGGAGTCTGCACATTCTCCCCGTGTCTGCATGGCTTTCCTCCCACAGTCCAAAAGATGCGCTGGTTAGGTGCTAAATTCTCCCTCAGTGTACCCGAGCAGGTGTTGGAGTGTGGCGACTAGGGATTTTCACAGTAATTTCATTGCAGTGTTAATGTAAGCCTACGTGTGACACTGATAAATAAACTTTGAGTGTAGATGGAGTCAATGGATGGGAGACTGATTTGTCTGATTAAATGTACAATGTTATCATGTCAAAAGGGATTGATCTTACAGGGGTGATCTTATAGAGGTCTATAAACTAATGAAGGGCACAGATAAAGTAGATAGTCAACATCTTTTCCCAAAGGTAGGGGAGTTTAAACTAGAGGGCATAGTGTTAGGGTGAGAGGAGACAGATACAAAAAGGTCCAGAGGGGCAATTTTTTAACTCAGAGGGAGGTGAGTGTCTGGAATTAGCTATCAGAGGTAGTAGTAGAGGAGGGTACAATTTTGTCTTTGATAAACCATTTAGATAGTTACATGGATAAGATGGGTTTAGAGGGATGTGGGCCAAGTGCGGGCAATTAGGACTAGCTTAGCGGTAAAAATTGGATGCATGGACAAGTTGGGCCAAAGGGTCTGTTTCCATGCTGCAAATCTCTATAACTCTATGACCTTATGACTCTATCTCAGTTTGGGAGACCACCTCAAAGATAATTTCAGCATAATTCTTGATGGATTACATTCCACACCCTAGTTTTCTATCTTGCAAGAAAGTTTCACAAAATAAATCTTTAATAAGTGACTTCTGCATGCATATTGCTCCTAAACTTGGTTTTAACAGCTCATAACTGAGATGCCCGTAACTTTTGCTAGTGATTTTACAAGATGGCTTTGTTCTGCCTCTCTGGTTAATGTGTCATATAAATTCATTGCCCAGTTATTGCTCCATGTTGTTTGCTTATAAACTCCTCTGTTCGCTCACCACCCAGTGCAAACATGAAAATGTCAGTGAAAAGGATAGAGGCCTCTTCCAGCTTCGCAACCCTCTGAGGTCTCCACAGTCCTCCCATTCTAGGTGGTATGGTGGCACTGTGGTTAGCACTGCAGCACCAGGGACCCGGGTTTGATTCCTGGTTTGGGTCACTGTCTGTGTGGAGTTTGCATGTTCTCCCCGTTTCTGCATGGGTTTCCTTCCACATTCTGAAATATGTGCTGGATTAGGTGCATTGACCTGAACTATGGCGACCAGGGGAATTTCATTGTAACTTTATTGCAGTGTTAATGTAAGCCTACTTGCGACATTAATAAATAAACTTACTTTCTTATACATCCCCAATTTTAATTATTTGACAGCACAGTGCACAGTGGCTAGCTCTGCTGCCTCAGAGCACCAGGGATCCGGGTTCGATTCTGGCCTCAGGTCGCTGTCTGTGTGGAGTCTGCATGTTCTCCCCGTGTCTGCATGGGTTTTCCTCTGGGTAGTCCAGTTTCCTCTCTTACTCCAAAGATGTGCATGTTAAGTTGACTGACCATGCTAAATTGGCCCTTATTGTCAGGGGAACGAACAGGATAAATAGTTGGGGTTATGGGGATAGGGTCTGGGTGGGATTGTTGTTGGTGCAGGCTTGATGGGCTGAATGGCCTCCTTCTGCACTGTACAGATTTGATGATTCTATGAACTGGCAGCCGTGCCTTCAGCTGCCTTGGCCCCAGCTTGGAAATTGCCTCCCTAAATCTCTGTGCTTCTAAGTCATTCCTTAAAGCATATTATGACCAAGCTTTTATCAAGTTGTCCTCATGTCAGCTTATAGAAACTAGAAGCAGGAGTAGGCCATTCGGTCCATCAAGCCCGCCCCACCATTCATTCTGATCATGGCCAATCATCAACTTCAATATCCTGATTCCCCCCTTCCCCCCCATATCCTTTGATCCCTTTAGCCCCAAGATCTATCTCCGATATCTAATTTCTTCTTCAAAACACACAATGTTTTTGGCCTCAACTACTTTCTGTGGGAGCGAATTCCACACATACACCAACCCCTGGGTGAAGAAATTTCTTCTCACCTCAGTTCTGAAAGGTTTACGCCTTATCCTCAAACGAATTTTGGACTCCCCCACCACTGGGAATATTCTTTCTGAATCTACCCTGTTGATCCCTGTTAGAATTTTATAAGTTTCTATGAGATCCCCTCTCACGCTTCTAAACTCTAATGAATACAATCCTAGCTGGCTTAGTCTCTCCTCATATGAGAGACCTGCTATCCTTGGAATTTACCATCCCCTGGTAAACTTTCACTGCCCTCCCTCTATAGCAAGGACATCCTTCCTCAGATAAGGACACCAAAACTACACACAATACTCCAGGTGTGGCCTCACCAACGCCCTATACAATTGCAGCTTGACGTTTAATAACACTCCTGTGACGTACCTGGAGGAGTTTTTCAACATCAAGGGTGTTATATAAATGCACACTATTGCTATTCAAGGTTTTAGCATGCAGGAATAGCCGCCCAAGGCCTTGATCCCTTTGTAGAAACTTCTAGAATTCCACTGGGCTCTTTTGAGGCTGATCACTTGTGAATAAAAAGAAGGAGGAAGGGAAGTTTGTCAAAGAAAATACTCTTGCATCAAGTGTAACGTCTGGAACTTTACGGCCATTGACGCCAACCCCCCTCCAACCCCCACCCAATGGCGCTGCCAATGAAGATGGAGAAGTTGGCGCTCAGCCAAATATCCATTCACCTCAACCGGACTGGAGGATCCTGCTGGTGTAAATGGGCGGAAAACTCTGGCCAATGTCCCGAAGTGTGTCCCTTTGTTTAGAAAGGGAGAAAGGGGTAGGTTGAGTCAGCCTAACCTTGGCGGGGGGAAAATAATTGAAAAAAAGTCCAAGGAACAGGATAAATCTTCATATAAGAAGACATGGGTCCATCGAAGACTGTGTCTGGCTGATGACTGGATTTTCTGAGGTGGCAACGAGGAAATTGTGATCAGTTTTGGGCCCCAAATCTAAGGAAGGGTTTTCTGGCCTTGGAAAGGACCCAGAGGAGGTTCACAAGGATGATCCCAGGAATGAAGGGTTTGTCTTATGAGGAATGATTGAGGAGTCTGGGTCTATCCTCGATGGAGCTTAGAAGGATGAGGAGGAGATCTAATTGAAATTTACAGAATAAAAATTAAGCTGAACAAAAGTACTGAGAGGCCTCTGAGAGAGTGGATGCTGAGAGGATGTTCCCATTAGTGGGAGAGACTAGAACTCGAGGGCGTAACCTCAGAGTGAAGGAACGTCCCTTTCAAACTAGGGAGAAGGCAGGAAAATGGGGGTGAGGGATGAGGAGCATATCATCTATGATAGAATGGTGGAGCAGATTTCATGGGCCAAATGGCCAGATTCTGCTCCTGGATTTTATGAACTTATGAGATAAGGAGGAATTTCTTTAGCCAAAGGGTGGTGAATCTGTGAAATTCATTTCCACATCATCTCTTCAAGACAGAGATAGATGGACTCTTGATCAATAAGGGGATCAAGGGTTATGGGGAGAGGGCAGGAGAATGGGGATGGGAATCGTATCAGCCACGATTGAATGGTGGAGCAGACTCGATGTGTCAAATGGCCTAATTCTGCTCCTGTATCTTATAGTCTTGTGGTCGGTGAGGCTCGATAGAGTCTGTATAGATTTCAGCAAGGCTTTTATAAGGTCCTACATGACAGACTGGTCACCAAGGTGAAAGCCCAGGGATCCAAACCAAAGTGGCAAATTGGATTCAAAATGGGCTCAGATGCAGGGAGCATTGTGCAATTGTCAATGTGTGCTTTCATGCCTAGAAGGTTGTTTTCAGTGTGGTTCTACACGGCTCTGTACTTGTTTTTTGTGATATCTATATACCAATGTTTTAGAATAGAATGTAGTTGTGCAGGATTAAGAAATTTGCAGATGACACAAAGACTAGCTGCATGGTTGATAATGAAGAAGGAGGTTGCAGGAAGACATCAATGGATGAGTCAGGAGGATGGAAGAATGGCAGCAGGAATTCAATCTGAAGAAGCATCAAGTTTGGGAAGACTAACAAGGCAAAGGAATACAGAAAACTGGGAAGACATTGAGAAGTGTAAAGGAACAGAAGGATCTTGGAGCCCATGTGCATGGATCATTGAAGGCACCAGGATAGGTAGATAATATGGTCAGGGAGACATACAAAAAACAAAGAACAAAGAACTGTACAGCTCAAGAACAATCCCTTCAGCCCACCAAGCCTGCACCGATCAGATTGTCCTAACTAGACCAGCCACCTTTATCCCTCTATTCCCTGCCTGTTCATGTGTCTATTCAGATAAGTCTTAAATGTGGCTAACTTATCTGCCTCAACCACCTCACTTGGCAGTGCATTCCAGGAGCCCACCACCTTCTCTGTAAAAAGCTTCCTCCGCACATCCCCACTGAACCTTTACCCCCTTACCTTGAACTTGTGCCCCCTTGTAATTGTCATTTCAGACCTGGGAAAATGCTTCCAACTGTTCATTTTATCTATGCCCCTCATAATGTTATAAACTTCTATCAGATTGCCCCTAAGCCTCTGTCTTTCCAGGGAGAACAATCCCAGTTTATTCAATCTCTCCTCATCGGTAATATCAGGTAACGTCCCTGTAAAACTTTTCTGTACTCCTTCCAAAACCACCACATCCTCTGGTAGTATGGCGACTATAATTAGACGCAGTATTCCAAACAAGATATTTTTCCTTGAGGCATGAAACATAAGAACTGCGAGGCTTTGTTGGGGTTTTATAAAACTTTAGCGAGGATGAGAGTACTGTGTGCAGTTCTGGTCACTGCACTGGAGGAGAGACTTGGAGCTGGATTTTACTGGGTGCTATAATCACCATGCTCCCAGCTAAAATTCTGGCCTTGGGTCACTGTCTATGAGGAGTTTGCACATTCTCCCCATGTCTGCGTGGGTTTCCTCTGGTGCTCCAGTTTCCTCCCACTGACCAAAAGATGTGCTGGTTAGGTGCATTGGCCATGCTAAATTTTCCCTCAGTGTACCTGAACAAGCGCCGGAGTGTGGCGACTTGGAGATTTTCACAGTAACTTCATCGCAGTGTTAATGTAATCCTACTTGTGACAATAAAAAATAAATAAGTACACATTGACTGAGAGCTGTGCCCTCTCTCAGCATCCAAAATGTGAGTATTTCTTTTGTTTTTACTACTTAAAATGGATGGGAGTTGCATTAATGTATAAATGATTTAGCATTGAAGTACAAAGGGTCTTGAATGTAGCCCAATCCATCACTTAAACCAGCCACCCATTCATTGACCCTGTCTACACTTCCCGCTGCCTTGAAAAAGCAGCCAGCATAATTAAGGACCCCACGCACCCCGGACATTCTCTCTTCCACCTTCTACCTTTGGGAAAAGGATACAAAAGTCTGAGGTCACATACCAACCAACTCAGGAGCAGCTTCTTCCCTGCTGCTGTCAGACTTACCTTGCATTAAGTTGAACTTTCTCTATACCCTAGCTATGACTGTAATACTACATTCTGCACCGTCTCCTTTCCTTCTCTATGAACGGTATGTTTTGTCAGTATAGCACGCAAGAAACAATACTTTTTACTGTATGTTAACCAATGTGACAATAATAAATCAAATTAAGTCAAATCAAATTATTTGTTATGGAATATTTGACGTGTATGAAATGTATTCGACCTTACTCATGGGGTCGTGGTCAGTGAACAAGCCTGACTTTGACCTTGTGGCCCACTGAGATGAAGGAGGACCACTCATGCGACCCATTCACTAGACTAGCTTGGCCATCACTGCACCACTCCCTCTATCTCACCATGAAACACCAGTTCACAAACCTGAGGTTTCACTCAGTATTTCCCCAGCCTGAGTAGCCCCCTCCCAGTAGTATTGCCTGAAAATCTTTCCCTCATTTTTTGAGGTCCAAATGTAATTCCCAGGAATGCACTACACAAAGGAAATCCTCCGCCTTTCCCAACAATGATGTGGAGATGCCGGCGTTGGACTGGGTTGGACATAATGAGAAGTCTCACAACACCAGGCTAAAGTCCAACAGGTTTATTTGGAATCACGAGCTTTCAGAGCGCTGTCCCTTCATCAGGTGAGACTTGGGGCTGGATTTTACTGGGTGCCATGATCACGGTGATTCCTGACTAAAATTCTTGAGTGACTGTTTGTGGAGAATCTGCACGTCCCCCCCATGTCTGTGAAGATTTTCTCCGGGAGCTCCTCTCTCCCCCCACAGTCTGAAAGGCTGGTTAGGTGCATTGGCCGTGCTAAATTCTCCCTCAGTGTAGCCAAACAGGACTCACCTGATGAAGGGGCAGCTCTCCGAAAGCTCGTGTTTCGAAATAAACCTGTTGGATTTTAGCTTGGTGTAGTGAGACTTCTTCCTTCTCCAACAATAGCCGTGTAATTTTGGACCAAGTCATGCTTGACCTCAAAGTCAACACGATAAGACATCTGACGCTGTTACAGTTGTCGATAGCTCAAATCATTGTGCCAACTAATTTATAGTTTTTTTTTTACAATCTAGCCGATTGAATTACGTTTGGATCCCAGCAGAATTAGATCTAAATGTTTGCATGGCACCTTCTCTCTGGACTGTTACATGTAGCAGATGGTACCAAATAACTGGGGACCATCTTGTACTGTATGGCAGTAACCAGTTGGGATTCGAATCAAGCCATTTACATGAGGCTGGCTTAAATCTGCCATTTTATAACAGCCTGGCTTGAATCAATTTACTCCGCTGCCAGTTCAAAGCTGGCATCGAGAAGCGGGCGTCTGCACTCTGGGCCAACGTGGGTAGCAAACATTTACATGGTACATTTGGAACAGCTGTAAACTGCGAACAAACCCCCAAACCGACATCTGTTGTGTAAATGGGATATGAGAGACCAGAGCTGCTCGGAAGATTATTAATCAGGCAACCTCCGAGGCACGGCCGTGGGTCCTCGCAGAGTGAGTTCGCCAGCTCAGGTTGTGTTGTGTGAGTGGAGTAGGGGGGCGGTGGGGGGTGTATGCGGAATGTGAGGGTAGTGCCAACCACATGGCAGCTGCTCCAGTTCAGGGTGACTGCAAGTCAAGACAACCTTTATCCATTCTCACACCTACTAATGGCCAGTTACAATATAGCACTGGAATAATGTGCCTTTCTGCTGTCTTGATTTGATTTGATTTATTATTGTCACATATATTAGTATACTGTGAAAAGTATTGCTTCTTGTGTGCGATACAGACAAAGCATGCCGTTCATAGAGTACATAGGGAGGAGAGGGTGCAGAATATAGTGACACAAAAGTCTGAGGTCACACACCAACTGACTCAAGAACACTCTGGGTATGTCAAAGCTTGGTATGACGCCTGCTCTGACCAAGGCCACAAGAAACTACAAAGGGTTGTGAAAGTAGCCCAGTCCATCCCACAAACCAGCTTCCCATCCATTAACTCTGTCTAAACTTCCCACTGCCTCAGGAAAAGCAGCCAGCATAACCAAAGACCCCAAGCACCCCAGACACACCCTCTTCCACCTTCTTCCGTCGGGGAAAAGATACAAAAGCCTGAGGTCACATACCAACTGACTCAAGAACAGCTTCTTCCCTGCTGCCATTAGACTTTTGAATGCATTAAGTTGATCTTTCTCTACACACTAGTGTGTCTGTAACACTACATTCTGCACCCTCTCCTTGCCTTTTCGATGAATGGTATGGTTTGTCTGTATAGCGTGCAAGAAACAATACTTGTCGCTGTATCCCAATCAATACACGTGACGATAATAAATCAAATCAAAACAAATCAAAATCACTCATAGCCAAGGTGTAGAGAAAGGTCAATTTAATGCATGGTAGATCCATTCAAAAGTCTAATGGCAGCTGGGAAGAAGCTGTTCTTGAGTCAGTTGATAGGTGACCTCAGACTTTTGTATCTTTTTCCCAATGGAAGAGGATGGAAGAGAGAATGCCCGGGGTGCGTGTGGTCTTTGATTATGCTGGCTGCTTTTCTCTGAGGCAGCGGGAAGTGTAGACAGAGTCAATGGCTGGGAGGCCGGTTTGCATGCTAGATGGGGCTACGGTCATAACCCTTTATAGTTTCTCATGGTTTTGGTCAGGGCAGGAGCCATACAAAGATGTGATACAATTGGAACGGATGCTTTCTATGGTGCATCTGTAAAAATTGATAGAGACACTTGAATTTCTTAGCCTCCTGATAAAGTGGAGGTGTTAGTGGGTGGTTTAGCATCAGTGTGGAGAGACCAGGACCAGTTGTTGGTGATCTGGACACGTAGAAACTTGAAGCTCTCGAACATTTCCACTTCATCCCCATTGATGTAGACTGGGGCATGTTCTCCATTATGCTTCCTGAAGTCGATGACTATCTCCTTCATTTGACTGACAATAAGGGAGAGATTGTTGTTGTTGCACCAGTTCACTCTTTCCTGTGATCCATCACATCATTGTTTGCGATCTAACCTACTACAGTGACCTGGGAAGAAGGCATGTTCCAGAGAGGCAATCACTGGGCAAGGGATCTACACAATAAAAAGTCTGACAACACCAGGTTTAAGTCCAACTGATTTATTTGATAGTAAACTCACTAGCTTTCGAGGTTTCCCTCTTCTTCAGGTGAATGGAGAAACCTCGAAAGCTATTGAGTTTACTATGTGTTTACCCCAGACCAACGCCGGCATATCCACATCAAGGAATCTACAGGCAGAGGAAGATTGAACTTTCCAATCCATGCATTGTTCCCACTGGCAGGCGAAACTAGAACTAGGGGGCATAGCCTCAAAATAAGGGGGAGCAGATTTAGGACTGAGTTGAGGAGGAACTTCTTCACCCAAAGGGTTGTAAATCTGTGGAATTCCCTGCCCAGTGAAGCAGTTGAGGCTACCTCACTGAATATTTTTAAGGCAAGGATAGATACATTTTTGAACAGTAAAGAAATTCAGAGTTACAGTGAGCTGGTGGGTAAGTGGAGCTGAGTCCACGAAAAGAACAGCCATGATCTTATCGAATGGCGGAGCGGGCTCGAGGGGTTAGATGGCCTTCTCCTGCTCCTAGTTCTTATGTAACAAGAGAATTATGTCTTATTTTGATTGCAGCAAGTATACAGACCAGTTATAAAAGCTGCCCATTCTGGTATCAGGTAAGCAATAGTGCTGGAGTACAGAGTGAAGCACTTTAACATGGTATGGAAGGTAACAGTCTGTAAGGGGGAACTGGAGTGGTTCAAACAATTTAGATCTAATCACAAAACACTCTTCCCAAACCGAATTTACAGTGCTAATTAATTGTTGTCACTTCATCGACACAAGAGGTGGCACAGTCAGCTCTGCTGTCAGCCTCTGCTTGATACCTGAGATTGGTAGCTCCATACATGGCGAATTGTCGATGTGACTCATTATCCCACCTCTACCCGTGCGTGGAATTCTTCTGCGCAAGGAGTGAAAAACACATCTGTGTCTCATTCGTTGCTCGCTGAAGTGAAGTAATGAGAAGCCTGGTTCCTTTTGGATTGACTTTTAACTGGATGGAAAATAGCCACTGCCTCTCTCGTTTAACTTTTTTTCTCGTCACTCTTTCACGCTTTGATTTACTATTTTCACATGTATTAGTGTGCAGTCAGAAGTATTGTTTCTCGTACGCTACACAGACAAAGCATACCGTTCATAGAGAAGGAAAGGAGAGGGTGTAGGATATAGTGTTACAGTCATAGCTAGGGTGGAGAGAAAGGTCAACTTAGTGTGAGGTAGGTCCATTCAAAAGTCTGATGGTAGCAGGGAAGAAGCTGTTCTCAAATCATGCAACACGTGATGTCAGACTTTTGTATCTTTTTCCCGATGGAAGAAGGTGGAAGAGAAAATTAAGGTGCGTGGGGTCCTTAATTATGCTGGCTGCTTTATGGAGGCAGTGGGAGGTGTAGACGGAGTCAATGGATGGGAGGCTGATTTGCACAATGGATTGTGCATCTTTCACAACCCTTTGTAGTTTCCTGCTGTCTTGGGCAGCGCAGGAGCCATCCCAAGCTGTGATATAACCAGAAAGAATGCTCTCAATGGTGCATCTGTAAAAGTTGGTGAGACTTGTAGTGGACATGCCAAATTTCCTCAGTCTTCTGAGAAAGTAGAGTTATTGGTGGATTCTTTTAGTGATAGTGTCGGTAGGGGAGAGCAGGACACCTAAAAAACTTGAAGCTCTCGACAATTTCTACTTTGTCCCTATAAATGTAGACAGGGGCATGTCCTCAATTATGCTTCCTGAAGTCGATGACAATCTCCTTTGTTTTGTTGACATTGAAGGAGAGATTATTGTCGCCACACCAGTTCACCAGATTCTCTACCTCATTCCTGTACTCTGTCTCGTTTATTGTAAGGAAGGAAATTTTGCAGCCAACGTTGTGCATAGCAAGGTGCCACAAATGGCAGCTTGGATAGTCAGGGGAATTTCCTCCACTCTTCTCTGAAATAATGTCACTGGACTTTTTGTTTTACATCCATCTGGGAGGCCAGATGGTATCTTGTCTTAGTCATTCATCTGAATGGCCTTCAGTGCGGAATTTTAAAAAAGCGTATTGTCCCAAATGGC
Organism: Carcharhinus amblyrhynchos; assembly: GCF_965287045.1. Classification (NCBI taxonomy): domain Eukaryota; kingdom Metazoa; phylum Chordata; class Chondrichthyes; order Carcharhiniformes; family Carcharhinidae; genus Carcharhinus; species Carcharhinus amblyrhynchos. The sequence goes on along the minus strand of NC_137335.1, from coordinate 11,098,324 downwards.
AAGTGATTGCAGAGCCCTGAGATGCAGAGGGATCTGGACGTCCTAGTGCATAGAATTCCCACAGTGCAAAACGAAAAGAAGCATATTGGCTGAAGTCAGAAATTGTGCAAGATAGGTGAATTGGCCATGCCAAATTGTCCCTTGGTGTTCCAAGATGTGTAGGTTAGGGAGGATTAGTGGGGTTAAAAAAAGAGGCTAAGGGGTTAGGGTGGAGGGGGTGGGCCTGGGTAAGATGCTTTATGAGAGTCGGTGCAGACTCAATGGACAAAATGGCTTCCTCCTGTACTGGAGGGATTCTCTGATCTAAAATCCAAAGATTAGAAAAGTTAGGTAGTTTGGCCTTGGTAGAGTGCCTATTCTTGTACCAAGATTTGTAGGTTAGGTGGATTGGCAGGGTAAATATTTGAGGTTATGGGAATGATGCCTGGGTGGGATGCTCTGTCAGAGAATTGGTGTCAACTCAATGAGCCAAATGGCCTCTTTCTGTACAGTACGAACTCTATGCACTAGGACACCTGGATCCCTCTGCACCTCAAATCTCTGCAATATCATAGAATCATAGAATCCCTATGATGCAGAAGGAGGCATTTTGGCAAGTTAGTCTGCAACAACTCTCCAACAGAACATCCCACCCAGGCCTTTTTCCCATAAATCATGTATTTTTCCCGCAAATCCCCTGAATCGGCACATCTTGGGAAACTAAGGGCCAATTTAGCAACATAGGGATTAGGAGCGAGAGTAGTCTATTCAGTCCTTGAAGCCCGCTCTGCCATTTGATATAATCACGGGTGATTTCCATTGCACCCTAACTTCACTTCCCTGTCTTTTCCCCACAGCCCTTTATCTCGCTTTTGATCAACTGTTTATCCCCCTCTTTCTTGAACCTATTGATTGATTCTGCATCCACTGAACTCTGGGGCAGTGAGTTCCATAGATTCACAACCCTATGAGAGAAGTAGCTGCTCCTTATCTCTGTCTTGAAACTTCCCCTTCTTACTCTACAACAATGTCCTCTTGTCCTGGACTGTTTTGGTTAACATTTACTTCATCAATCCCGTTGAGTGTTTTTTATATCTCAAACAAATCCCCCCTCGTTCTTCTGTACTCCAGCGAGCACAAGCCCAAGTTACTCAACCACTCCTCATTCAACAGCCCCTTCAAACCTGGAAACAATCTAGTGAACCTCTTCTGCACCGCCTCAGGCCACCACATCCTTCCTCAAAGAAGATGACCAAACCTGAACGCGATAGTCTAAGTGTGGTCTCACCAATGCCTTATACAATTGTACCAACACTTTTCTGCTTTTATACTCTACACCCTTTGCAATAAATGCCAAGATTCCATTTGCCTCTCTTATAACATTTGCATACTCACTTTCTGGGACTCATGCACAAAGATACCCTGAACCCTCTACACAGACGCCTTTTGAATCTGTTTCCCATTTAAATAGTAATTTGCCCTTTTAGTTTTCCAACCAAAATGGGTTTTCTCACATTTATTCACATTAAACTCCATCTACCAAATTTTGGCCCATTCCTTTAGCCTGCCAATATCCATTTGTAAACTTGTTATCTCCTCATTACAGCTTGCTTTCCTACCTGTTTCCGTGTTGTCAGCATGTTTCGCTATGTTACTCTCTGTCCCTGCTTGTAGGTCATTGATATAGATTGTAAACATTTGTGGCCCAAGAAATGGACCCCACCAGTTACAGGTCGCCAACTGGAGAAGGGCCAATTTATCCCAACCTTCTGTTTTCTATCAATCACCCAATCCTCAATCCAAGCCACTACTCTACCCCAAACTCTTGGGATCTAACCTTCTCGATTAGTCTCTTGTGTGGTACCTTATCAAATGTCATCTGGAAGTCGAGATAGATCACAACCACAGGATCCCCACTACCTATCTTGCTGGTTACATCCTCAAAGAACTCTAGCAGGTTTGTCAAACAAGACTTGCCCTTCACAAAACCACGTTGACACTGGTGAATTGAGCTTTTCTTTTCCAGATGCTCAGTCACCCCCTCCTTAATGATTGACCCCAGCAACTTTCCCACCACAGAGGCCAAGCTGACTGGTCTATAGATTCCTACTTTTTGCCTCTCTCCTTTCTTGAATAATATGGCCCAATCCACCTAAACCTGCACACCTTCAGACTGTGGGAGGAAACCGGAGCACCCGGAGGAATCCCATGCAGATAGGGGCAGAACGTGCAGACTCCGCAGTGACCCAAGGCTGCAACCAAACCCAGGCCCCTGGTGTTGTGAGGCAGCAGTGCTAACCACTGTGCCACCGTGCCAATGCATCAGAGGTGGTCTTATGTTGCACTTGGTAGCGTTTCTACCTCTGAGCCAGAAGTTTTGGGTTCAAGTCAAATTCCTGGATTTGATGGCCAAAGAAGTGGTGTTCAGGAGATACCCATGGTCGGCCATGTTTGCTGTGGTGACCCTCCTAGTGGCCCCCTCCAGGGAAAATAGGCGATGAAGAAAGGAGTGATTTATCTGAATCACATGTCTCCAAATGCGGAAGGGTTTTTCTCAATCGTAGGTAAAAAAGATGCCAATCTGTAATGCTACATCCTCACCAACATGTGAGCTATGGTTTGGTAGAACTCTGTCCACTCACTCAGTCAGAAGATTATGGGTTCAAGCCTTCTATCCCCACGTGACCGCAGAGTACCTGAGCCAAGCTGATATTCCAGTGAAGTACTGATGGAGTGCTCAACTGCCGGAGGTGCTGCCTTCAGATAAGACGTTACACACAGGAACAAACAAAGGCCAAAGAACAGTACAGCAAAGGAACAGGCCCTTCGGCCCTTCAAGTCTACGCCAACCATGATGCCTGCCGAGACTAAAATCGTATGCACTTACGGAATCCGTATCCTTCCATTCCCATCCTATTCATGTAAATGTCTAGTTGCCCCTTAGATGCTGCTATTGTACCTGGTCCTACCACCTCCTCGGACAGCGGTTCTAGACATTCACCGCCTTCTGTATAAAAAACTTACCTCGCACATCTCCTCTAAACTTTTCCCCACACACCTAAAACCTATGCCCCCTGGTACATGACTTTTGTACCCTAGGAAAGAGCATTTGACTATCCATTCTGTCCGTGCCACTCAAACATCGAAACTGGAAGCAGGAGTAGGCCATTTGGCCCATCAAGCCTGCTCCACCATTCATTATGATCATGGCTGATCATCAAACTAAACATCCTGATCCCCACATTCCTCCCATATCCCTTGATCCCTTTAGCCTCCAGAGCCTTGTCTAATATCTTCTTGAAATCACACAACCAAGATTCCTGTCCCCTCCACTGGATCTAAAATATTGCACATCATCTTTCTGGAGTGAAAAAAACAATATTTGTTTGTGGGACAAGGGCATCATGAGCTGGCCAGCATTTAGTGCCCATCCATAGTTGCCAGGGGGCAGTTGAGAGCTAATTGCTGGAGTCAGGTGTAGGTCATACCAGGTAAGGGCAGCAGATTTCCTTCTCTAAAGGACATTAGTGAACCAGATGAGTTTTTTTTTCGGAAATAGTTTCATGGATCACCAGTAGATTCTTAATTTCAGATTTTGTTATATTGAATGACAAATTCTACCATGGCAGGATTCGAACCCAGGTCCCCCAAGCATTGGCTAGATTAGCAATCCAGCAATAATACCACTGGGCTATCACCTCCCACCCGATCAAAAGGGAGTCAGGTTCAGATCCCCAAATCTGGAGCCACATAACCCCAATGAAAGTGAAGATCAATGCGGGTTGACTGGGGTGAGACCCCAGCGCCTTGCACGGTGGACCCACCACTGGCCCGTCTTACCCGTTCTGTCTGGGGGAGGTGGAGCAGGCATGTACGCGTTGGCACCCAAAAGGTGGTGAACATTGCCTGGGCAGGGAGGAGCAGGGGGAACTCTAGTGGAGGTCAGTAGTGGTTCTGACATGCAAATTGGTCATCCAACCTTAGTATGGAGTCGAAAGACTAACTGAACAATCGAGTAGCTGCAAAATTCTGCTATCAATGTGCAAAAACCAACACTTAAAAGCACATTGATAGAAGTAATTGACCACAGATGCTGGAATCTGAAACAAAAACAGAAAATGTTGGAGAAACTCGGCAGGTTTGACAGCAGGTTTGCAGAGGAGGTTCACTAGGCTGATACTGGAGTTGAGGGGGTTGGACTATGAAGAGAGGCTTAATAGACTGGGCTTGTACTTGTTAGAGTTTAGAAGGATGAGGGGGGATCTTCTCGAGACGTATAAGATGATGAAGGGGATGGATAGGGTAGAGGTGGAGAGGTTCTTCCCACTCAGAAAGGACAGCAGGACTAGAGGGCACAGCCTCAAGGTAAGGGGGGGGGCAGTTTAGAACGGAGTTGAGGAGAAACTTCTTCACTCAAAGGGTGGTGAATCTCTGGAATTCTCTTCCCGTTGAAGTGGTGGAGACTACCTCACTAAATATATTTAAGACGCTGGTAGATAGGTTTTTGATAGGCAAGGGGATTAAGGGCTATGGGGAGAGGGCGGGAATGTGGAACTGAGCCACTTCAGATCAGCCATGATCTTATTGAATAGCAGGGCAGGCTCGAAGGGCTAGTTGGCCTACTCCTGCTCCTATTTCTTATGTTCTTATGTTCTTATCTGTGAAGAGAGAACACTGCTAACTTTCCTAATCTGAATGATTCTTTGCTCCCATATCAGTTAGATGGTTGGCATCGATATTCAATTAACTTTGGATATCACAATGATTAGCAGGATACAAAGATTTTAATGGCCGGTCCTGTTGGAGGCCACGATTAGAGTCACAGAACCATAGAGGTTTACAGCGTTGGCACAGGCCTTTCAGCCCAACTTGTCTATGCCACCCAGTTTTTACCACAAAGTTAGCCCCAATTGCCCGCATTTGGCCCATATCCCTCATTACCCATCCTACTCATGTCACTGTCCAAATGCTTTTTAAAAGACAAAATTGTACCCGCCTCTACTACTACCTCTGGCAGCTTGTTCCAGGCACTCAACACCCTCTGAGTGCAAAAATTGCCCCTCTGGAACCTTTTGCCTCTCTCCCCTCCCTCCTATGCCGTTTAGACTCTCCTACCTTTGGGAAAAGACATTGATTATCTAGCTGATCTATGCCCCTCCTTATTTTATAGATCTCTAAAAGATCACCCCTCAACCTCCTATGCTCCAGGGAATAAAGTCCCAGTCTATCCAGCCTCTCCTTATAACTCAAACCATCAAGTCCCGGTAGCATCCTAGTAAAATCATTTTTGTACTCTTTCTAGGTTAATAATACCCTTTTTATAATGGGGTGACCAGAACTGAACACAGTATTCCAAGTGTGGCTTTACCAATGTCTTGTACAACTTTAACAAGACGTCCCAACTCCTGGATTCGATGTTCTGACCTATGAAACCAAGCATGCCAAATGCCATCTTCACCACCCTGTCCATTTGTGACTCCACTTTCAAGGAACTATGAACCTGTACCCCTAGATCTCTTTGTTCTCTCCCCAGTGCTCTACCATTAACTGAGTAGGTTCTGCCCCGATTCGATCAACCAAAACGCATCACCTCGCATTTATCTAAATTAAACTCCATCTGCCATTCATCAGCCCAGTGGCCCAATTGATCAAGATGTTGATCTGGAGAGCTTCTAACGACAAGGGGAGAGAGAATCTCAATACCAGGGGGTACAATGAGAAGTCTCACAACACCTGGTTAAAGTCCAACAGGTTTATTTGGAATCACGAGCTTTCGGAACGCTGCTTCCTCATCTGGTAAGTGACTGACCTGGTTGGCATGGGCAAGTTGGGTCTTGATTTGATTTGATTTGATTTATTGTTGTCACATGTATTAGTATACAATGTTTCTTCCGTGCTATACAGACAAAGCATACTCTACATAGAAGAGGAAAGAAGAGGGTGCAGAATGTAGTGTTACAGTCATAGCTGGTGCAGAGGAAGATCAACTTAGTGCGTGGTAGATCCACTGAGAAGTCTAATGGCAGCATGTTAGACCGCCATTAGACAGCCTTCTTCCAGGGAAGAAGCTATTCTTGAGTCTATTGGTACGCGACCACAGGCCTGTTTCCATGCTGCACATCTCTACGACTCTATGGGCATAATTTTCCCATCCCGTCCGCCGTGAGAATCGTAGCGGGTGTGGGGCGGGCTGCGCTGAGGTCCGTCGGCTTCCGATCTTGGACGCGGCCTGGGAAATCCCGCCCACCGAGCCTTTCTCTCGCTGCCCGCACCAGGCCAAGGCTTTGATAAAAGGGGGTGTCAGCGGAGTGTCAGAATTTGGTGTAATTGTAGGTGATGTCGGCACAGCCGTCATCTCTCTGCTGATAACCCGGCCAGCTCGCTCGTTGTTTATCGAGCCGCGGGCAATTTGTTGACAAGGTCTATTCCAGTAAATTGTGTTTAGACAACAGTATATTTCATTCAGCTCGGCTGCACCGACTAGACCAAGGTCAGTTTTATATTCTGTTGAAATCATAAAATGACACTCGAGATAAACAGAGTGTTTACTCTCTCCATGTGAGCTGGAGCTGATATGTAAATTTATCCTCCTGCTTTCATCAAATTTGCATTCGGCCCTCTTAACCAAACACTACGGGGCTCCAAATCAAACAACTTTTAATGACGGCCACCCAATTATGACCCGCTTGCCGTATCAGGAAGTGAAACAGCAATTTAGATTCAAATACAAAGTGCTTGCTGGAGTAGGCATTGTCACTCAGTTAAGCAATAATTGGATAAACTTTTTTTTTGTGTGTGTGTGCGCCCGTGGAAATGAATGTGTTTTGATGATGTAGTGCTGCTTCCCGATTATCCTGCACCTCCCCCCCGCACCCCTCCGCCTCTCTACTCATTGGCTTAATTTACTTTTATCTTCCTGAAACAGACCTTATTCACCTGCCGCCTCCCGATGTGGCTGAGGTCCCTTTTCCCATCACACAGGGGTCCGTATCGCCAGTCCGCGGGGGGATCTATCCAGCTCATTACCCTTAAAAGATCTCTCGGCCTTTTTCTTCCCCCCTCTGTGTGTGTGTGTGTGTGTGTGTGTGTGTGTGTGTGTGTGTGTGTGTGTGTGTGTGTGTGTGTGTGTGTGTGTGTGTGTGTGTGTGTGTGTGTGTGTGTGTGTGTGTGTGTGTCTGCGTGTTTAAAAAGCCATAAAGCCCTTCGCAAAGTTGCCACATTTGCATTTAAATGGCTGATGTTCCCCGGTGGTGCCCTAATCTTCCCCGAGTAAGCTCCAGGAAGTGTGCGTTTTTTTTCTCTGTCTCTTTGACATCAACTCTAATGGAACAGCCTCTGCAAACAACGCGCAAGTTATGTGGCTGAACCTGTCTCATTTTGACTCTGACCTTTCTCATCAAAGCAAGAGGGGGGTGGGGGGAGTGCGGAGAGGAGGAGGGGGCAGAGGAGGTGGCAGGAGGGTGTTTGGGGGGGCAGGAGAGGCAGACAAGGGGGCAGAGGGGTGGGGGCAGAGGAGGGGGTACAGAGGAGGGGGCAGAGGAGTGGGAGAGGAGGGGACAGATGGGGGGGCGTAGGAGGGGCGCAGAGGGATGTGGGGAAGAGGAGGGGGAATAGAGGAAGGGCAGAGGAGTGGGGCAGGAAGGGGAGAGGAGGGGATAGAGGGAGGGGCCATAGGAATGAAGGGAAGAGGGGGGAATAGAGGATGGGACCAGAGGGGGGGGTAGAGGAAAGGGGCAGAGGGGTGTTGGGGCAGGGGAGGCAGAGAAGGGGGCAGAGGAGTGGGGGCAGGGGGGTCAGAGGAGGGGGCAGAGGAATGGGAAGAGGGCGGAGGAAGGGGAGAGGAGGGGACTGGGGGGGGTTACAGGAGGGGTGCAGAGGAAAGTGGGGAAGAGGAGGGGGAATGGAGGAGGAGATCAGAGCGGGGTAGAGGAAAGGGAGAGGAGGGGGCAGTGGAGGGGGGTCAGAGAGGGGGAAGACGAGGGGGATAACAGAGGGGGGAGAGGAGGGAGGCAAAGGAGGAGGCAGAGTCGGGGGGCAGAGGGGCTGAACGGGGCGGGGAGGCAGAGGGTTTGAGGGGCAGAGGAGTGAGACAGAGGGGTAGAGGAAAGGGGCAAAGATGTTGGGAGGGAAGGAGAGGGGCAGTGGAGGGGGTGCAGAGGGGTGAGGGGGCAGAGGAGTGGGGCAGAGGAGGGGGCCAGAGGAGTGGGGCAGAGGAGGGGCAGAGAGAGGGGAAAAGAGGGGATAGAGGGCACAGAGGAGGGGGGCAAAGGAGTTGGGAGGGGAGGAGAGAGGCAGAGAAGAGTTGGGGGGGGGTGCAGAGGAGTGGGGGGGGGGCGGCAGAGGATCCAAGGGTGGGAACAGTGGAGGAGATGCAATTTCACCATTACTACTTTAACAGCCACTTGCACTTCAAAGAAGAAAAGAATCAGCAGTGTCGAATTGGCAAAAAGTCTGCACTGTGAAGGAATTTGGAGTCTTATTCGCAAGGTTAAGACGCCCATAATCGAGATGAGCAAGTCTCACTTGTATACATGGACGGTGTGCTCCCAAGACCAGAGCCTGGGCCAGTTTGGGAGGGAGAGGGAGGGGGGGGGGGAGGAGGTGGTTGGTGGGGGGAGAGGGAAGAGCTAAAAATATATTAAAAAAGAAATATTTATTCTCCCTCTTTTGTTTGCCCCCCACTCCGGCGTCTGGGATAACTCATGTCTTTCTCCGCCGTGTTGTCCTTTCTGGGGAACAAAAGCCATTGAAAAGTTAACAAGTTCAGGGCGAGTCGAGTGACAAAGCGGAGGAAACAATGGGAGGAAGGTGGCGGAGAGGAGTTGATGGTGGGGGAGGGGGGAGGAATGGCAAGGGGGGGGGTGTTGGGGAGTGGGGAGGGGGGGCGGAATGTCTTTCTTTGGAGGCACCTCTTCCTGGGGGAATGGAGTGAGGGGGGGTGGTGGGGGTGAAATAAGAGCGTAGGCCGGAGTCCCTCGCTAGGAAACTGAAGTGCCAGCACTCGGAATGCCGGGCCCATCAAATGGATTGTCCCGGGGTTCCAGCCCGCATAACTCATGGCGCAGATACAGGGGAGGGCGTCTATCCCCGTACCACAACACCACCCCCCCCCGCTGCCATCCCTGCGACTTGAGTTACGTTTAAAAGTGAAAAAACGGGAGCTGAGTTTCCAGTCTTATTGTAGCTGTCAAATGGCTATCTAATTGTGGCAGCGGTTCCCCCCTCCGCACTGATATCTTGCCTATGAGACCCGCAGCCTTGTGAGTGCTCTCTGCCATTCACGGTGGCAAAGGGATGCCACACACATTCTGTTTGTTCAACGAGAGCAAACAGATTGTAAACTCGCTGATAATTTTTGTACTGACAATGTCATTTACAGCTGTCAGCCCTTTGTCCACCCCTGTTTGCTTTATTCAAATATGAACCGAGTGGACCTCCCTCCTCTCGCCTTCTTCTGCATTAAATTCGCATCAATTCACTCCCGTTTGGTTCTTATCTGCAATTCAGTGGAGGCCAATCATCTGCTTCAATGCTTTGGTGTTGCCATGGAGGTGGAGAGTCAGGTCAGGGATGAATGAGAGCCCTCTCTGTCAGCTTAAGGTCCGGAGATCTTTGCGTTGTCCTGACCACAATCCCACCTCCCCACCCCCCACCTCCGGCTTTCTCTCTGATGCCGTTCCGGAGGGTTCACTTTGATTGCTAAACGCTCCGTCAGAAATCTGACTCCTATTGGGCAAGCTGCGCACAAAATGGCCACCTGGGCCACGTGCTTCTCAATGACGCGCTACTTTTCATCGAGTCGTAGAATCCCAACAGCGCAGAAGGAGGCCATTCGGCCCATCGGGGTCTGCACCGACCACGGGCCCTATGCCCCGTAACCCCACACGTTTACTTATCAGCCCCCCCTGACACTAAGGGTCAATTTAGCATGGCCAATCCACCTGACCTGAACATCTTTAGACTGTGGGAGGGAACCGGAGCACCTGGAGGGAACCCACAGGGAGAACATGCAGACTCCACACAGACCTGAGGCCAGAAGCGAACCCGGGCCCCTGATGTTGTGAGGCAGCAGTGCTAACCACTGTGCCACCATGCCATCCTTTATGTGTCTTTGTACGCTCTGTTTGTGATCAGAACTCCCCAGTCAACTGACAAAGGGGCAAAGCCCCGAAAGCTAGTGGCATTTGCTACCAAATAAACCTGTTGGACTTTAACCTGGTGTTGTGAGACTTCTTACTATCTTTCACCTCAGTTAGAGAAACTCTTGACGGTTGTTCAAGGTTTTCCCCAGAAATTCAGATTTGTCTCAATGTCCCCTTACTTTCTCCCCCTCAACCGCTCCCTCCCCCAAAACATCCCCACCTCCCCACACCTCCCACATGACTGTTTTCCAAGAAGTTCAGAATTAATCACAGAATCACACATTGCAGAAGAGGCCCTTTGGCCCATTCAGTCTACACCTAGCCTACCTGACTTGTCCCATAGCCTTGAATGCTATGGCGTGCCAAGTACTCATCCAGGTACTTTTTAAAGGATGTGCGACATCCTGCCTCGACCACCCTCCCAGGCAGTGCATTCCAGACTGTCTATTTATTACCTAAATGGACAAATTATTATTTATTATCTATATGGAAAGCAGATTCAAAACACATCTGGGCAGAGGGATCTGGGTGTCTTTGTACATAAAAAACAAAGAAAAATACAGCACTGGAACAGGCCCTTTGGCCCTCCAAGCCTGTGCTTGATGCTCTAACTAAACTAAATAAAACTTCTACCCTTATACGGTCCATATCTTCCTATTCCCTCCCTATTCATGTACACATTCAGATGGGTTCATGAATTGCGGGAAGTCAGTACACGAAGACAGTATGGAATATAAAAGGAGAATGTTGACATTTATTGGAAAAACACTGGAGTATTAAAGTAGAGAAGTGTTGTTGCAATTGTATAGAGTGTTGGTGAGACCACATCTGGAATATTGCGTCCAATTTTAGTCTCCTTATTTGAGGAAGAATGTGGTGATGTTGGAGGCAGTTCAGAGGAGGTCCACCAGACTGATTCCGGGGATGAAAGAGTTGATGCATGAGGAGAGATTAAACAGCTTGGAGTTTGTACTCGCTGGAGTTTAGAAAGATGAGAGGGGATCTGATCGGGGAATGTAAAATACTAAAAGCTTTTGATAGAGTAAATGTAGACTAAATTCAATGCTTCGAGCTTGCTCCGCCATTCAATCAGATCATGGCTGATCTCTCCCTGGTCTCAAATCCACCTCCCCACCTGTTCCCCATATCTCTTTATCTCTTTTTTTATTAGAAATATATCTATCTCATTGAAACTATTCAGGGATTTAGACCCTGCCGCGCTATGGGGAACCAAGTTCCACAAATTCACCACCCTCTGTGAGAAGTAGTCCTCCTCACCTCAGTTTTAAATCTACTGCCTCTCATAGAATATAGAGGGGAGAAGGAAAAGCGAGAGTGCAGAATATAGTATTGCAGTCACAGCTAGGGTGCAGAGAAAGAGCAGCTCAATATAAGGTAGGTCCTTTCAAAAGTCTGACGGCAGCAGGGAAGAAGCTGTTCTTGAGTCAGTTGTACGTGATCTCAGACTTTTGTATCTATTTCCTGATGGAAGAAAGTGGAAGAAAATATGTCTAGGTGTGCGTGGGGTCCTTGATTATGCTGGCTGCTTTCCAAGGCAGTGGAAAGCGTGGACAGAGTCAATGACTGGGAAGTTGGTTTGCGTGATGGACTGTGCTATGTTCACAAACCTTTGCAGTTTTCCATGGCCTTGGTCAGAGCAGGAGCCATACCAAACTATGATACATCCAGAAAGGATTGTACATCTACCTAACCATTCAAAAAACAGAGAACCAGTAATTATATCAAAGAATATAATTTAATCTTGCCCAACCATTGCACTGATTATTGATTATGTAAATTCTGCTTATAATCATCTGGTAACTGTTACTGGAATGTATAGTATTACTTATTGTGAACTATATTACACACTATAATATGTGTATCTTCCAGTACGTATCCTGGAAAATGTACAATAATGAGAATGTACAATCAGTATTAGAATATTATACTGTTTTATTAATCTGTAATACAACATTTTTATTCACCCTAACGCACGATATTCATTTTCACATTTAATTGTAGGAATTGGTTCCGGTTTCACCTACACATAGGTTCTGAGTTCAACAGAATTTGATCTCAAAAGACTCGGGCTGGGAAAGCCACAAGCAAACATACTCAAATGCAGCTCAGCCAACTGTTCCCTGGTAAATGGAGTAACCTTTGCTGATGTCTTGTGGAGTCCAGCACATAACACTGGACTGGAGTCACTTGCAGACCATCAATTGGGTGACAGGCTCCTTTCTCTAAAGGACAATGGTGATCCAGTTGGTTCTTCGCAATAAGCCAACCTTCGATATGTCCTCAATGGAGTTTGGAAGCACGAGGGTGAGGAATCTCATTGAAACTTACTGAACACTGAAAGTCCGGGATCAAGTGGAGGTGGGGAAAACGTTTCCATTACTAGGATAGACTAGGATCCGAGGGCACAGCCTCAGAGTAAAGAGATGATCCTTTAGAATGGAGATGAGGAGGAATTTCTTCAGCCAGAGGGCGGTGAATTTGTGGAATTCGTTGCCACAGAAGGCTGTGGAGGCCAGGTCACTGAGTGTCTTTAAGACAGAGATAGATAGGTTCTTGATTGAATGGCAGATCTATCTTGATGGGCCAAATGGCCTAACTCTTCTCCTCTTTGTGATGGTCTTACCTTATGGTCTACAATGTCACATGATCAAAACTCCAGGAAGGCAGGCCATCTGAGTTGGAAAGCGTCAGAATTAACAAATTGATGTCACTTTTTGAATGGGTTTCTTTTTGCTTCTTAGCCCTCTTTGTACTCAGGAGAATGGAACTTTCAACCCTTATTGTGCACCTTTTCGACATCATAGAATCATAGAATCCCTACAGAAGAGGTCATTTGGCCCATCGAGTCTGTCTTGACCCTCTGACAAAGTATCTTACCCAAGCCCATCCCTCCTGCCCTATCCCCATAACACCATACATTTACCCCAATAATTCTGCTAATCTACATCTTTGGACACTAAGCAGCACTTTAGCATGGCCAATCCACTGAATCTGCCCAACTTTGTACATTAACACTGCAATTAAGTCACTGTGCAATCCCGAGTTGCCACAATCCAGCGTCTGTCTGGGCACACTGAGGGAGGATTTACGACCTAACCAGCACATCTTTTGAACTGTGGGAGGAAACCAGAGCACCCTGAAGAAACACACGGAGACACGGGAAGAATGTGCAAACTCCACACAGACAGTGACCCGAGGTTGGAATCGAATCCGGGTCCCTGGCGCTGTGAGGCAGCAGTGTGAACCACTGTGCCACATCGCATTGCAAACCGTCATGATGTTCTGATCTGATTTATTGTGGAGAGCCTCAATTAGATTCCTGGGGATTATCCAGGTCAGTTGCAACTGGGAATCTACTTAGAAACCATACGGAACATGCTTCACATTCCAGAGGGGTTGTAATGGATCCACTTTGTGAATTACCTCTTGAACTCTTGCTCCTTGTGTGGCAAGAATTTAAACAGCCTGGATAACTCTGAAATGCAACACTGAAAATACTATCCTTTACGTGAAAAAAAACTGGAACTAATCATGAAATTAACCGACGTCTATCAACGTGACTGTCACAAAGAATGTCAATGCATGGTGTCCAGTCATTGTAATGTCAACTCTGTATATTTACACTCTGTGCAGATCACACAGGAGTTTTGCATTTAGCAATAGGCAATAGTACAGCTTGGTTACTGTTCCACTGTGTAATCAAGTTTACAAGCAGCCATTAGTGTAAATAGCAACACCTATACACAGCCCTGAAATAAATCAGCCTTCCCCATTTCCATTGCACCCCTCACCCCTCCCCACCCCCCACCCACTATCCCATCCATAAATCAATATCCTTCATATTGCTATGTCAATTGAATTTAAAATCCTTTCCTGGTTTTCAAACTTTCTCACTGTTCTATATTTAAGTGGTTGCATGATTGCCTTAAGAGCAGGTCATGTGACTTGAGCGTGAGGTTATTGGAATGTTTTGCTGGCTTCTGCCTTCATTTCATATTCTGCTCTGTGCAGGAAATATCTCTTTCAATAAATCTGTTGTATGTTACTTTGAATCAACATGTGCAAACCATATATTTTTCTTTCGGTCAAGACCCATAACCCCAGACATAGTTAAGACATTATGCACATGCTCTGTCCATCTGTGCCACATCTTGGGGCCATATGCCTCCTTGCGAGTTTCCCAGCCTTCCCCCTTCTGTCAGACAAGATGTCAGTCTTGGTATGTCCCTCACCTCTATCAGAAAGTTGAGACATCACTCTCCTGACCTGTTGTGGAAAAACCCATCTGGTTTGTGAGGTTATGACCTTTGGAAGGAGGAATGGAGGCGTAGGCTATTTTCTAAATGGGAAAATGTTTAGGAAATCAGAAAGACAAAGAGTCTTTGGAGTCATTGTTGAAAATTCCCTTAAGGTTAATGTGCAAGTTCAATTGGCAGTTAGGAAGGCAGATGCAATGTTAGCATTCATGTCGAGAGGGCTAGAATACAAGAGCAGGGATGTACTTCTGAGTCTGCATAAGGTTCTGGTCAGACCCCGTTTGGAGTATTATGAGCAATTTTGAGCCCCGTATCTAAGGAAGGATGTGCTGGCCTTGGAAACGGTCCAGAGGAGATTCACAAGAATGATCCCTGGAGTGAAGAGCTTGTCATATGAGGAGTATTTGAGGACTCTGGGTCTGAACTCTTTGGCGTTTAGAAGAATGAGGGGGGATTTTATTGAAACTTACAAGATACTGCAAGGACTGCATAGAGTGGACGTGGAGAGGATGTTTCCACTAGTAGGAAAAACTAGAACCAGAGGGCACAACCTCAGGCAAAAGGGATGGTCCTTTAAAACAGAGATGAGGAGGAATTTCTTCAGCCAGAGAGTGGGGAATCTGTGGAACTCTTTGCCACAGAAGGCTGTGGAGACCAGGTCATTGAATGTCTTTAAGACAGAGATAGATAAGTTCTTGATTAATAAGGGGTTCAGGGATTATGGGGAAAAGGCAGGGGAATGGGAATGAGAAAAATATCAGCCATGATTGAATGGCGGAGCAGATTCGATGGGCTGAGTGACCTAGTTCTGCTCCTATGTCTCATGGTCTAATGGTCTTATGGTTCACTAATGTCCTTTAGGGAAGGAAATCTCCCATCCTTTCCCAGGTCTGGCTGACATGTGACTCCAGAGCCACACCAATGTGGGTGACTCTCAACTGCCCACGGACATCTAGGAATGGCCAATAAATGCTAGCCAGCCAGCAATGCCCATATCGCATGAATGACTAAAAAAGGTTGGTAGGTGATGCTGAGTGACATACACAAGCGTGGGTTCAACTCCCATTCTGGCTGAAGTTATTCGTGAAGGTCCACCTTCTCAACCTTGCCCCTCGCCTGAGGTTAAATCAACACCCGTCAGTCTTCCCGCTCAAAGGGGAAAGCAGCCTATGGTCATCTGGGTCAATGGTGACTTTACTTATATTCCTAAAGGGAGAAAATGCGCGTGAAGGTACATCTTTAAAAAGTGAAATTCTCCAGTATGTAATGTGCCACAGTGAGGTGGTCAAGTGGTTGGCACTGCTGCCTCACAGTGACAGCGACCTGGGTACACTCTCAGCCTTGGGTCACTGTCTGTGTGGAGTCTGCACATTCTCCCTGTGTGGTTTCCTCCTGGTGCTCCTGTTTCCCCCTACAGTCCAAAGATGTGTAGGTTAAGTGAGTTGGCCTTGGTAAACGTGCAGGATTACAACGTTAGGGCAGGAGAGTTTTGGGCTGGGTGTGATGCTCTTTCAGAGAATAAGTGCAGACTTGACAGACCAAATGGCCTCCTTCTGCACTGTAGGGATTCTATGACTTCAGCCTGAGACACAGACAAGTGTTGGATTGTTGCAACATATGTATTGAGTTCATTATCACCAAAATTCATCAGGTTTGACTCATGGGGAAACAAGTAAAAGACTAACAGGAATGTAAATCTTCACATACTTTGTGGCATTAAACCAATCCACTCATATCTGGGCTCTCAGACAATGAATGCACATGGCTTTAAGCTGCAGAATTGCATCTTGATTGAATTGGTTGATTTGATTTATTATTATCATGTGTATTGGGATACAATGAAAAGTATCATTACTTGTGCACTTTGCCGACAAAGCATACCATTCATAGAGTACATAGGGGAGAAGGGGAGAAGGCAACGTAGTGTTGCAGTCAGAGCTCGGGTGTGGAGAAAGTTCAGCCTAATATATGGTCTGTGCATTCGAAGATCTGATGGCAGCAGGGAAGAAACTATTCTTATGTCGGTTGGTATCTTTTTCCCGATGGAAGAAGGTGGAAGAGAGAATATCGAGGGTGCATGGGGTCCTTGATTATGCTGGCTGCTTTTCCAAGGCAGCAGGAAGTGTAGACAGAGTCAATGGATGGGAGGTTGGTTTGCGTGATGGATTAGGCTATGTTCACAATCCTTTGTAGTTTCTTGCAGCCTTGGTCAGTGCAGGAGCCATACCAAGCTGTGATACATTCGGAAAGGATGGTACATCTACCTAACCATTCAGGAACGAAGAACCATTCAGTTATATCAAAGAACATAATATAATCTTGCCCACTTCATTGTACTGATTATTGATTGCATAAATTATGTTTAAAATCATCTAGTAACTGTTATTGGAATGCATAGTAGTATATATTGTGGGCCATATTACACTCTATAATGTGTGTAAGGGTAGGAGAGAGTGCAGAATGTAGTGATACAGATAGTGAGGAGAGAGATAGGCTTAATATATGGTAGGTCCATTCGAAGCCTAATGGCAGCAGGGAAGAAGCAGTTCTTGAGTCAGCTGGTGTGTGATCGCAGACTTTTGTATCTTTTTCCTGATGGAAGAAGATCGAAGAGAGAATGTCCGGGGCGTGTTTAAGTTGCAAATGATTTGTGTGTAAGATTTGGCTTTTGCAGTGAAAGTGATTGAATCACGAGATACAGTCACGTTAGAGAAGCGTTGGTTGGAATTCTCCGGCTGTTCCCAGCGGCTGGATGCCCCAGGGTTCCCCAGCGGCAGAGGGTGTGAGGAACGGGGAAATCCACTGACAGCAGCAGGACTGGAAGATCTTACTGTGGGCTTTCTCCTCCACTGGAAAACACAGCGTGGGGGAGAGGGAGTTACGTAAAATTCTGCTCATCTCGTTTCCGTGATCAATCACTCTTGCTTACCTCATCGAACACGCTGAAGTACAGGCCGTGATTCCCCCAAAAGCTTTGAATTGGTGGGAAAACTGTTCTAGATCCCAACCGTTTTGCCAGTTCAGTTTCTCACCCGAATCTCTGCACTGCCGAGTCACAGTCATGAATCTCATTGAAAGCAGAGTGGGGTGGGGTCTATTCGCCTGGCGTCTGACAGTTGAGGAACCCTCCGCATGCACAGTGGTCCCGATCTGTCAGTCTCCCCACTTGCCATCCAGCTCGATGGC
>NC_137335.1:8612461-8619007 GCF_965287045.1 Carcharhinus amblyrhynchos | reverse complement strand
TCTGGTGTGCCATCCCTTACATGTTCCATGGGCTTTTTTTTTTGCCAACCACTTGAAATCAGCAGAGGCCATCTGGAAATGGAAAGTAGTTTGAAGACTTGCCACAACTGTGAGGTGAGGTCATCAATTCTATTCAGAGTATCATCAGTCTGTGACAATTGCTGTAAGTACATCAGCATTAATATAAGTTGGGATGTCTGTATGATCAGACCTCCAGCATCAATCTGATTGCGGGTCAATTAGGGACTCTGTTGGCAGCAGTCTGTGAGTGTCAGAAGACAAATCTAGGGAGGATTAGAGTTTGGGGTATTGGAAAGCAGGAAGGTTTTGGCTTGTGGCCTCTTGATCCATGCTGAAGAATCAATCCCTGCATAAATACTGGGCGTGACTCTATCGATGGTTGATTGCTTTTGACTGATAAGGCCACACAAGCCATTCATATCCAGATGGTCCCAGGTTGATTCATTCTGCAGTAAATATTCGAATCCCACGTTGTACCTCTTCACCCACGGATCTGGGAACGGGAAGTTGTTTTAAAAAAAAAACATACGCTTGGAATTGGCAAAGTACTGTGGATGCTGGAATCGGAAACCAAAAGAGAAAATGCTGGAAAATCTCAGTATTTTTGCCCCTGATGGTTCTCCGTGGCCAATTTTCCCACTAAACTGTGTACACATCATTAATAAAGTTTATTTTTTGTGTACCAAACAGGCTTACATTAACACTGCAATAAAGTTGCTATGAAAATCATCTGGTTGCCACATTTTTCAGGTACACTGAGGGAGAATTTAGTGTCTCACTTAAATACATCTAACCTGCAGGTTGTTCAGATTTGGGTGGGGGGGAGGAAACCCATGTAGACTATGCACAGATAGGGTGGCACGGCAACATAGTGGTTAGCCTCAGTGCCAGGGACCCCGGGTTCAATTCCAGCCTCAGATCACTGTCTGTATGGAGTTTGCACATTCTCCCTGTGTCAGCGTGGGTTTCCTGAGTGCTCCGGTTTCCTCCCATAGTCCAAAGATGTGCGGGTTAGGTTGATTAGCTGTGCTAAATTGATCCCAGTCGATTAGTCGGGTAAATGAGGGTAATGGGAAGAGAGCCTGAATGGGATTGTGGTCGGTACAGACTCGATGGGAAGAATGGCCTCCTTCTGCACTGTAGGGAATCTGAGACAGTGACCCAAGCTGGGAACTGAACCTGGTGCTATGAGGCAGCAGTGCTAACTGCTGTGCCACCACGCATCAGGTGGATATAATTCTACTCACCTGTCCAAGATATTCCAGTGGCTTTTTTCAAATTCATTCACAGGGATGTGGGCTGGCGAGGCCAACATTTATTGCCCATCCCTAATTGCCCTCCAGAAGGTGGTGGCGAGCTGCCTTCTTGAACCCGCTGCAGTCTCTGTGGTGCAGATACATCCACAAAGCTTTTCAGGGTTGACTTCCAGGATTTTAACGCAGCGACAGCGAAGGAACGGGTTGATGTATTTCCATGTTGGGGTGTTGCTGGGGAATTTGCCCCTGTTCATCTGCAGCACTCGTCCTTTTGAGGTGGCCGAGGTTGCAGGTTTGGAAGGCGGTTTCGAAGGAGCCTTGGTGAGTTGCCTGTGTACATCTGGTACACAGGACACACCGCCTGCACTGTGAATAAACTAGGCTTATACTCGTTAGAGTTTAGAAGAATGAGGGGAGATCTCATTGAGACCTACAAGATGATGAATGGGATGGATAGGATAGAGGTGGAGAGACTCTTCCTGCTCAGAAAGGACAGTAGGACTAGGGGGCACAGCCTTAAGATAAAGAGGGGGCGGTTTAGAACGGAGTTGAGGAGGAACTTCTTCACTCAAAGGGTGGTGAATCTCTGGAATTCTCTGCCCGTTGAAGTGGTGGAGGCTGCCTCGCTAAATATTTTTAAGACGCGGGTTGATGGGTTTTTGATAAGCGAGGGGATTAAGGGTTATGGGGAGAGGGCGGGAAAGTGGAACTGAGACACGACAGATCAGCCATGATCTTATTGAATGGCGGGGCAGGCTCGAGGGGCTGGATGGCCTACTCCTGCTCCTATTTCTTATGTTCTTATGTGTTGGTGGTGGAGGGAGTGAATGTTGAATGTGGTGGGAAGGGATGCCATTTAAGCCGGCTGCTTTTTGCTGGATGGTGTCAAGCTTCTTAAGTGTTGGAGTTGCAGGCAAACGAGGAGGATTCTGACTTGTACTTTGTTGACAGTTTTGGCAATCAGAAAGTGAATTACTCCCCACGGGACTCTGACCTATTCTTGTAGCCACGATATTTAAATGGTGAGTCCAGTTCGGTTTCTAGTTAATGGTAGTTCCCCCAGGTTGGTGATAGGGGAGGATTCAGCAATGGTAGAGTCATTGAATGTCAAGGGGAGATAGTTAGGTCCTCTCTTAATGGAGGGGTCATTGCCAGGCACTTGTGTAGCACGAATATCACTTGTAATTTCACAGCCCAAGTCTGAAAGTCTTATCACTATTTATTTCCCATGTTTACCTCTGAGCCTTTCTTTATAACCCTTAGAATCAAATAATCCCTACAGTGCAGAAGGAGGCCATTTGGCCCATCAAGCCTGCACTGGCTCTCCGAAAGAATATCCTACACCAGCTCTGTCACCGTAACCCCACACGTTTACCATGGCTAATCCATCTAACCTTGGGACACTAAGAGGAAATGTAGCATGGCCAGTCCACATAACGTATAAATCCTTAAAGTGTGGGAGGAAACCGAAGCATCTGGAGGAAACCAATACCGACGCGGGGAGAATGTGCAAACTCCACATCGACAATCACCCGAGGTCAGAATTGAACCTGGGCCCCTGGCACTATGAGGCAGCAGTGCTAAGCACTGTGGAACCATACTAGGCAGCACATTGGTTAGCACTGCTGCCTCACAGCACCAGGGACCCAAGTTCAATTCCCGGCTTGGGTCATTTTTTGTATGGAGTTAGCACGTTCTCCCTGTGTCTGCATGGGTTTCTTTCGGGTGCTCCGGTTTCCTTCCACATTCCAAAGATCATAGATCATAGAATCCTACAGTGTAGAAAGAGGCCCTTCAGCCCATCGAGTCTGCACTGCACACAATCCCACCCAGGCCTTACCCCCCTATCCCAACATATTATACCCACTAATCCCTCTAACTACGCATCCCTGGACACTAAGGGGCAATTTCTTAGCATGGCCAATCAACCTAACCCACACATCTTTGGATGGTGGGAGGAAACTGGAGCACCCGGCGGAAACCCACGCAGACACGAGGAGAATGTGCAAACTCCACACAGACAGTGACCTGAGCCAAGAATCGAACCCAAGACCCTGGAGCTGTGAAGCAGCAGTGCTTAACCACTGTGCTACTGTGGCGGTTAGGTGGATTGGCCATGCTAAGTTGTCCCTAGTGTCGGGGGGGGCTAGCTAGGGTAAATGCATGGGGATATGAGGATAGGTCCTGGGTGGGATAGTGGTCGGTGCAGGCTCGATGGGCCAAATGGCCACCTTCTGCACCGTAGGGATTCTATGCAATGTAAGGCACTATATAAATGTAATTTTTCCCTTCTATCTTTGCTGGTGTTGGACGTTACAGCTGGGTGTGTGTACCTTTCAGATTTCTTATTGTCTTGTGAACGGGGAAGGGACTGAATTCGGGGGCGGGGGGGGGAGGAGGAGAGAGAGCGTTCAGAATGGTTCTGTTTCTCCCTCTCACGATGAAAATCCCAAAATCGCATTTAAAAGCGCGAGACCACGCAGTCCGCAAAATAATCAGTGCATGCCCAGATTGGCGTACGCTCCGGCTTGTTCCCCGTTCATCGTTGTTTCCATGACAATAGATCATTCCACAACGGCAAGGCAAGTGAATGAGATTCCCGGAGGCAGAGCCCTCAGTTGCGGCAGCATTTAAATTACCCTAATTGGAGCAAAGGGCAGCAAACGTTTGATTTTTCACCTCGGAGGACGGTGGCTAATTGATAAACCCACCATAGTGGGCGATGGACCGTGGATGGAATGTGTGATAGGTTTATTGGTTTACAGGAAACTCTGACTCCACCACCCCCCCCCCACACCCACTCTGTAATCCTTTTCCCCGATTATGTAAAGATTTTTTAAAAAAAACCAGCAGCCTCACTGCGAATTGGCTAACGCTTTAAGACTCATCAGCGATGCGGAGAGCTTGGCACTACCTGCCGTCAGTAAACACTCTGGAAATGGCAGTGCACAAACCCACCGCAATTAATGCACCACAAATCATGGGGAAAACTCAATCAAAGGCAGAGTACGTTGTGACATCGCTTTGTTTTATTTGTGAGCAATCCATTAATGAATCAGTATAAAATCCCAGAGTGTGCATTTATTTTTGTTGTAGCACTTGTTGATGTTTATTTTGCACAGACTAACAAATGCACTTAAAATACCTGATGGAAGAATTACATACGAATGTAATAACCACTCATTGCAAATGCCAGGGCGAGCAATTTTAATTTAGTGTGGGGTAATAAAGTGTAACATTAAATTAATACTGTCCCGAAGCGTTTAATACCCTGGCCAAAAAAAAAAGGCCAGCCAGCTTCTCATTCCCCTCCACTCCAGTTTTCTTCCTGTGGTAACACAGCCCCTTTAAGAAGGGGATGATTCCTTGAGGACCGCACGATCGAGCCGGAGGCTAGGAGAACCGACCCAGTCGGGTGCAAGGACGCGCACCCCGGAATGTGGAGGACCCTCAGTTGAAGCCAGCGAGGAGCAGAGAGTAGCCACCTATTGGAACTGTTCGATACACAGAGGGACCTGGGCGTGCAAGTCCACAGATCCTTGAAGGTGGCATCACAGGCGGAGAAGGTGGTGAAGAAGGCGTATGGCACGCTTGCCTTTATAGGACGGGGCATAGAGTATAAAAATTGGCGTCTGATGTTACAGCTGTATAGAACGTTGGTTAGGCCACGTTTGGAGTACTGCGTCCAGTTCTGGTCGCCACACTACCAGAAGGACGTGGAGGCTTTGGAGAGAGTGCAGAGGAGGTTTACCAGGATGTTGCCTGGTATGGAGGGTCTTAGCTACGAGGAGAGATTGGGTAAACTGGGGTTGTTCACACTCAGTATACCTGAACAGGCACCAGAGTGCAGCAACTAGGAGATTTTCATAGTGACTTCACTGCAGTGTTAATATGGAGAGCGAAATACAGTCAGGATTTCAGCTCTGTGACCATTCATTCTTCAGAATGCCCATCACAAGCTGCTCTTGAACTGAGTGGCTTACTAGGTCATTTCAGAGGGCATTTGAGAGTCAACCACATTGTGTTTTTTTGTATCTTTCGATACTTTATTCCCAATCCAAATCCAATTCAAAACAGATCCAAGCTGACAAGACACCCCACGGTGGCACAGTGGTTAGCACTACTGCCTCACAGCGTCAGGGACCCGGGTTTGATTCCCGGCTTGTGTGTGTGGAGTTTGTACATTCTCCCCGTGTCTGCGTGGGTTTCCTCTGGATGCAGTGGTTTCCTCCCACACTCCAAAGGTGTGCAGGTTAGGTGGATTGGCCATGCTAAAATTGCCCCTTAGTGTCAGGGGAACTAGCTAGGGTAATGCATGAGGTTATGGAGATTGGGCCTGGATGGGATTGTGGTCAGTGCAGACTCAATGGGCCGAATGGCCCCCTTCTGCATGTAGGATTCTATCATTCCATTACAGGCCATTCCTCCCACCTTGGGCTCAATCAAACAAAACCTTAGCTGACAGGATGAGGCATTGCACCTCTTCCCAGGCTTGGTCTGATGCTTCACCTGAGTCAAAAGGCCCAGAGGCCTTTAAAAAGTTGCTTCAGGTGAAGCCTCTGTATCGTCATTGGCCAAGACCAGATTTAGGCTTGATTTTAGCCAAAAGGCCGAGAATGGCTCTGGAGTCACGTGTAGGCCAGACCGGGTAAGGACGGCAGATTTCCTTCCCTAAAAGACATTAGTGAACTGGATGGGTTTTTCTGACAATGGTTTCAAGATCTTCTGTAGATTCTTAATTCCGGATTTTTTTTTTATTGAATTCAAATTCCACCATCTAGTCGTGGCGGGATTCGAACCTGGGTCCCCAAAACGTGGGCTGAATTAGTGGTCCAGCGATAATACCACAAGGCCATCACTTCCCCAGAGCCAGTTCTGCGAGGATGTCCGTTATATGCTTTTCTTCCCAGGCATCTAATTCTTAAACATACTTTCAGTTGGAAATGCGAAAGGCACACCTCAACACAACAAAATATTTTGCTTGGCTGTTATTTCGAGGATGAGTTTTCGTGAAGAATGGCGAGGCTTGCTCCAAAAGTACAGTTGTCACGTTCTTTGGTGACTCAAAGGGGATGAGGTGCCATCTTGTCGATGGGTAGCAGGGCATCTTAGAAACCCAGCCTTGGAATCCAAAATATGTAGTGTGGAAAGCGTTGTTCCGTTTGGATTCTGATCACATGGATGTACACCAGTTTGCGTTTAATTGGCATTCTTCTGACAGGCCACAGTTTGAAGGTGAAATCTGTCCAATGGCCATATGACAGCCCAG